>NC_090904.1:10091242-10458790 GCF_040956055.1 Brachionichthys hirsutus | reverse complement strand
ATGGAACCAGAGGAAGAGTTTCATATCTAAGGAGACAGCAGCGATGATGATGATGATGATGATGATGAACCAATGAAAGTGTCTCTGTGCTGTTGGGTAGAGGCGCCACATCCCATCCACATAGCTGGTACTCAATGGTTTGGAAGCTCTAACATCAAAGTAACATTGATTTGTGGACGGGAAACACGGTGGCGCAGTGGTAAGCGCTGTTGCCTCACAGCAACAAGGTCAAAGGTTCCAATCGGCCTTTCTGTGAGGAATTTGCCTGGGTTCTCTGGCTTCCTCCCACCACCAAAAACATGCCAAAAAAAAAAGATGTAACTAAATTATCCTGTTGGGCAAAACTTCAAAACGTCACTCTTCTCACATCTTCAAACAAGCAGACGCTCGTCATCCAAATATTTCAAGTAGAGAGAGAACGGCGTAAGCGAGGTAAAGTCAGCCGCGTTCTCTCGCTTCTCGCCATCAAAGGTCGCGGCGACGCGTTTTCTATTTCTTCTATTATTCTCTCTTCCCTCTCGCCGTCTCAAAGTTAAGTTTTGCGTGTGAAACACAGAGCGAGGAAAGAGGGAAGCTGCAAACTTCCCGTTGCATGTGAGCAGATGAGAGGGGAAACGGAGAAGTGTGTGTGTGTGAGCAGAGCTGGGAGATGAGAGGGAAGTCAAAGCTGTCATATTTGAGGTGAGACGAGGGTTCACGCTGAGGTTAGGCTTTTCTCATGGGTTTGATGAACCTGCAGAACAAGAGATCTAAAACCCATCCAGGAGGAGCAGATTGTGGGGGGGGGGGGTATTAACGCTGTCATATCAACTAACTACCCCTCCCCACAGGTGCTTTGTGTGGCTGCATTCATGTGAGTGTGCATTTGCTTTCTTAATCAAAGTTTAATTCATGCATGACAGTCCTGCAGAGACATCAAAGCACCGTCTGGGTTGATTGATCTTTTTCTTGATTGAATTTTTTTTTTATTCCACATGCAGGGTAACAGTCCAGGCTCAAGATATCACACCGGGGTGAGCATCGCACATTGCCACTAAGATATTGTGTCTGTGGGGAGAAGTACTTTAAGTCCAGAGCTCAGGTTGGCGTTGCCTCGGGGTAGAAGCTGTTCATTAATCAGGCTTTGCCTCTCCTATGATGGGCCTATGGAGCTTTGCAGAGGGCAGGAGGACTAACAGGTTGATTGGTCTTTAGAAATGCAGGATGCTTTCTGCCAGCAGCAGGAGCCGTGGAAGTCTTCAGTGCAGGCAGTTGTGGCTGCTCTTGTCAGCTGCGGAGCTGTTGTCGCAGCGCGACAGAATTCCATGTGTCAGGACACTGAACTGAGCTCAGGTGGAAGGACTCAAGCGATATTTGCTGCAGGCGATTAGGAAGTAAAGGTTGGTTGACAACATGAGAGTTTCCTGAGATGCTGCAGCCTAGCAACATGAAACTGGAAGACTTTTACTGCAGTGGCAGAAAATCAGCCTGCTTCTTCCTCAAGTCGGCGATGAGCTTCTTCCAAGGCGTTCTTGTGATTGCTTATGGTCTCTACAAGCAAAAGACAAACACTGGCACAGACGGTCTTGAATACATTTGCAGCAAAAGTAACGTGCAATTGCAAAGACAACAGAAAGCTCAGATGCTAGTAGCAAAGGAAAGAATTCCAAGTCATTCATGCAAGTCGAAGATGTATTTTGTTTTTGACTGTCCTCCTACCGTCATTGTCTCTCTGTCTTTCTACCTCTGGCTCAAGACATATGTCTGTCGGCTATAAGTCTTAGGCTCTGTTCAAGGTTTATGCCTGTTAAAGGGAAGCTTTTCCTTGCCTCCGTCGCCAAAGTGTTTGCTCTTGTTGGACAAGTTGGACTCTGTCTTTCCCTGCAGGTCTTTCCTTGTATTTTGTCTGCCGGTTGCTTTTTGCTTTATGGGATAGTAACTCTTCAGAGCAGAAGGACGCGGTGAGAAACTGGAGCGGCGTCGTCTTCAGTCTGACACCTCTCAAGGTCATATCGTCAGAAACCCGCTCGGCTCACATGGAACCGCAAAGAAGTAGTACCAGCAAAGTAGCGCCGGTTCATGTTTGCTTTATTACTATTGTTTTTGTGAAAAACAGCTGCCGGTTGGCTCACCTGGTGGAACAAGCCCAGGCCCAGATGTCCCATCAAATAAAGGCCGAAAGAGCCCCCACAGAAAAATGAAAATAACACGAAAACCAGCTGCCTGCTGTTGCTGGAAACAGACTTGATTATAGCTCTGAGAGTTACTCAGCGGCGTTCAGGGTGAACCTCAGCTAAGCATGCTAGATGTGCGTGCACATGAAAGTGGGCAGGAGAGTGGTCAATTGTAGGGTTACTGCAAAAAACACTCTCACTCCCCCCCCCCCCCCCAACCACAGCTATTTGCCTATGGATTTCTATATTGGGGTGGGGAGTTGGAATAAGGGATGAAAGTTCTATGGGTGTCCATAAAAAGACCGATCCGAGTCGTAATATAAGATCATAACATCAAATCCAATCGCAGACGGAACCCGACTCAGACTAATCACGTCCTGACACGCGTCCCTGGAGGAGGGGGCGGGGGTCACTTCTAGGGATCGAACGATAATCGTCCGGGCCGATTGTATCGGCCGATAATGTTTTAGAAACATAAGCGGCAGCTCTGCTCACTTACTGTCCCTCCAGACTCGTCTGTAAATCAACTAAGACACGATTGCTGATAATATTGATTGGGAAATATATTCGGTGCCAATAGTAGAAAGTGTGTGTGAGAGAGAGTAAAATTCAGTTAGCTTTATTGCAGGCTAGCACGTTAAGTCACTAATGGTTGTTTCACTGCCAAGTTTCACTTTTTACTGCAAATGAATATCGGCTCCAAATATCAGTCTCCTTGACTACTAACAATCGGTATCGACCATAAAGTAACCTTATCGATCGATCCCTAATCACTTCCTTTGGGCCCCGCACCCCCTTCAATTTTGCACCCATCATAATCATAACCCTACGGTATTACAATATTTGTGCAGAAAAGCATCCAATTAGCAACCAGCAAAACCGACACACCCTGTCACAGTGGATTATCCTAAAGCCTCCTTCCATGCACACACAGACACCCCACCCCCCCCCCCCCCCACCCCGACCCCCACACCACCACATGCTGGTTTGCTCCACCGCCCTATTTACATTTTTATTGGCCAATTATCTCCCTCTCTCCCCGGCCTGTCGAGGAGCAGGGCGATCGGCAATAGGGCGAATCTCAGTCAGTCTCTAATTGAAAGACTTTCTGGGGATTACTGCGAGGTCAGAAATAAAGTTGTGTTGAGAAATCGTCATCATGAGCCTTTTCTCTCACTCTGTTAAGGAATATCATTTTTATTTTCTCCAGCAGCTGTTTATCATTGCAGAACCCCCCCCCCCCTCTCATAGCTGGAATAGCATAGGGAGCTTATCTCGCCTCTGTGAATACTTTAAGTCGGGAGTTCCTATTACTCAGCGAGGAAATGGGAAAAGACAGAGGGATGATGGGACTTTTATTTAGAACGAATTAGCCCCGCATGCACGGATTGGCTTTTCTATTCAGTCATTCATGCCTCTGATGCGTCATGAAGTCGCAGCGTGCTGACAAGCCGCGCGCGCATGTTAACCGGACGCTCTAAACGGCGCGGGATTCTTTAATTGGTGCGTTTTCTTCGCCAGATGCTTCTCGCGCTTCTTGCTGCGTCCCCTGGTTTTTGGAACAAATGCGAGCAGCGCTAACCAGATGTTATTTAAGGGCACCTCGGGTGCAACTTTTAAAGCGTTTGACAGCACATTATGCCAACTGAAAAAAAAGGGAGGACTAGATAATGTTCAGGTTTTCAGGCAAACTTTGTGATATAAGGTTCTCGGGTGAGCCACAAATTAGGAAGTAAATATTTGCTGCTATTTAAATTAAAAAAACTTTTCCCTGTTTCTGCGTGTTTGTGCCTTCACGTGTAAAAGAGATATCGACCCACGGAGATTCCTAAAGGTTCAGACCCTAAATAATCTTTTATCACCGCTCCAAGCGGCAGTTTCATCCCACGTCTGCTTCATTAAACCGAGTCAGACGGGAGAGAGTCGGAGGATGACAAAGTTTACGGACCGGATTCCACACTCGAACGCATCAGGACAGGTTTATCGTTCAGGAAGTCGGGGGGGGCGGAATAAAACGGGTCTTTTATTCAGCAATAACTGACGAAGCGGCGGCGTAGAACTTAACGGTCCTTTGTGCCACGGAATAAAAGTAATGTTAACTTTATTGACTCTCAGTAAAATAAATATAATAAAGTCTGCGGGGCAGAAAGCGCTGATCCCAGCATGGGATCCTCAGTCTGGAAGCAATGCTTAGTCTATTTTTCACCGAGCCTCTCGCCGGCGCTTCAGAACCAATACTCATGTCGTCAGGAAAATCATCAAGCGTGCCGTTGCTGCTTAAATACGACCGCCGCCGCCTGCGCCGCTGCGACGAAGAAGAGGACGATGCAGAGTCAGAACCGCTGCAGAATCACTGTGATCCGCCTGATCCGGTGCAGCCTGTGATTTGGCGAACCCTCATTAACACGCCGGGAGAAGATAAGAGCGTGATATATGGAATGCCGTGAAGCCAGTCTTTGGGTACTTTAAGTAACTGAGGCTAAACGAGTTCCCATTAATAAAGGAGCCGTTTAGACGCGATCAGCATCAGATGTGCAAAACTGCACCAAAGCCTCTTGAGAAAATGAAACCCAGGCGGAAGAATCTGTTAAATAAGGCGACAGATTCGGGAATTTGCGCTGTTGGTGGAGGTATGGTAGAAATCCATCTGTCTCTTTTCACTTTTCCTCAGTCGGTTTGGAATGGCAGCGAGCGAAGACGAGTATTCCAAGCATCCCCCTCACAGGCAGCATTTCCACTTCCTTCCCGAGGTGTTCCAAAGCCAGCTGGGATACACAACGACTCCAGCAAGTTCTGGATCCGCCCCGGGGTCTCTTCCAAAGGAAGCCGCCCTGGAGGCATCTTAACCAGATGCCCTAAGGAGCAGAGACTCTACTTTCCTACCTCTGGGTAGCCGATCTCCTCACTGAATCTTATTCTTTGAGTCACCGCCTCCTCATCAGACAGAAACAACCTGCCGTGACGGCCGACGCTCAAGCTCCTTCCTTTGAGCTAATCCATGCTAACTGCTAACACCGGGCGCCATGAGAGAAGCTTGGCACATAAAAATCAAACCACCGGGTTATTTATTTATTATGCCCCCCCCCCCCCGGCATTGTTTTCCCACACTCCGACGCCTCTCCACGGAGATTGTTTTATGTGTTGCAAAAGGAGGAGGAGATAAGAATCAGGAGGCAGGCAGAATGGAGGAGCAGAAGGGAAACATGCGAGTCAGTGATGAAGAGCGTGTGTGTTTAAGGCGGTAGTGATTGGCGGCGGAGGAGACAAGTGGACGGAGTTTGCAGTCCAACAAACAGCAGCCATGAGAGGAGTGGGGGGAGCAGGGGCTCTTGGGAGAAGACGTGTGCTGCACTTAAGAGCCAATTACGCACCATGTACACATCGCCTCCTCCTCCTCCTCCTCTGCTATCTCTCCCTCTCTGCTATCCAACATGGCACTCATCTTAGTTTAATGGCCCACTGGGACTCCGTCACACACATTCCTGCATCTCTCTCTCTGAAACACGCACACACACACACACACAGGTATGTTTACACACAAGCAGTGTGACCGTATTCAGTCTCCCTCATGATCTGTTCCTTTGCAATCCTTTAACGTCCTGTGTTCTTTTACTGTCTCTCTCTCTCTCCCTTTCTCTCTCTCACGCATACGCACACTCATCTTAATTTAATGTGTCTGAAGGGGAGGCACTCAGCAGCACAGCAGGGGGGCTTCTTGGTAAGTCACGGAAGCCCTCCTGCTCACGCTACCACCACACACACACACAGCACAGAAATAGCACGGTGCAGAACGGCTCAGCTCCAACGCATCACTGCAGTACAAAGTGAAGGAACATCCCAGTTCCGTGACTGGGAGGCTGAACACGCTCTCCAGTCAACCAGCGCCAGACAGGAAGCTCTGCTCGAGGCTGTCCTGATCCGACAAGGTCTCCGGGTCTTTGCGTCGTCGGATCACGGACGCTTGCTCCCAGTCTGAGGACACGTTTTTGAAATACGAATAAAACTGGCACGGCCTAATTGTGTTTAAATCACAACAAGCCACGAGGGAATAAATTAGTTTGCCGGATTCCTGGTATTTTAGAGTTCACTTTGGCATCAGCCTGGTGTGACGTTTGATAAACCTGCTTGCCGGAGAGTGTCGTTCCCGCTTTAGATCACAGCCGAGAACGGTTTGGTCAGTGTTTGGCGTTTGCATTTCAGGCTAGAGACGAGGAAGAATCAGGACAAGAAGGAAAACTAGGAGAAATGCAAACACCTCCAACTTTTCCAAGCCTCTCTGACTCCACTGGAATCATCCTCCGAGCAGAAAGACTCGACCCGACGAAGGCGCCACTCGAATTATTCCCAGCTTTTCATTTACCCTTTTGTACATTCGGGGTAGAAACTTCTCGTGTTGTTCCACGCTAAGCCTCGGCAGCGCCGTTTTGATCTCACTCTCAGTGGCCAAAGGCTGGTGAGCCTGACTTCAGCGTTTCAAAAGGAATTTCTGGAACAAAGCTGTTTTTTGTTCGGCCGGAGTCACGGCGAGGCCAGTGGGCCGAAAGCCTCACGGTCAGTAATCCGGATTTTACACTGTAAACAAACCGGCTGCGTTCTGCCAAGATGTACGGCCGATATGTACGAGCTCATCGGCTACGGATGGGAATGCGCATTTGGGAACGGCTTGATGACATCCAGGAGATGGCGAGGAGGGGCGTGGTCCCTGTCTATTATGTAAAATGCTCAACAACAACAACAAACGAAGAAAAACATGCTGTGTGAGTTTTTTTGTTAGAGCGGGACGGCGAACTGCGTCGCCAGCCGTGTTGAGATTCAGAAACAGATGTTTAATCAAGAACAGCAGGGCGCCGGATGGGACGCTTTAAAGGTCACGGTTATTCTGTAATAGGAGGCCGTTCCCCGGGGCGCCACCGTACTGTACCCGTCAGCAAAACGCCAGACCTGCGCTGTTTACCTGCGGCAACTTTTCTCTGAACAACAGCCAGGAGGTTGTGTACAAAACAGCTTTATTAAAAGGTGGCAGGGTCTGAGGCGTTTACGGAGCGTCCGACAATGCGGTACTCGACACAGATCTGGCTTTGATTGATTCTACATGATTGATCACCCGTCGCTGAGTTTAAGCAGAGAAGCACTCAGCGAGCACATTCCTCCACCGACACCGATCAAAACCTGAACCATCGCCGAACAGTCTGGTGTAAGAGCTTCTCCGTCTCGGCTTCTGAAAGAAGAAGCAAGCTAGCTGGCGAGCGTGCGCAACACGCCACACGATATTGATGAGGTCATCAATGTTGTGTCATTGCACCAAGAGCATTTTGGATCGTCTAGAAAAACACTCAGAGAGCGCAGACCTCCGCCAAGCAGCTCGTTCCCCTCCTGACTGGATCTACTCCGTCCACATGGTGATCTGGATCAGCACCAAAATGTTCTAGATTGTTCTTGGTGTCTTTATACACCAACCATGAAAAGTCAAAGTGAATCAGAATTATTTTTAACTGATTCTTGAATCCATAAACGTGTTTCAATGTTAAAATCTAATATTCTTTGCTGACCGCATTCTGGATCAGAACCAGAAGACATGTTTCACGATGGTTCATATCGGACCCCTTTATGACTGGGATTTTTGGTGAGTGAATTGAATGCATATTTTACAAGAACCGTTGATGCTTCCTCTGTTGCAGGGCGACTTTCTTGACACGCTGGAACGCTCCTTAAAACAAATCTCTCTCTCTCATTCTGAGACATTCAGAAGCTCCGGGACAAATATGTTGTGATTATCGCTGCGCTGAAGGCAAGTAGCTCTTGGGTTGGTCGTTTGTTCATCTCCCGTGTGGCTGAGGCGAGGGGTTCGGCTAAAAGAAACCGGTCGTTCTGTTTCACTCCTTGATGTTCGCTGACAGGCTGTAATGAGAACAAATGTCTCACAAGCTTTTTGTGTTGCTTTTTAGCAGAGAGATCTGCAGGATGCACAAACACATGAAATACCCCGTAACACACACACACACACACACACTGACACGCACATACACGCACAAACACACGTCCCGAAGCGCTTATAACAGACACAAAGACATAATTCAGCTTCGTACTTTGAATCACCTCTGATAGTCCCCAGCCATGAAATTTCAGCAGGCGCAAAAAACAGAAGACAAAAACAAATCACAAAAAGCACATGCAGACGCCCCCCCCCCCCCGCCCACACACACACACACCCACTCACACACAAGCCTGCCATAATGTGGATTTGGGGCCCGGGGACCTGTCTCAATCCACGTGTTGGAGTAAAAGACGAGGGCAGATGTTGAACTCCTCTCTTACACAACTCCTGTTTTATCGCACAAACTCCCTGCAGTGTAATGAGGCCACTAAAATCAGCGCCTTGTTAGCATACTTATGTAAGATGAGCTGTTGGACCGGGTCCAGTCCCTGAGCCAGGATGAGGCTCTGGGTACATTTAAGGTACGTATATAAGAATTTAATCAATAACAGCTAAATTAGAAGGAATGTTGTTTTTGCCCCCCCGGCTGGAGTCGGATGGCGGCGCCGCTTTCTGATGGGGAGCCCTGGAAATGGCTGACGGAGCAGTCGACACATTCCCCTTTTAATCCGCTGAACACGTGCATTAGCGAGCGATGACAGCGAGGCAGCATGACGGGAGGCTTTCCAGAGTGAAAGTGCGAGAGGGGAGGAAAGAAGGAAAGCCGGAGAGGGTGAGGGATTGGGTCACGGAGTCTGATGAAACGGCTGGACGGCAAGGACAGAGACGGAAGACGTCAAAGAGAGGAGAGGAGTCAGAGGGGGAGAGCAGGGAGTCGGGGCCCCTCCTTGGGGGGTTGACTTCACCCCCCCACTGTGTCTTTTGCTGCTATTCTTCAAACCTTTGTGTCTCAAATCTCATTTCATTTCTTCCATGACATCTTCGCCTGGCGTTGTCCATGCATCAACGCCCTGCCCTCCTTCCACTGTCTGCTTCTTCTTCTTCTGTCTTCATAGATATGTGTGTGTGTGTGTGTGTGTGTGTGTGTTGTGCTATATCAAAGCTGGAGTTCTTGATAAGCCTCTTCTAAACAGTTTGACAGGAAGGCCACACACACACACACACACACACACACACACACACACACACAGCTAGCAGCTAAAGCACCTTCACATGGCTGAGTTCAGACCACCAAACTTACAGAGGCACACGCAGAGGCTATTTTGCTTTGCTCCAAACTGTTACCCCTCCCTTTCTCCCGACGGCCATGTTTCCAATTGGGAAAAATCACCGTTGGTGGCTCAGCTTTATCTTTCTGCTTTTAAAAAGGGAACCGAGAGGGAGGGTTGGAGAAGCGAGGAAGAAGAACGGGAGGCAGAGGAGGAGAAGAGGCGGTTAATAATTGCAGCTGGCTTGTTTTAATTGTGTACGGAGTCCCTGGTGTTTGCAGGGGCCAACAGAGGCTCCGAGTCGCGGTTGTGCTGATCAGCATGCTCTTTTCCGCTCTGCACAATAACACACAAAAAAGACGAAAGCCACACACACACAGAAACACACACACGGCAGCCAAGCCGTCCACGATCGCCGCAACTGTGACCATTATGTGCGGCCGCACCGCTGCCGCCCTGCATGGCTGATTAGGGTGTTTTTTTTATTTCCACAAATCGTGCCAAAGAAAGTCACTTAATTAAAATGGGCCAAACACTGGCGGCACAGTGGCAGCAAATCGCTAGACAATGAAATCAAAATCCACTTTGGATGCTCCCATTTGCATAACGACAGAGAAAGTGTGTGAATCTGACCGAGGTTGTGGCCTTCAAAGTGAGCAAACTGCAATCAGCCAGGTGGAGAGAAGCCCCCCGCCCCCGTCTTTAAAGTGGAGAAGAAGAAACACTTTCCTCATGTCGGTACCGACGTACCTTTTTCGCGACTCGTATTTTGTTTGATGTGCTCACGAGAGAGACGGCGAAGCGATGGATTGTGCGAGCGAAAGAGAAGAATGGAGAGGGCGTCTGCGGCTGCGCGAGGTAGAGAGCCGTTATTCGGATAATGAGTCCATCTGGGACGACATGAGACAGTTCACTTCCCCTGTGGTCCTCTCCAGCATCCGGGGAGAGGACACTCTTCCAGCTCGGAGCCAGAGCATGCCGAGCGTTGTTAGCATGCCAGCTGACAGACGCTAGTGCCGGCGCCATGCAGAGATCCATTCAAGAGCACAGCCGAGTGTTTCTCCTGGAGTTTGCTTTATTGACGGGGCGTTGTTTTTGTCCTCTGGTTAAGGCCTGCGTCGACATTCTGCGCAAAAACAGTAAGTGACAAATCCCACTTTTTGGCAAAAGCCAAGCGTATCCGAAATTGGCAGGTTGATAAAAGGTCGCCCTCTCTGGAGGACATGAGCAGGCCCCATTATGGATCTATTTAATTCAGGACACGTTGAACCATTTAATGGGTGCTGTCAGGGAGATTGCATAAAGGACAATCCAGTTTTACCGAAGTGTAACCGCACATCCAAATTTAGCTAGCGCCCTCCTTCTCTGCCTGTATTTGTGGACACTGTAGAGGACGACAAGGAATGCGTGACGCTAGAAATAAGGAGACACGGACGGCGCTACAGCGTGACGGACGGACCGCAGGGGCAGCCAGCCATCGGACGTCGTTATCGGAGTCTCTGTGCCGGCGCTGGAAACAGAGATAGCTGGAGAGGAAGATGTGTGTGTGTGTTTCAATGTGTGTGCCGCCAAAGGCAGAGGTCCCAAACTGATGGAAACTGTGCATCTAACCTTTATGTTGTCGTCTGGTTGCTGCCTAACAGATCCGAGATTGCTAACAGTTTTGTATGCATGTGTTATGGTCGTCTCTCTGCCTCTGCGTTGTGTTGTGTAACAGATTTGCAGGCCCACACACGGCTGGTTTTGTCGTCATTTACTGGATTTATACAAATAAAAGCACATTAGCACATGTCGGCATCATGGCTGCTCCTCTCAGCGTGTTCAAACGAAGTGCTGGGGGAGGGGAACCAGGACTTGGGCAAAACCGCAGGACGGAGAGCCAGGAGGGACAAAACACTCCAAATCATAAACACCCCGAGATGTACATTAAAACAAATGAAATAAAAAACGTGTGTAATTATAAAAAAGGAAAACAAGACAAATACATTACTAGAAAATAAATAAATCCCCTTTATGCAGGATTTAACTGCATCCATATTTACTCCGTTACACATGCGCCGGGCAGAGCGTTGTTGTCGCCGGCGGCACAAGATGGCGTCCAGGGAGCAGCAATGACAACAGCGATGCATCCGTTTCCTTCTGAACACGAGACTCGTCTCACAAATCGGACTCTTTTTTTTTTTTTGCTGTTGTCGTGCAAAAACGTGTCGATACGCTCGCGCGTTCCCGTCGGAGATGCATGCAGGTCACCTGAGTGAAGACATGTGAACGCGATGTCAGTCGGGATAGGCTGGCCAAAGCACGTCGGAAACCAGAATTGTGCATTTAGTAGAAAGTCTAGTTGAACACATCATCCAAGTGCATTGTGGTACTTTTATCCTGATTGCCGCAGCAAACATAAAACTATGGATTTTTCCATCAAGGTCGAGCAAAAAGTGATTCGACCCCTCAGTTTTTACCTCGACATTCTTTTATCCGTCCACGTCATTCCTTTTTGAGAGGAAAACTGTGCGCTGGGTCGGACATAAGTGGAAGCATGAACTTACGGAAGGAGGCAGAAAGAGAGCGTGCCGGCCGGCCTGAGATGCATCCTCCATTCGGAGGAGCGCGTAGGAAAAACCGGCGAGGCTCTTCCCGCATCATTAATCACACCGACAAGCCTTTTGTTGTCACTTAGCAGCTGTGTGCTCGGGAACATTACTCCACTGTTCCTGTCTGCACACACACACACACACATGCATGCACACAACACACACCAACAGTCGCAGGCACACTCTCGACCACGCTGCAGATGCTGCTAGCTTTGATTAACCCCTCAAGAAAAATGATCTCCTCCCGCGATAGCTGCACAACTTCTTTTTTAAAGTATCCGGGGCAACTATAGGGAGAAAATAAACTTCTAATATTTTGATAAAATGTCGAACAAAAGGGCACATTGAAGACGTTTAATGAAATATTTGACACCTGTGTCCATATTTCCTTTCTGGCAGGATGCTGGAAAAAGAAAAAGGCAGCGCTGTGTTTAGCTTCTGTGCTTCGAAATGTAATATATCCTCAAAAATAATCGGCAAAAATGTCAGAGAAATGTGGGAATATCTGATTAAAAGTCTGGAATAAAGCGACAGCGGCGACACCAGCACCAACAGTTCTGAGATTCGGAGCGGTCGCACAAAGAAATGATGGATTGCTCTGAAAAAAGATGTTTTTTTATTTTTTAATCTTTGCAGCCACATGCTGCTGCTTATTCTGCGTAACCACTGAGTGTAATTGGAAAACAGATGATGGAACTCTCAAATAACAATCTATGAACAAACCCTGAGTACAAAAGTAGGTGTGTTGTCGAGGGCGACAGCACTGAAAGCTTGTTGTCTACAAACTCCACATACACGTGAAGGAAAAACTTGTTTCCTTGAACAAAAACCGGGAGGGCTAAAACGCGTGGACTAAAATAAGTCTAAAAACAAAGACGTCGTCGTTTCAGAGGCAGTTGTGCGTTCGGAGCAATATTTTGGTGAATCATTATTTATTCATTTACACAGAGGCAGCCTCTTCCCAACAAAGGGTGTTGTCAGGTTTGTGCTCGATAAGACGTTTGTGCAGGCAAAGATTAACGGCGCCATGGTAGTGGTCCGTACCTCACAGCAAGAAGGTACTGGGTTCGAATCCAGCCTTTCCTTTGCTGCACAAACCGCCAAACTGCGACGGCACGGTGGCTACTTCCTTTTCAGCCTAATGGCCATTAGTGGACAGAAGTCTGCGGACGGAGCAGCAGCACAAACAAGGGCTTGTTATCCGGTTTTGTCGGCGCTGCAGACTCGGCTGCATTAACGCTCATCCATTGCAGATTTGCGGGACCATTACTGGGTTCTTTTTCTGTGGCCTTCGATTTGAAAAGTTGCACCACTGACGGCTGCCCCCGGGCAGGAGATGCATACTGCAGCAATTTCAGCTCTTTTTTAAAAAAACTATATTTTTTAAATGCCGGATGCAACGTCGTCACGTCTGTGCAGAACTCGTTTAAGGAAAAACAAAGGACAAACTTTTCCCCCTGTTTTAAACAAAAACTGTTGTCGTGTGCGCCGGACTTTAGATAAAGGATTGAACGGGGAGGAACGGCTTTAGCTTAATCAACTGCACCATGCAGATGGGAAATTGCCAGCCACAGACACACACACACTGACACAGACACACACACACACACTTTCTCTCACACATAAATGGATTTACAGCGTCTGGTGTTCGTTTTCCCTTTGGTTTATCTCCGCTCTTGGCAAACAAATGAATAGCCTACATTCAGACGAGATAAGCTCATCAACCGTGTGTGTGTGTGTGTGTGGGTGTGTGTGTGTGTGTGTGCTTAAAGGTTTTACACATCGCTTTAAGGCACTGCAGGCATTATGGCCCCAAGATGCTAAATTTTGGACTCAGCTATTATCCTCTGCCCGTGTGTGTGTTACACCGACAACGCTTCTGGCTCAACACTGAACTCTATTTGACCCCACCTCCCATGATGCTTCACTCCAAGAAACCTCCCACGGCTTCCCCCAACTCCTACCAGCTCTTTTCAGTCCTGTGCACAGAGATATATTCAGACACACACACACACACACACACACACACACACACACACCTAATCCAGAGATGCTGACACAAACACCTTCATCCTCGTCCACTTCTGGGGCTGTTTTGCTTTCTTTTCACAAAGTGACAGAGTTCTCAAGCTGCTTGGCAAAAGTCCCTGTTTACCTTCCTCCCCCTCATCCTCTTCCTCACCTTTTTCTTTTTTTTTTTTAAGAAGCCGTCCCCCCTCTGAGAGAATCTGGAATGGACATCTGATCCTCAGACACCGACCAGCGCTGAGAGAGGTCAAGCCCGTTGTCTCTGCAGCGAGTTGCGAAGCACCTGTAGTTCTATTTCTGTCCCACCTCCGTGTGTGTGTGTGTGTGTGTTTCGGTGTGTCACGCACACACACACACACACACACACAGCAGAGCCATCACAGTTTATTAGCTGCAAAATTAGTCTCATATCGATTCCACACCTTAAATGAAAATGGGCACTAGGAGAATCGTAAAACTCTGAAATTAATTGACATCGCTGTTTCCAGCTTGTAAAATCCGGGGTCTGGAGCATCGCCTCCTCTCATTATCCTCCCGTAAGCGCTCCTATACACACACAAAGCACCTCCTGAAGGCAGGCAGGCTGCCTTTAGAAGTGTAAATGAGCAAAGAGATGCGTTCGGAGATGCAGGAGGAGGCGCCTGCAGATAGATCAGACGGGCTTACCAACGGTTTAATCATAAAGGATCCCAACTCCCTCGCGTTCCCCGCCGATGACAAGCGCCCCCTGAAACGTTACACAAAATAAACTAAAAGGTATTTACGATGTTTATGTTTTCAGGACTCCACAAGCGTTCAGCTGGGTGACAAATTAGCACCAGACTCTGGAACGCATCCTGTAAGACAAATCTGGCGTCCGGTTAACGTCAGCGTCTTGACTTTCTTGCGACTCACGTTTCACAAATGTCACAAAATCAACGCGGCAAATTAAGTCAGCTTTTAATCACTCCGGCATTTAAGGACGATTAAAGTGTGATGAATTAATTCCACCTGGGTTATGAAGGGTGACGGCCGTGCGCGGTGATCGCCGTGACGGCCTCTGACCTCTGCAGGAACGTCTTCGGGCTTGTGCACTCAACGAGTCTGTGATGTGATGGTGGCTGTTTTTATTTAAATTCTATTTTATTTGATTTTTATCTGGTGTTTCTGGTGCATCGGATGTTATTCTGAAGAAGAAAGCGTGTTTGCTCTGCAAAAAATAAACATCGACCCATTGATGATGCGGTGCAGGGGTTAAACGCCCTCACACCAACCTTTGGGGGCAATTGTATTGTATTGTATCCGTGACTGCAGCGTTTCTTTAATAAAACCGCTGCGTGTTCATTTAATTCTAAATACTTTCACACGATGCGACCTTAATATCCTGTCAAAATGTTTGGTTCTTCCCAATCTTTCCGGGCCCTCTGTCGCTGCAGGTCGGTTCCATTTCAGCTAACAGGCTTGTCAGGTTGTGATTTCGTAGTACAGGAGGGCACGGAAACAGAAACGGAGAAATAAAGAAGCGCTTTGGAAGGGTTGTTTCAGTCCGACCCGCCTCACCTTGTCACATCCTTGTTAAAGGGATCAAACCAGGGTGAGATTTTTCTTCTTCTTTTTTTCCTGGGGCACCGAGAGGGCGAGTCGTTAACTCGCCCATCAGGACAAAAAGACTTTAAAAGGAAATCACTGATAATGTTAGGAGAGGAGCAGCGATCTGGACCCAAAAAATGCAGAGCAGGAACTCAAGGACTAGGTTTAAAATATTTAACGAGTAATCAACAGTGAAAATACTAAATGCAGGGGGTCGTCGACGTACGACCGACGCGACTCGTCTGTTTCTGCGGTCTCACCCACGATGCCGACCGAGAGGGAATTGCCTCTTTCTACTCCTCATTTACAGAATCATGATGCACAATTATATACTTACGATAATCTAACATGGGCCGACTTACGACCAAATCCTCGCAACCAATTGTGGTTGTAAGTCGACGACTTCCTGTGTACAATAAAAGCAAAGGAACTACAGACAAATCAGACTTGCAGCCTTTCTGGTTGGAGTTTGCATGTTCTCCCCGTGTCTGCCTGGGTTCTCTCCGGGTTCTCCGTTTTCCTCCCACCTCCAAACAAAACATGCACAATTAGGTGAATTGGTGACACTAAATTGCCCGTAGCTGTGAGTGAGCGTGTGGCTGATTGTCTGTCTGTGTGTGTGGCCCTGCGATGAACTGGCGGCTTGTCCAGGGTGTGCCCCGCCTCTCGCCCGTTGACTGGTCGGTTAGGCTCCATCGCGACCCGCGACCCGGTAACGGACAAAGCGGTCCAGAAGATGAAGATGAGGACCGATCGGCTGAAGATGTGTAACAGGTGCAGCTCGTTGGGTTCATCGGTGCCTCTGCAGCTGTGCAGGAGCAGAAATCAGCATGCAGCGAAGCTAGCGTAGCATCCCTCACTTTCCCCTGATTTAAGCTGCACACGGACGCACTTTGACCCTCACTAACACGAGTGTAGGAGGACCAAAAGACTCGACGCGAGCTGTCTGACGGGGTCTCGGTGGGTTCAGCCCTCTGGGTTCCCAAACAAGTTGAAACGAGGGGATGAGAAACGACTCCGTCTGCCGGGACGGTAGTCTGCGCTGTCATGAACGTAAAACAGTAAAAAGAAAAAGAACAAAGACATCAGATCAAGGTTTCAGGGCTGGTTCTTCTTTTCACGCTAATTGATTAGCAGGAAATGGCGTGTATCATGGGAGGACACTTTAAGATCACAGCCAGCCTGCTAATTGGGATTATATTAACACAACAACAGAGCTGACCCCTCGAAGCCCTGCGCCCTCTTTTATGCCTGAACGTTTGTTTTTCTCAGACGTACACGTGCGTAAAAACATAAACAAGCGAGCGGAGACACGGTTTCCCACGTACACGATCGCAAAAGCCAGACGCGTGACCTCGTTATCGATGCCGGTCCCGGTTAAAAGCCTCTCACAAGGCGCACAACCCACGGCTGCAACCGGCGCTTCATCCCGGTTGCAGCCGCCTGCGCTCAGGAGCCCCGTGGAGTCATCATCGTTAATTAGGTGGAGTACTTGTTGTACTGCGAGCGTGGGATTACAACGCAGCTGCGAAGAGTAGCGCCAATTAATTACGTTACAGCTGAGTCTTCTGGAGATGACAGGAGCTCAAACACGTGACGGGAGGAGCCCGGTTCATAACAGGAAGTAGTGACGTCATAGCCTTCCTGCAGTCGAGCAGATTATGCAAAACTTTGTTGAATGAATTTGTCTTTGAATGATTGGATTTCAACACTCAAGTCTGCCATCTGAAGGAGCCGCTGCATCTCCTTTAAGTGTTATCATCCGCCATCGGCTATGACAGGAGCCGGTTACTCCAGATAGATCCCGCTCCCGCTCTGTCAGGACTGCACGCGCAGTCAGGAGGCCTGTTTCTGGACTACCTGTAAGTCGTGCACGCTGCAGCCTCCGGATAGGAGTTCACCGACTGCAGAGCAAAGAACTGGGAGCAAAACAAACGAGGAGATGTCAGAGCGTCGTTGCAGGAGGCGTGGGTTTCAGATCGGCGAGGGGAGATGAGGGCGGATGGGAATGATTATCTCAAGATGAACTGGTGAGGACGTGGCGTGGACGGCGGTGCGGCAGCCTCACCTGCGACGAGTCTGATCCAACAAGCCATCGACACGAGAGGAAGATTGGATGCAAATCGCAGATGAGAATACGTGAGTGGGGCTGTTTCCGTGACAACCACCCCCCCCACTTCAAAAAACTGAAAACTGAAGTTCCATTTGGGCTGTTCTTTTACTTGTCAACAACAACAATAACAACAACAGTCACACCGTCCAGGCTTTCTTCGGCCGTTCCTGCAGCAACCAGTGTCAGCATGCAAATGGGAACTCTTTCAAATCCCCCCCCCCTCAAAAACGTCTCCTGGTTGTAAACAGGAAGTCAGACCTGCTGAAGAAAGAGAGCGAGAGAGGGAGAGACAATGGTTGTATATTGGGTAGCAAAAAATATGTTAAACATGCTGGAGCTTTTGTGTCTTCCTGAGAAAAACGTCCCGTTTTATAGAAACTATTAGCTTCTCTTCCTCCGAGGGAAGTAAACGACCTGTCACAACGTCAGCAGCTCTGGACAAACGCTTTGCTCATTAACTATTTGGAATTTGTACAGGTGAATATAGCCGTTATCTGGTCTCTCATTATCTCATTCTGTGTCTGGTTCGTTTACCGAGCCACATTTGCCTGTAAAGGAAGCCCTCGCTTTGAAGTGCTTGGATTGCACCGAGGTGTTATGAACTAGCTAAAGATCTGAAGCCGGCGTGGCGACAGTCGGCGCTCTGAGCAGCGCTGTCACTACTGCGCTATATTTAGCCAACGCACGCAACCAGCCTTACAACAGTCGGCACGCCTGACCCCCGCCATCTGCCCGCCGAGCACGCAAACGCACGCATGGAGTCACGTAACCAGACCAAAAACTGGTAAAACACACAAACAAATGCAGGGCACTGAACCGTGTTGATGTTAGCACCCCCCCCATCCCGCCTCAGTCCTAATGCTATGGAAATTAGCAGGAAACTCTTCTTTAAAGCATCTGGGCCTGTGATCCCTCACACACACTCGGGTGTTTGCTTTTGAGCGTGGGCATTTCCCTCCACCTCCCGTACACAGAACATGAGCAGAGACTGTACACAGCTGCCTAAATTGAGTTGTCACTCTGATGCTCCTCTGCATAGAAAATCAATTACCGGGGATGCAGACAGCGGCCGGGGTGATTTTTCGGGGGGGGATATAGATATATTTTCCGGTTCGATACGACTCATTGTAAGAGGTTGTGTTTGTAAAAACACAACAAGCGTTCGGGACTTGTGCCCTATGGCCAGAGCCGGCTCTAAGCATAGGCAAACTAGGTGGTTGCCTAGGGCGCCACCAGCTGGAGGGGGCGCCACTCCAAGCCTCGAATTTTTTTTATAAAAAAATAAAAAAATAAATAAAATAAATAAATAAATAAACTAATAATAGTTATAATTTATAGCCCCAATGGGCGCCCTTTTCTCACGCTCTGCCTAGAAAATAAAAAACAAACAAATACAGAAAATATTAAAAACAACCCCCCCCCCCCGTTGTTTGTCATTCTTGGTATGACCTGAAACACAATGCCTTGACCGTCCAAGGAAAGGGGGGAGGGGGCGATTTATCAGTGCGCACCTCAGCTAGACCGTGACAGTTGCTGCTGCAGAGAGGAGCTTCTCCAAACTAAAGCTTATAAAAACTTACCTGAGATCCACGATGTCACAAGAGCGTCTCAATGGACTTGCTTTAATAAGCATAAATCACGAGCTTTCAAGACAGGTATCATTTGATGATACCATCGATGCCTTTGCTGCAAGGAAGTCCAGACGTGTAAAATTTTAAATGTAAGCTATCATGGCAAAATTATTTGCTATGTATCTCTTTTGCATTGTTTGTGTGGAAGCTGTCAGGACTTTTAATTTCCTCTTAATCTGAACAGTAACCCTGTTTTATTTCTGTTTATTTATTTTATTTTATTTTATTATTGTTATTTGTATTGTATAGCGTGTGCTAGTTGTTTTGAAGAATAATTAAACTTTTAAGGTCCGTCATATGGCTGTTGTTATTAATGTTTTATATATATAATGTTTGCCGTGTATGGGGGGGGGGGGGGGCGCAAAATCATAATCTTGCCTAGGGCACCAAAATGGCTAGGGCCGGCTCTGCCTATGGCGAGCAGCTGCAGGCTGAACGTATGAATTAAAGACATTCCTCCTTATACGGTTAATGCCACGCAATGGTTTGATTTATCTGCCTGCATTTTCTTCTTCGCCGGTCATGTTTCAGGGTTCAGGCAGATTCCAGAGCGTCAGGATGAAGACGATGGCGTCGTCATCCTCACAGGAGTAGAGCCTGACAGTGCAGCCTAGTGGTAAAGCAACACCTAGCACACAATGCAGATTAGGAATAAAACAGCGGCAGAGATTATATCCGTGCACGACGTGCAAGACTCACTTTTGTGCGCCTGTGTGTGCGTCGTGCTCGCGTCAGGCTGCATCGAGACACAAGGCTCCCCTGTACATGTTGTGGAGGCAGCTTTATAAACTCACACAGAAAGCCCTGTGTCTTCAGCCCTGGGGGGGGGGGGGTTGGCAGCGTTTCCTCAGTTTGGCCTGGACGCTCATCTCGACTAACCTTCCACCTCGTTCACTTAGCAGGCCAGCTGCATGCATGCCGGTACACATGATTTAGGGACATTTCATCCGTCGTCTGCTAAGGGTTGAGACTCTTGCGTGTTGTGTGTGCGCGGATCAGAGGTCAGGCTGCCATGCTTCAGCAGCAGCAGCAGCGGGGGTGCGGTGACGGTGTTGTACCGTTCAGTCTGGAAACACAACACGTCAGTGGCTGCAGATCACCGACTGTGACATGTCAGACGGCCGCTGCAACACGAAAGAGTCCGGAAGCAATGAAGAAAAGAGTTTGGTCAAATAAATAATAAATGCTCACACAAGTAGGCAAATATTATTAAACACTACAGTTACTGTACCTGTTTATGTATACAGTGTACAATGTGTAATAATAATAAAGCATCCAGCTAAGTAATGGTAACAGCATTAATAACATTGTCATCAATATTACTATTATGGCAGGCAATCATAACAGTGGGAACTAGTAATAGCATTAATAACATTGTCATCAATATTACTATTATGGCAGGCAATCATAACAGTGGGAACTAGTAATAGCATTAATAACATTGTCATTACTACTACTATTATTATCATTTATATTATTGTTATTATTGCAAGCATTATTTTGTCATCATTGTCAATGTTGTTATTGTTGGGGTTATTGAGGCAGACAGATATAATAATAACATTGTTATTACCGGTAGTAATGCTTGTGGTGGTCGGAGTACTACTTTTAACAGATACTAAATGAACAGAATTTCTGCTGTAATATATATATATAATAAATATGACAACAACGATAGTAACAAAAGTACTAGCAGTTGTAGGATAAATAAAACAGTACTTGTTGTAGCAGCAGCATGAGCAGTAGTGAAGAGACCGTTATTAACTTCACCGCCACTAGAGGTATGACCACACGACTGTAGCTGAACACACCTCACCCCGCAGGCTCCATCACTGGACCAGATGGACCTGAACGGTACATAACGTCATCGTACATCAATTTAAGTGTGTGTGTGTGTGTGTGCGTGCACCTGCACACACAGTCGATAATCGCTTCATGAATACTGTGCAGCAGATCAATAGCCGATCATTGTCCTTGGGCCCTGCGGACGTTCCGCTGCTTCCAGTTCATCCATCAGTCAGATTTCGCCACCGGGGAGGTGAGAGTTTGTGTTTGACTGTTTGAGAGGCGAGCGAGCCAATGACAAATGAGGATACATAACGGGTGGAGAAAGAGGCGTGACCCGACGAGATAAACAGTAGGTGAGACTTGGCCGGGCAGGTATGGGAGGGTGTGGCAGCAGAGGGGGCATTTAATTGCAGCTTGCGCTCTAATTGGCTGGTGCGACTTTGACAAGCGTGCTGGTCCCTCCCCCCGGTACGGCTGGCTGCTGAAAGTGTGTGTACGTATGCGTGTGTGTGTGTGGGGGGGGGGGGGGGGGGGGCGGCTGGCAGACCGGAGCCAGCCACAGAGCCGAGCTCAAAACTCCCAACCCAATGAGCTGGCAGCCCTCACACACACACACACACACACACAGCATCCTCAGCACCTCAGCTCCAACCCTGGGACACAGGAGGAGGAGAAGAGGAGAGGAGAGGAGAGAGAGGCAGCCAGTAGCAGAGAGGGAGAGCGAAGGAGTAAGTGAGGAGAGAGGGCGAGAGAGGCAGTGGGAGACTGGCGGGGTGTGAGGGAGAACACCATGGCTTCAGATCCGGGGCTGGCTGCGATGCTGCTGTGGACTATAACGCTCCAGGCTCTGGGATCGCCGGGAACTAACAGCAATGAAGGTAAGAGCGTGTGTGTTTAGGTGTGTGTGTGTGAGAGAGAGAGTGTGTGTGTTTTTACTTAAATAGAATTAAGCAACGCATGATCTCTAACAGTGGAGATTAACTTCATACATGTGGAGCTCCTGGAAAACACTCCGACGACCACGCACGACACGCTCAACAATAAATGTACACACACTCAGACACTAAGACGGTGTGTGTGTGTGTGCGTGTGTGTGTTTGTGTGTGAGAGTCGCAAACAGAGGCATGACATCAAAGTTTGCTTTGCACAGCAACTCGAGGAAGCATCTGCGTGGTGTGTGTGTGTGTGTGTGTGTGTGTGTGTGTGTGTGTGTGAGGGAACTCGTTTTGACATCACACACATTCGTGTGTGAGCGGCGGCAGCGACACGTGTGTGTGTGTGTGTGTGTGTGCTGTGAGGTTAGGCAGTGGCGTAGGAGTGTGTGTCTGCGCATGATCTTTGGTAAACGGATTGCACTCGAACGCCTCCCTGCTCCATTCGAAGCACCAGGCAGCGTTCACCCATTCACCCACTCACCCATTCACCCATCCGTTCATACGGCGGCCGCGGCACGGCAACCATTAACACACCGGTGGAACTGAGAATAATGGGAGCTCAGTGGTTGTGCTCAAGGACACGAACGGCTTCTCTCGCCTGACCCGAACCACGGCGGTCCGAAAGCATCTTCATCAATCTGGCCACGCCTGGGTTTGTCTCCACCCGTCCGTCCGCCGCAAGATGGAGAAGTGTTGTTGTCACTTGTTTGACAAATTCAACACACAACACAAAGTCCTCTGGCGCCTGTCTTTGTGTGACGGGGTCGTCGACACGGGTCCGGTCTCCAGGCGCGGAGTGACAGCAGCGATTCAACCGTCAAGGCCTTCGTGACCCCGACGGCTGAGAGGCCGGGACGGCGGGTGGAGAAGAGAGGGGTGGGTGGCGTGGCTCAGGTGGGACCATCTCAGCGGCGGAGGGGTGAGGACGCCCACTTATCCCGAGTCAAGTTGCGCTGAGACGGGATAGGACAGTCGGCACGTCTGAGGTAGGACAGAACAGGAAGTGAGGACGGCCGTGCAGTCGGTCCAGACGGGTCGAGCGTCGCCCCCGGTGACCACGACGATGTCGGGTTTGATTGTCGGCCCCTCCCCGGCGCTCCGGTTGGGATCATTACTTCATTTTATCGCCTTCTTCTTTATTCATCCATCGTCTGCCGGAGTAAAATTTAAGTAATTTTCTTCCTGAATTAACAAAAGTTAAATAAAATAATTTGAATTTTTCTTTTTTTATTCAACTTTAGTTTTCCTAGCTCTTTGCCATCAGTCCGTGGTTGACGGTGCAAATCCAGCTGCACTGAGGGTTATCTGCTCTATTATTATCCAACCAAATAATTAAAATAATGTGAACACAAATCTTTTCAGACTATGTTCAATAATTGTTTTCCGGGATCAATGACTGTTTCCTGATGAGAATTCTTTCAAATTAATGGACTGAAATGCGCAGAAATAAAAACAACGACAAGGCTTCCAACAAAAATGATGAAATGTTTTGGAGGAATCTTCTGAAAACTGAACCAATTCCTTTTTTACTCAATATGAAAGAATCACACCGGTTGGAATAAAGCGATCCACGTAATTAGATTTTGCTCTTATTGTGAAAACTAATTGATCTAAAAACAAATCATTTCCTAGGACCCCCTCCACACACGCACACACACAAACACACACAGACTTCATCTTTAGAGATGATTAGGGGAAAAGATTTGACGTCTAAAAGATATTTAATTGTGCTGAACATTTCATCTCTCCGCTCTGCTCTGGTTTCTTTGATCCGACTGGAGGGTAATTCCAAATATTCCATGCACATGGAAGAGGTAACCTGGGATTAGAATGGAGGCTGGAAATTCACCGATAGGCGTCACACTGGCTTTTGTGCGTGCGGCTGATGTATGGGCGGAGCCGTCAGCCATCTTGTTTGTGCTCCTTGTTTACGTCTGCTGTTGCTTTCATCTTGTGTAAATACAAACGAGTGTTCTGAGGTCACGTCGGTCAGAATCACGACGCCGATGACCTTCCTGTGTGTTTGATCCACCGTCAATAGAACACAATAAATATTCTTTTCTTTTTTTTTTTGCTGTTTTTTTTCTATTAAGATGTAAAAACTGGAAGTAGCGGCGACCCAGCGGCAGTTTGGCGGGCCTCAGCTTTACCCACATGATTGATTTACTGTTTAATTTCCAGACAAACACAAAATAAAATATTTTTTCTCAATCACTCGTCCTCCAATTGATCTCGGCAAAGAAGAAATCCAACTAAATTTGGAGAAATGTGGTTTCCATGAAAATCTTCGGGAGAAAAAATTGCGTTGATTAAATTACAGTTTTCCCGGCAACCCTGTACAAACATCATCCATCGGTCGCTTTTAATATTTTTGTCACTTTCTAACATAGGTTCTTGAAAACAAATGACAAAAATAGACAAATAATTGAAAAGTGTGGGAAATATTTGACACAAAAATATTTCTGAGGAATCTGAATTATGTAACCACAATCAGTTAGCAAACACAATTCAAGAAAATAAATAATTTATGTATTTTAATATTATTTTGTAAGTAAGTCAATTATTTATTTTAAATAAGTAATTAAAGCAATTTCTCCCAACAATAATAATTACTCATTGAGACCTATTAATAAAATATTTTATTATTTTTTTGCATTTGTTTGAACACGTTTTATGGTTTTTATCGTCAAAGCAGAAAAAGACGTTTTGCGTTGCAGGAATAAAGTTTCCAAACAATTAATTCCGAGGTGAAACCTTGAATCTGTTGTTCCGCTATCGATTAATATTTGCTGCTTATCAGCATTACAAATCAGCGTCATCCGGACACACACTGTGTTGAATCCACGGCGGGGTCTGCGGGTGGTGTTCCCCCGATCGGTCCCTCCTGTCTACGGCCGCTGTCCCCAATTCAACTCCTGCTCGCTGTTTCACTCCGTGGCATTCCCGGCGTTCCTCCAGGTTATTGCTGCTACTCGGGAACACGAAAAGCCCCATGCAGAGAGGAAGACTCGCCGCAAATGAGCAAACAGTAGGTGGATGGCTGTTAACACGTGCCTCTGCTGCAGGAGGACCGAAGGGGGAAGAGACGCAGATGCAGGCAACAACAATTTCTTTTCTTTTTTTAAGATATATAACTTCAACATTTTGAAGCAGCAAGGGAAAAGAGGAAACAAAGACGGGGAAAAGTTGAAAGGCGCCTGCAGGGACCTGTTGTCTTTGTGAGCAATAAAAGCCAAATTTCTGTCTGTAAAAGAAGAGGTTCTTGATTTGGAGCGGGATTACACAGTCGGCTCAGATATTAGTTTGTATTGATCTCCCCTCGGTCAATAGAGTACCAACAGCATGTTGATGCAACCTGTTCCAACTCCGCAAAAACGTGGCCTCTCGGCCAGTTGGCCTTCGCTGCTGCACGTGACCCTGGAGTTGCCCCTCCGGCGTTCAGGCTGGCGCCGCTTCTCCACAAAGAGAAATCAAATACGCACATATCAGACCTCGTCCTTTAATCTAGTGGTTTTGGGGTTATATTGGAACAAAACATCGAGTGTCACATTTAGAGACCGTTCACCAGTACGATAACGTGTAGCGTGACACCAGAGAGCGACTCAGAGCTTCTTGTGGCATCAGTGTGAAAGAGGAAAACGTTCTCGAACAGATTACAGAGAAGAATATGCTTGAGATACATAATAGGAGCTGAACAAGCACAAGCGCGGCGTCCTTTATCTCTTGCTCGAGGACACTTCAGCAGACTCGCCGACGAGGGGAAGCGATTTCCCGTCTCGCTATCTTACATTTCCGCTGGTCGCACCTTCGCATCGACCGGTGGCGCTGCCTGCTCGCCGGACAGAGCGGCCAAACCGCATCCCAAAGTCTGACGCTTCATTATCTTTCGCCGTGCATCTTTCAAATGGGCTTCTTTTTTCGTTTGTTTCGCTCCAAGAGCGCCCGGTCAATAATGACGAGATGAGCGTGAGCTGTGAGGGGAAACCCTTCAGAGGAGTTCTCTGCTTATAAATATAAAGATGTGTAATAACTACTCCTGATTTCTCACTTATGTGTTAAAATGTCATTATCAATGGAGCTTTTGCGGTAGATCCGGTTTCTCCACTGGACTGGTTTCCCGTATCTGTGCGGTGTTGCGGGCTTGCGTTAAGTATCCGAAGACGGCGCGTCTCCTCCCCTCTGCCCGTCTGCCGGTTAGTCTCGCCACAGGTTGCCGTTGGCCAGCCGGCTGCCCCCCCCCCCCCCCCCCCCATTCCCTCCCCAGGGCACCGGTCTTTATTGAGACATCAGCCTTGTTAGCCTGCTGTCGACAGGAATATAGACGCTGCCGAATCAATACAGTCGATTCGACCGGCCTCCTGAGCCTCAGCCAGGACCAGGCCGGACCCCTCTTAAGCCTCCCCCCCTCCCTCTCTCAGGGTCGGCCGGAGATCTGCGGCCCGCTCCGGCTGATGAAAGCCTCGCCGTTGGGCGATGCTAATTTCTCCGCGGTGGAAGATCCCTCACCGGGATGGCTGATAAAAAGGCAAAAAGAGAGAGAGAGATGGGGGGAGAGGAGGTTGCAGGCGATGCTTGACAGATATGTAATGGGATGGCGACGGGGCTGTGTTCCCACACACCTCCTGCAGAGATCTCTATGATGTCGCCTTCACAGGGACTGAAGAATGGCAGAGATCTGGCTCTGCAGCAACAGCCTCCTCTCCTCTGTTACAGGCAGACAGAGGAGCACAGCGAGCGCTCGGCGCAAAAGAGAGGCCGCGTGATAGAGGGACGCGCGAGCGAAGAGAGGAAGAGCAGGAGGGCAAAATGAGATGAAGAGAGGGGAGGAGGCTGCTGCCTCAAAAGTGTCTCTCTAGTTCCGTCGGCGGGCATCTTCATCAACAGCCGAGGGCGTCTGGCTGATAACTCTAAATTCCCTTCTATCCATTAAAGGATTGAAATGTTCATTAGGTTTAATAGAAGCCCAGCGAACGGCTAATAGGCTCTGATAAACACTGGCAACCGGCTCCAATAGCTGCTAAAACGCTCATAAGGTCAAACGAGTTTGCGCTCGACTCGCTTTGAGGAGAGTCGCGGCAACATCATCCTCCAAAGCGACGACGTGATTGGTTGCAGGTATCGATTGATGTTCAGAGGGGTCAAAGTGCATATATAAACTATGGCATTACCAATAAAACTCGGGCTGCAGCTTCGATGCTAATGTGTTCTTTTCATTGTGTTCCGACTAAACTAAACTAAACTCATCTGGATTGACATAATTAAGTCAGTCAGACTTATTTGTTTGTTTCTCAAAGGTTCTCGAAGCCTGTAAAACAATCTTCAAGGCAAATTAATCTACTGACATTTGGGATAGTAGTGTTTTTCCACTGATATAATTATATGTTTTAGTTTCCTGTCAGGTATTCCGTTCTTATAGGTATCTGGGGTTACTCTAGTATTGTATTTCAGGGTTTTCTGTTTTTTTTTTTACTTACTAGGGAGAATTCTAGGAAATAAACAGAAAACATGGAAAAGCCTTTGTTGCCACTCTTCCTATTCCTAATCCAATGTCGCCTTTTATTAGATAGGACAGGTGGGAGATTGTGACAGGAAATAGGAGGAGTGGGGTGAGTGGGCCTCGAGCCCCCAGCCACAGCGGGTGGACTGAGGTCTCCATGCCAACCGCAACCCTCGGCTAGTGCGTTTTAGCTAAATCATACCCTCATCTATAGTCTGAGAAACACCGGTCGGAAGAAACACAATCGCTTTGTGCATTTAAAAAGCTCTCTGGAGCCGCCTGCAGCGGAAGCAGAGACCCTCCGTCGGATGACAGCGAGCGCCTGGTGTAGGGAGGCGCAAACGGGCCGAGAGACGCTCTGATGGATCTCACCTGGGGCCTGTTTCCACGAGGAAATAATTTGTTTTACGCCCAGTAATCTGTCCATATATCACAGGCCTAATGTAATTAATATGTGGCGAGGGAGCGGGTGGGCCAGGTAACTCATTTCTCATCTGATGAAAGCGCCTACACACATGTGGGACACACACAACACGCAACGCTCGCTTCCTCTCAACACACACAATCAGACAAACACTCCGTCTAACCGAGTTCTATCCGTGGCGTTATTAATGTCTGGGTGGCGATGAAGCATTCGTCTGCAGGGTAGGAAGGCATTGACAAAGTCTTAGAGAAAGGGATCGTGGAGAGACGAGGAGAAAGTGAAGGATTCTGAGTCGGGGGGAAAAAAGGGATGTAAAATTTTAGTTCGATGTCTTGCATGTAGCGTACGAGACACATGCTACTGAGATAACCGCAGCGTTTAGTGTAAAATAAATTCATAAATAAAGTCAAAATATGCCTTTGTCCGAAGACTCAAGTCTGTGCTTCATATGGAATGTAAAGCAATATCCCTGAGATACATCCGGAGCAAATGGCAAGACGCGGAGAGCGCCGCCGGACAAGCTGACGTCAAAATAACGTAAAGTCTCAAATGCTGGCTGTCGAAGACGGAGCACTTTTCATTTGCAGCATAATCTCAACGGTAAAAGCTCTGCATATAAGACAGCATCTTTATCACTGCCTATTCTCTCTTCATTCTCTATCAACTGTTAGCAAACAGATAGCATCGCTAACCGGGCCAGGCGTACGCGCGGTTCCTTGAATTTTAAAAAAAGTGCGAGTTAGCGGCGGAAACCATCGGACTAGCTCGCTGATAGCACGGCCCGTTCATCTGCTCACACTCAAACTAGCTTCACAACAGAACCTGTGGGTTCTCCTACGAGGCCCGGGGAGTTCTTTAAGATGCAGGGACAGAAGAGGAGAAACTTCATTTAGCTCCGCGCTGCCACTTTTCGACTTCCGACGCATACTTCGGTTGTTAGTCACGCACCTCGGTGTTTGCTGGATGCCATTTCTATCCTCTGTCGTTGCGTCGCATTGCAGCGACTGCATGGCGGCTGCGTGGCGCCGCTCATCCGGCCGTCATGACAGCGCGTGCCGCAGCTTCTACCCACGAGATGGGAGGAAATAATAAGAAGTCAGACTCACGGACACGCTCGAATGTTTAAAAGATGACACTCGTTAGCCGTAATCATCTTCCACATCACCGGGAGATCCCCAGCCCGGTGAGTCACGCCACGGTTTTAGTTTATGCAGAGTTGGCAAAAAGTTAATCACCTCTAGTCCTCTGCGTGAAATGCAACTCGAATAAAGAAAAGAATACTCGTGTTCGCAGCAGGCGAAGCTCGGAGCCGAAATCCCTGCATAAAGAGAACCGTTTGCGATCAGACATTTTAACCTGCATGTGGAACCCAAATAAAATGTATCGGGGGGGGGGGGAACACGCTACACCAAACATGAAAATTGTGCATTCTTTTCTGCCATGGAAGACTAGATTACAATATGCTGTGTGCGAGTATGTGCATTTTACAGGGACGAAGGCGACGGATCTTTTCCATTGATGCCTCTGTTTGCACACGTATGAGCAAATTGTTGCATCAGTATTAAGCTAAACTAATTAGATGCTTCCCTGCTGCAGTAAAAAAAACAAATAGAAGCATAATGGTCAAACTAATTCCGACAACTAATTCCACACTTCAGGGTGGAAACACCGGCGTGCCCGTCCGACTCTATGCACGGCGTCTTGACGGGGATTATCGGCGTTCAGCATTAGGCGTAAGCCAGAGGCGATGATGATGAGAGCTCTTTATGAAAAACGTCAGCTCACTGAAATGATTAACGGCCATTGATGTAAGACGTAAGACATGCGTGCAGAGTGGGCGTTGATATGAGTGGACGGGAATGATGCGTGGAAAATATCCAGGAAAATATCCAAGAAAATAAATACAAAATAGTAGTCATTTTATTTATTAACGTGGAAGGCAGAGCCGGAGTCGGGGGGGGGGGCAGCGGAGATCTCCGGGCTGCGAGTGCAGTCTGAACTGATAAAATATCGCTGTCGTCTCGACTAAAATATTCTCTCTGCTCTCTGGCTGCCTTCAGTCGAGCTCAGCTAACCCCCGCGTGAACTCTGTCTACAATGAATCAATAAGTTCATGCTCACTTTGTTAGCTTTGTTAGCTCCTGCACCGGCAGGCCGCGCTGGAAGCGGGCTCTTTTGTGCTCAGCAGGTGTTGCCGACGTCAACCCAGATCTCTCTGGATGCTAATGGCGACAGAAATCACACTCCGTCTTCTGCTTTCAGACATGCTTCTCCTCAACTACCCTCTTCCCCCCCCCCCCCCCCCTTAGTCTTTCCTCACCTCTCCATAAATAGCTCTGCACGCCGCTCCTCCTCGGTGTCTATATCTTGCTGGGTGTTTTCCCAGGGGGACGCCAGGCAGCAGTATAGCCTGGTATCCACGCCGTTCCCCTGGGGAATGATGCACCTATCCGGCTCTTTCCATCCTCCACCCTCCATCACGCAGAAAGCGCGATGCCTTGCGGGGGTGTATTCAAAGCAAGGGATCCATTGATGCGACCTGGGGGCACCTGCTAAAATAAGATGCGTAAGATTGCTCTAAGAGGTGCTGTGGTCGGTGCAAAGCCAATCATTTCGACACCCCTCCGTCCGCTCTTCCCAACCCCATCTTGTACATTTTGGAGCGGGGTAAACTGGGGCATGCTAACAGCATATCCTGCTTTCATTCTGTACTTTCTTTTTTGCAGAAAGAAACGCTGTCTCCGGTGGATTTTGTGCTGATATTATAGGAAAAGTTGCACGGGTGCACAGTTCCATGCTTCAGCTCCGTGCTTCAGTTCCGTGCTTCAGTTCCATGCTTCAGTCCCGTGCTTCAGTTCCATGCTTCAGTTTTCTGGGATGTTCTGCCAGCGATGATGACATGCGCTCTCGTGTCTGCAGTGTAAACATGCTGGCAGGTTACAGAAGCAGCGGTGCGCCCTTTTTTGATTTCTCTGTATTTATTTACATCTTGTTAAGATGCAGCGAGTCGAATGAGAGGCCCCCTGACTTCCAGCGGGGTAAAACAGACGCCGGCGGGCGTCATGTTTTGGCTCTGGAAATGTGTCACCTCTTTGAAGAAGTTCTTTTGTTCTACGGATGGTGTCCGATTGTGGTTTCCGGGGTTCCTCGTGGATGGAACACACTCACGTCGCCACTTTATTCTTCATTTGATCGGAATACATTTCCACACAAAAAAAATCACCCCTAAGCTGTTGGCCACGGTTCCAGGCGTCACGCTTTGACACATCCATTTTTGGTTTGCTCGTTTGCTCAGTCACAGCGATGGGGCTTCATCACAAAAACGCATTCAAGTCGCGAATATGAAACTTTTCACTTCTTCCTGACAGTGAAAATCTGTCCAGTCGTGTCCAATAAATGGCCTCAGTGTTGTTGAAACCAGCGATGGAAGAAGAACCCAGAAGTTAAAGCGCCAATAGGGCAATTTAAAAGTTTGAGAAAGATGGTGAAATATATAAAGGTAAAATGTGCTTAAAATGCCAAAGATTAATTAATTCTAGAGATAAACTAGAAAAGCACTCAGAGAGAGCAGACCTCCGCCAAGCAGCTCACCCGGATGGCTGTGCATCCGAGTCCCTCTCAGCACTCCTCTTCCTCATCCGTCTGCACCGCTTTCTCTTCACCGAGGACAAAATGCTTACACCACAATTGAGAAGCGAGGAGAAAAGATGAGAGCGGGAACCTCTGGGGAGAAAAACTTCAGGGAGACAAGGATGAGATGAAGGTTAGTGTAGGTGCAGAAGAAACAGGATGAAGTTTTAATGATCCCTGTTGGGGGGGAGGGGCACTGCTGCAACAAATACGCTAAGGATGCGTCAAGAAATACGGAAAGAGTGCCAACAGCATCAGAGGGGATGAAAAGATGCTGTTACCACGGAGATGCGACGCTGAGTTAGGTTGACTCGGTAAATTGTGTGGAACCGTTTGGGCTGCAGCTAACGGAATCATAAGAATCATACAAAGAAGGAGAATGAAAACAAATGACCTCAAAAGATGGGAAATGTGAAACGAAGCTGAACTCAAGGAATATAGTTAATTGTATTTATGTTCCGTTTGTTTCCTGTTTTGCTGCCAGCCTGGCGGCCCGGTATACCGGCCACGCTGGACAGGTGGGCGCCTCATGGGTTGTCACGAGAACAGCTTTGGCTAATGCTTGCGTTCCTTTGCCCCCGTAAACAATTCAAGGCATCAATTTAACGCTTTTGTATTATTTTATCAACTTTGAATTGCAAGAATAAATTAACGAGATCACGTTTCTTTTAATTATTTCCACTTATGACTTCAGTAAGACTTTAGGAACACTTCAAACCCTTTACACAGCCACTCAAAGCAATATAAATTAATGTGCTCATTATCAGTTTACTTCAGTATTTATTGCCAACCTTGGAAAAATTAGTCTGAGAAGAAAAACAGTTCTTAATTCAAAGTGTGCTTATTAAATTCTTCCAGCGTCTCCCGGGCTTCCGCGGTGGATGTGGTGTTCAGTCATTAATGGAGCGCAAATAAGAGTTCCTGCATAAATGGATAAATAAAGGAATACCTCAGTGGCAAACAGGTGTAATGAATATTTCTTTATATTCATATCGTTGAAATGGGGAGTTGTGCCATCCAAACAAAAGATGGAGGTAGATGAATTAGTCTGGGATCACGGGAGTTACTGTCTACTTTACAGAATGAGCACCAGCACAAATTAAAAACTATCTGACACGACGTAGTAATCAATGATTCTGTTTATTCCCCCCCCCAACTGTCTCTGGGAAGCTGTAGTGGCAGGCGCACAAATGAAACGCCCCCCTTAACTTTCATTAGAAAGTTTTCTTTATTTGAAAACAGACAGACAGACAGATATAGATAGAGGTAAAAATATAAATTGAGAAAGAAGTCAACATTGTTCTCGTGCCCGGCAGCAAGGATGAAATAATTTAAATTGCAATATTTTGGCACCAAAATGTAATAAATTTAATTTGAATTTGCTCTTGTTTCAGTGCAGAGAAATTTGTTTGGATTGTTGCTAAGGCTCATTAGCTAGGAAGGGGAATTTTGAAAAAAACAAACCTATTTCTCAGGCCTTGCCTGCAGCACGATTTGTAAATCCATGCTTATTTCTCCCTTTTTTTTCTTCTTTTCTTTTAATTCTACGGTTTTCAACTGAAATTGCGCGGAGGGACTCGATCCCATTGTCCGCTACGCTTCTGTTCTTGAGCGTCCTTGACTCCGGCAATAATGCTCACCGGCACCAAATTAACAATTTGCGAATCAAAGGAGCCGTTGAGCACCCGACTGTAATTTAGTTCCATCTTTCATTACGCCTAATGTCACTCAGCGCACTTCCTTCAACCGACCCTTCATCAGCTTTAGTGTCATAAAAACCTTTGCCAAGTAAACAGGCGTCTGCACTTGAGGGCGGGATGCAAATGATTTGAAGTTGCTCCGTGTTGCTTCGTTGCAATGAACAAAGGGAGTCGGGGGGGGGGGGTTCTTAAGAGGTAGTAATTTATGTGGACTTGCTCTCGTAATTGGAGTTTGGGGAATTGCCGTTTGGACCGCGGTGCGAATTCAAAGCATGTACGACAAGAAAGGAAAGACGGTGGCCCGGCGTGCGAGAAACTATGTCTGTGAACACGACAGAGACGAATAGAGGGAGAGAGGAGGTGCGCCGTCGTCGTGGAGCTCCTCTCATCTGTGCGAAGGCTGTTGTTGTCTCCTCTGAACGCGGCGCTGATAGGAGGAGCAGAGCGCCGAGAAGGAGAAGCTTGTTAGAGAAGGGAGGTGTTGATGAGATAATTACACAGCTGCCATAGTTCCTGTCTGGTCAAAGAGTTGTGCCATCAGTGAGCGTGTGCGAGCGTGCGTGTGCGTGTGCGTGTGCGTGTGCGTGTGCGCGTGCGTACTTTTGGTGCTGATTTGCTCACTGCATGGTTGTCAGTGCATCACTCTTTTCCGAACAGCGGTACAATGCACATTTTTGATTGCTGCTGTGTGGCGTCTCATTGTACACCTCTATAGGATGTGTGCGTTACTCCGTGTGTGTTTTGACACTCGGGGTAGAATAATTGCTGCACTCTCTCCTTTGGAATGTATGGCCGTGCCTTCTGGGGTGGAAGATGACGACGCCGTTGTTGTTGCTGTCGGCTATATGGAGTCGCTGCAGGCGAACTCCACTTCCTCCGAGACAGGTCATAATTGTGTGTTTGCGTGCGCATTAATGCATGTCAGCAGGCTGGGCGGATTTTATAAAAGCCATGGCATGAGTGGCACGCCGCGGTCGTCCCAACGCCCGCCGACCTCCAGGTTGGATTGAATCGTGGGCCGGAGAGGGAGAAGTAAAGGAGGAGGAGTGTTGACCACTTCCCTGGGAAATATGTGGCACGTCTCCACATGAGCAAAAATAAAAGCAGACAGCTTTTTCATTCTTCGCCTTCCAAGATGTGGAAGGGCGGCGAGGGGCCAAAGGAACGGGCGGAGGCGGAGGCGGAGGTCGGGTCTTGCTGGGTTGTGCTTCTGTTTTGAAAGAGGATGCTGTGGAACAGGAACAAACTCAATTTTGAGCCCGTAGTCCTCGAGGATGAAGCGCTCCATCCCTCCACCCGCCTCCGCAGCCAAATAAAGGTGTTAACCCCTTCGCCGCTGCACCTCTGTCCGCTGGAGCTGCAGGACTTCCAAGATGTGGAGAAGGTCAGACAAACCTGAAAAAGCTCGCCGTGAAAAACGGTTTGCGCCACCAAAAGAGGTGGGATGCAAGAGCGCTGGGCTTTGTTTTCTGCCTTACACGTGTGATGAGAAGAATCGTAGCGGGAGAGGAAAAACAAAGTGCTAATTACCGCCCGTCCTCCGTTGTACTCACACGGATCCTGTCACATTAAAGCAAAGCAGCAGACATGCCACCAAACCCTATCGCTTGTACACGAATCAGAATTCAGACAGCCAGAGCAAATTAGATAAATGAGTCCCACCACCTTCAGAGAGAGAGGGATTTCTCATTTGAGAGGAAATTAAATGAAAACCGCTGGGAATAGCTTTGGGATCTTTACGCGGTCTGAGGTGGCAGGAACAAACTGCTACACATTTCCATATCCAAGGAGGGGATGCATCCATCCCCCTTTTTCTTTTGTGCTTTAATAATAACAGTATCGCAGAACAAAATTCCCCCAGCACGTCGAAGGATTATTAAATCCACTTGCCCCGGTTCGCCGTTTTCATTATGTCACTCTGGTTGGCCGATGAAGAGCACTCAGAAGAGTGTAATTGGCGGCATCCATTTGCGACCTTGACCGGAGTGCACGGGGCCGCCGCATCATCGATACGAGACGACGGGATGTCGGCGCCCTGAGGGAGGGACAGGCAGGGAGGAAGCTGGTGGATGGGGGGGGGGGGGGGGGAATAAAGGGCAGTGGCACTGCCATCTGTCTGTGTGTTCTGACCCACTTGGCCTCTTCGGCGGCGCAGTGCTCAAATTAGCGGGAGAGACACAAGCTAATTGCTACATGTGAGTGTTTATGCGATTCCTTTCCAAGGAGGAATTAGAGGATCTCAAACTTCACGCGGATAGATATTTACGGAAAAATATTATTAGACTGAAGCACAAAGACTAAAGAGCGTTTCCCCCCGTGGGACGTTTACTTGCTGTGAACGGTGGGTGGAGTTACTTTCACGTTTGCTCTCATGCAGGTGTTTTCAATTATTCTGTCTAATTACATCTCATTTCAGGATGAAAATAGGGGGGTTGTAAAGCCCACAAACTGCGGGGGGGCACAAAGCTCTTTTGATCGGAGTTGAACGACTTTGCCACAACCTTTAATCGGCAACCGTCGAATCGGGCAAGTCGACGCGGGCTAACACGTTAGCCTGCTAAAAGGCCAGCTCTTTCAGCCACAACTTATCGTTAAAAAGATTCATTTAGATGTCGTCCAAGTCCAATAAAAGTTAACCAGAGAGTCAAATGTCAGTCAGACTCAGACTTTAAACTCAAGAAGAGGTTCAATCAGGCAGAAGTGAAAGTGAAATCAGTGCGACTGGCCGTGAAGATGCTTTAAATACGGCGAGACGTTTTCTGTAGATGGCAGAAGTCACTTGTCGCTCAAACTGTGTGGGCGCTTCTTGTTTGTTGAAGTCTGGATTTTCCTCAGGCTTGTCTTTACTTTAATATTACCTCGACAACGAGCAGAAAGACGAGCAAATGCCATCGTTCCCTTTTCATCAGCCGTCCATGAAGGCCATCAAGGCCACAAACTTTCACTTTGCTGCATCTTCCCAGTAACCACAGAGCGATGCTTTAGAATGTCTGCGTGTCTGAAAAGCTCGTCAGCATGAGATACAAGTCTAGATGGACACGAACTCGACTGCTGAGGTGGAGGAGGCCGACCCTTACAGCTTTCTTCCTGCTCGGAGGCAAATCATCGCATGCTGTGGCTTTAGAATGCAGGAGAGGCAGGAAGAGCGCGATTATCACGGATAATGATGAGGGATGAAAGACGGAAAGCTACGAAGTGTTTTCTTAAACTCGTCATAATGTGAGGATCGAGCCTCGCTTGATTGCTCGACAGACAGCCCCGGGGCAGAGCTTATCTTATGAGGATGTAAGGGTTCGCACCAACCCGCCGCCGCCGTGGAAGAATTAGCGGTTCACCAAGGTTCTCTTGGTCCTTTCTCATCTATCATCGCTCTTCATCGTCGCACCCTGCCACTGACAATTAAAGGTGCAAAGGGGAGCGAATTCTAGCTTTGACGCATTCGTTTAAGAACAAATTCAAGCCAACTTGGACTTTTTCTCCCTCAAAAAAAACTAAAAATCCTGATGCATATTTTAAGCTTGTTTGGTGATTTCACAAAAGTGTATAAATATTTGAAATTTAGATGATCAACAAATGAAATATCCAATCGGATATTGATGCTCCAGAGATTAACCCCTGCTGCACAGCTGGCTGATGTTACGTCATGATTTATTGCCCCCCCCCCCCCCCCCCCCTTCTTTTTGTCGACTTTTTGTACTTACTGTTTTGTTCTTTTTATGCTTCCTTTGCTGCTGGAAAGTGACCAAATAAAATTTGCTGCAGTGACTACATTGGGAAATGAAATGATATCCGGTCGCTGCCGAGATTCTGTGTTTTCTTATGCTGCACATTCATCATTAAAGGTTCCGGTTCCTGCTCTATTCTGAGCCTGCAGAGCTGAGGTCCCAGCTCTGATCCTGAACCGGGTCAAGGTGACGCCAAGCAGTGATGCACGGCTCAGACAGCCATCCCGCCTCATCAGTCACACCTGTCAGGCAGCTGTACGTTCAGGTGTGCGATGGTGATGGAGGACAGGATGGAAGGATATGGGCTCACTCACGGGTTCTGTTTGTGTTCTTCATCTGCAGTGAGTCTACTGGACACGACGACCATCGCAGGAGACTGGGGCTGGCTGACGTCTCCGTCACACGGGGTAAGACCAAAGCAATCCGAGGAATGGATCACAGAACATTTTGACGTAACCACAAAGGAGGAATGCAGATTCAAACCGCTTCTAAACTGTAAACAAAGTCAAATGACTCAGACTGCAGATGTGGAATTCGAAGTAAGGTCGGAGGTCATCGCAATCTTTGCTGCATGAATAATCCATGTTATAACACATTGCTGGGAAAGCCGACCTGCACAAATTCGCACCACCTGTTGCAAGTGTTTATCAGATTTATGCCACATGAAGGCGGCGAGCTTGAGGGGGAACCTGTGCATATTAAACACGCCGCCATTGTTTTGTTGACACCGCCAGGCCGATTATGCGTTACTCACCTAATTCTCACTTTCCACCTCCTTCGCATTTTGAACCGGATGGCAGCGAGGGCGTTGCAACGTTAGAATATTGTAACGCCACGCGACGCCACCTGGGGGTGACGTATTACAGACCCGGTCGTAGCGGCGAGACGCGGCAGCCTCCCTGTTAGCAAAGGGGTAGAAGCCTTTAACTGACCCCCCCCTGCCCACACGCCAGAAGGTCTCGGTACGATTGAGCGTTGTAACGGGCGGCGCAGATGGATCGTCTCTCAGAAAAGAGCTGAAAGAATCGGATTAGAGTTCTGAGCGAGACGACTCCGTCTGCGTGAAATCGGCGTGAGAAGCGAACCTTCGTCATCCCGACAGCCTCCTGTTATAACATCCAGATCACATAAGCTCAGCACGCGGCGCTACGTTTAATTGGTTCAATATGCCAGCTGAGCTCCCGTCTCGGATGTGTTTGATTGGATGGATTGAGAGCTCTGCGGCGCTCCGGTCAGGCTAAATGGAGGCGTTGAGCCCCCGCCATGTGCCGAGGATTCGACCAAAAGCTCCGCAGCGCTTTGCTTTTATTGACTTTTTAAAGGTGACATCACTTTCTACCTGGACCTGTCCTCGACGCCGCGAGCCAAGTAGCGCTCAGTCGCGTCTGACGTTCGTCCTCTGGAGTCCAGGCGTGAACTCGAAGTGCTGGAGGCTCAGGCGGATCGGCAGCTCAGGCAGTGCTTTCACAAATCTATTACCTGCGGTGGGCGTCGCCGTTTCGCTGCGTGACGGCTAAGTCGTGACTCAACTGCAGGATTACAAAAGTTATTATTCCGTTTAAAGTGTTTACAATGCAATATTTCTTTCCTGGTGATTGTTTTCTTTCGGGATGATTCCTCACGCTTTCAAACAGATATTGATCGGCGCTGCTGAACTAACTGATAACCTGTAATGATTCTCAGATCCATACTACACGGATATCGATACCTTTGAGAAGCGTGAACCTCCGCCGCCCGGGTGGTGTTTGTGCTCCGGATGACACGTCGTCAATTCAAAGAGTTTTGCACGTATAGCAAATACACGGCCATTTTTTCCATCCTGACATTTGAGAGTTTAGCGAATGCGTCTCACCGGCAGCGTCAGATTCTCGGTGGCGGCTCTTTGATGGAAGCCAAAGGTTTCTGTCACCCGGCGTTGACTTCACACAACGCCGTTCTGGTTTAGCGCTCAAAGGGAGGGGCTTATGTTTGATCAGGAAGCAGGTGAGTTTGGTGAAACGTGAAGTTGTGCTCCTCTCACGCGGGTTCAGTACGGCTGTTTTTAAGTTGAGATGGCGATGTGGGAGAAAGGACAAGGTGAGTGAGGCGGAAGGAGAGAGAGAGAGAGAGAGATGGACGGAGATGGGTAATGTTTGAAGGTAAATAGCTGAATATTGTCAGTTTGCAGTCCAATGATGATGTCCAATGTGTGTGTGTGTGTGGGTGTGTAGGTGTGTGTGCGTGTGCGTAAGGTCTTTATTAGTACCGTGACCTTTCGATGGGAGACTCATTTCGGTGACATCACGACATACGTCTTCCGACTCACAGGCTGCGTTGCTGTCCAATTTATTCAAGCAATGGTTAGAATGCCTGTGGGCTGTCCCAGGTGCATCTTCTGTGATTTCTCTCTCTCTCTCACACACACACACACACACTCACACACACACACACACACTCTCTTACTTTCTCAGAGCTTGTCAGATAGGGCAGGAAGACTTCATTATCCTCCAGTCCGATCTATGTTGGCCTTGACAGGTTCATCCACCGGCCACCTCGCAATCGATATAGCTGACAGTAGAGTGTGTGTGTGTGTGTGTGCGTGTGTTGATTAATGTGGGCTATGAAAACCATGATGTAGATGAGAAAGAGATGAGTTGAAGTGTCAAAAGCACACGGCATTACCATTTCTCCAACTCCTTAACTCACTCTCTTGGTCACACAGCCTGTGACCGAATATCATTAAACTTTGAATTATATCTTTAATACTTTTATGAAATAATGGGGGAAATAACTTTTATTTTCTAAAACTAATTTCTAAATATTCCTTTACTGCTGAATAAAGAATAAAAGGAAGCGTGTGCTCCATTAAATCTCCTCTCCATCGCGGCCGTGCCGACCCAAACACATCCTGCTGCTTTTACTTTATATAAAACACACATTATAAAACAAGTGGAATTAATTCCGCGATGGTCTTGAGGCGTGCTTCCATCGCTCACCTTGTGCATTTATGTTTGCACATGCATGAGGCTTTGAATTTCCCTCTGATAGACTTTTATTCTTGGGTTATAATTGCAGCAGTTGTCGTGACAACCTAGTCGGGGTTAAAAACGACGATGACCTTTGATGGAATAACTTTTTCTTCATCGTTCCACCGATGGAGAAACTGCCTCGTTTATTTAATAAAGCAGGGAAGATGAAATTTAAAGTTCATTAGAAGAAACAGAAAACAGTTTTGAACAAGGCAGTGAAACAGAAATTATGAGTTTTGGCTTTACAAACGGTTTAATGTGCCAATTTAATAATTAAAAACAGGCCATTTCACAGCAATATTAAAAGTGGTAAAAATATCTCCTCGAGCTCGGATCCAGGTGAAAATGTTTCTATCAGAAAACTTTTTAGAACAGGAAGCTCTTTTTTTTTTTTGTGATTTTCCTCTCGGTGCGTTTCTGCTTCCGTCAGCAGCGCCGTCCTGCAGGTCTGATTGGACGCTTTCTCACCACACCTTCCTCCGTTGCGCTCCTGATGACCGTTGGCCGCGCCGTAATTGGCCAACCAATCTCCCACAGGAGGGCGGCGTGGCGCGATGGCAGCATTCAGATGGGCCATCTTCATTTGAAAGATCTTGTTCCAGAACTTCCTGGAAAGGAAGCTGGTTTGTATTTCCTGTTCAGCGACGCTGCTCAGAGGGGCTCTTCTGGTTATGCTATGGGGTAAATGTATCGTGTCTGGGGGGGGCATGCTGAGATTCCGGTGTAGTGTTGTCTAAACACAGATTGGGAGTCGCACTATATTTGGAAAGTTTGAAGCCAGTTAAATCCGGGATACGCGGATACGCCAGCGGTCATTTAGACTCATGTACCGACACTCTGGAATCACTGATGTCAGCGGGAGGACTGCAACTCCTCCGTCATCATCTTCATCATCATCATCATCATTATCATGAATGCCAGCAACGCCATCACCACTGTCATTCTGATTAAAACACTTGATTGCTAAAACTATCAACCAAAGCGCAAAACGTTGAAAACAAGACAACAATTGTTAAATGATTTCATGATTATGAGTGAACTTTAGGAACTCACAGTAAAATCTGACGAACTAATGATTTGAGTGAAATTCTTGGTGACGTTAGTTGTAGCTGACTCGACACCCACGCGTGTGTTAGCTGTAGCGTATGTTCGTTTGTTGGCCTTCATCACCAGGGTTGAAAGAGACTGCTAGCTCTGTTGTGAACGCACAGTGGGTCTATGGTGAACGCAGACGCACACACACACACACACTCCTGAAAAAATTGCGTCTCAGAATAGATTGTAATTACACCATCTCCCCCACTGATCCCAGACCAGTGTAATTAACACTCCCGTTGCAGAAAGGTTATCGCAGTGTCAAAGAGTCCACAGACAGACAGACAGACACAGACAGACAGACAGACAGACACATAGAATGTGCTAAAGTTATTAAGTCTGGTTGTGTTACTGATAGTGTGAGCGGCAGAAAGGTTTTGGACAGAGCCTGATATTTCCGCTGAGTTAATATGCAAACCTGTTGCTTCACACAGATCCCAGCATTAAGTCTGGAAATGCCACCGGCAAACACACACACACACACACACACGCACACACCTACACACACACACACAGTGTGTGTAACAAAGCCATCCCACCCCTTTATCTTCAGCTAATCTGAAATGAGATCTTCCTAAAATGACACCAGTCGACCATAAAGTCTCTAAATTACTCAGTAGCTCGCTTAGTTTCAACCAACAGATTAACACGAAAACAGGACAACAAGGAACAGGAATGACCAGCTCGCCATCTTTATTCGGGGGTGGTGGGGTTGTATGGTCTTCAGAGCTGGGTAAATCTTGTATGAAACTTTATGCATATAATAACTGAGAGTCCCTTCCCGTTGTCCCTCAAGCACAGCAGCACAATGACGTCTTTTCTCCATAGTCGCTAATCAATCTCTCGTTCTCGCTCACCCGTTGCCATCATGCTTCCATTCATGTCATATCTTGTGACTGGTATTGATTTCATGCTACGTGGCCTCGGCCTCATAAGAGCAGAGGTCCAGATTTCCAAGCAAGATTTAAACTCTAATGGATTTAAAAACATAAACGGCACTTCCAGCTGTCCACTCATAGCAAGAAGGCACCGGGTTGGATCCCCATCTCTGTGGAGTTTGTATGTTCTCCCTGCGTGTGGATTCTCCAGGATTCCTCCAAAAACATGCAGTTTAGGTGAATTTGTTACTCCGAATAGTCCGTATGTGCGTGAATATCTGTTTTTGTGTGGCCCAGTTATGCCCTGGCGACTCATCCAGGGTGTTTCCCGCTTCTCGCCCATAGTCAGCTTGAATAGGCTCCAGCAACGCCCATGACCCGTAAGGCGGATAAAGCAGCCCCGGTGATGTCATAGCTAGCATAGCCAGTATGCTAATGTTAGGATAAAACATTTACTTTTACTGTGGGTGAATTGAGAGTTGAAAGAGAACCTCGGTGTTTCACTTTTATCTGGATTTAGTTTGGAGATAGAATGTATTCTGTAGACATTTCCTCTGGACAGACTTGATAGACGTTTAATTTCCATACGCCGGTGTTACCGCGGGGGGAGGAAACAGTTTCTCTGTCTGCCACGTTTGATTTCTCCTGATGGGAGATCCGATTAGTTGACAGGGAGGAAACAGATGTGCAATTTACATCAAATTAATTCCTCCCGCTTTCTAATTCTCTTTCTGTTGCACTTTACTCTCGCTGGCACGCGCACATTTCCGCGCACGCCCACGCCGCAATGTCGGCGGGCCGCTGCGTGAAGCGCGCCTGCCACAATAGAGAAGTCTCTTATCGCGCTCTCGCAAGATAAACATGCTCCTCTGACTTCTCTTCTTCTCCCGAGCTGTCTGCGGAGGACAAGCAGAAAATACTTCCATTATTTACATAGCTAAACAACAAGCAATCTTGTATAATCTCACCCTCTTCCCGCTCGCCGTACGGCTCCCGCCGTCCTGGAAATCTGCCGCCGTGATTTTTCACTCCTGCAGAAAATTGCATTGAGGAACAAAAAAAAATCTAAGACTTCCCAGGAAGTGAGGGGGGAAAAAAAGAGAGGATGAGAGTGCAGTAAAAGCAAGACCGCAATAATGAGGGAGATGGCGAGGTTGCACTCCTCGCTAATTAGCCGAGGTCTTCACAAGTTCAAGGACGGTTTCAATTTAGCTGATAAAGATGAGAGGATGAAGGAGGGAGGGAAGGGTGAGTTTTACGATATTTTAATTATCCCAGTGGCTTTTGTCTGGTGTTGGGGGGGAGAAGGGGGAGTTAGGTGGCTTCCATGCAAAACCCACTGGTCTTATTGCCGCTGGTCCGGGCGTGGCCCCAAGATTGTCGGGGTCGACACTTTCCCTTTCAATTACTGCGCCGTTGGCGCGAGGATCCGCATCACGAGTACCAACAGGGGTTAATCAAGCGTGCACGTCTATATACACTCGTGCATGTGAATTGGCCATGCTTACACCTAAGAATCAATGCGGTAGGTTGTTCAAGGTTGAAGTGTGTTGAGGCTATGAGTCAAGAACACAACTTTGGACGTTGATGAATAACAATTTTTCCACCCTAATTTGTCATTCTCCGGGGGAAAAGAGGAAGTGACATAGCTCGGTGCTAAAAGAGTTCCTGGTTCCGTTTAGATCCACAGATCTTTAATGTTTAACATTGTTTCCTGCTGCTCTTTGAGAAAGATTTTGGTGTTTTTGGGCCGCGAGGAAAAACATCTCCTCAGGGCCCCATCGTCCAATCCTTGAAGCAATTAAGTCCTGTCTAAACTTCCTTTAAGGGCTGTTTATGTGATTTAGGTTTGCATTTCCATAATCTTTGGAAACTGTGAGAGACGTATGCAGCTTTGACTTTCAGTCCCGCGTCGCTGGATTCTAAAGCGGTGGGGGGGAAATACCATCATCCAAAAGATTAAGATAAATTAAAAGAGCGAGGAGATGCTCTCCGAGTTTTATTAAATGAACTCTAAAGCACAAAGTGTTTTTCTGCAGAAAGGTCAAAAGAGACCAAGAGTTTCCTTCTGCTGCTCGGTGAACATTGTGCACGAGGGGAATTTCTGCATGACTGATCGGCTAAAAAACACGCCGCATGTAACTGGCCTGACTCCGCCCCGTCTCTTTCCGCAGTGGGATGCCATCAATGAGATGGACGAGTACTTCAGTCCCATCCACACGTACCAGGTGTGTCACGTCAAGTCCGATTGTATTCTGTTTACAGCGGAATGATTGTTTGATAGAGCGTCACAGAGGAAAAGAAAGCCGATGCCTGCTCACGTTTTCATTTCTATTAGTGCCATAAATTGCTGCTTGAATTGCTGAGTGTCACACGCTCCGTATCAGGTCTGTAACGTGATGAGCCCGAGCCAGAACAACTGGCTGAGGACCATCTGGATCCCCCGAGAAGGAGCGAGGAGGATCTACATCGAGGTCAAGTTCACGCTGAGAGACTGCAACAGCATGCCTGGAGTCCTGGGCACCTGCAAGGTACACCACAAAGCTACGGGAGGGGAAGCGGGTCAAAATGTGTGGGAGACAAAGACGAAGACGAAGACGAGGCTTATTATAAAGGCTTTTTGCCAAACGCATGCTAATATACTCCGCGTGCACCTGGATTATATGTGGAGGAATAGTCCGATATCAGATCCTGCTAAACAATCTGTTACTGCAGCAGAACCATCTTGACCATTATCCCTTCTAGCATGCTAGCTAATAATGTCTACAAGCTAACACATGATTGTGCATGAAGTTAAGCCTCCTGGCGAATCAGATGGATTAAAGCATCTGGCAGAAGCGTTGCTCCATCTGCGTTGCTTCTCGTTGCATCGGAGGTGAGGTTTTGGTCGTGAGCTCACACTCAAGTCGTCGTGCGCGTCACCCCGCAGGAGACCTTCAACCTGTACTACTACGAGTCCGACAGGGCGGCGGGCTCGGCCATACGGGAGAACCAATTCGTTAAGATCGACACCATCGCTGCCGACGAGAGCTTCACGGGGGTGGACCTGGGAGTCCGCAGGCTGAAGCTCAACACAGAGGTAGGAGCAAGCGCGGTAATAACGCCACAAATAGCGAATGAAGCTACAGGCGAATGGAGGCCCAGCGCTCTCCTTGGATTGTGGGGTTATTCCCATTCTTAGCACGCGCTCCTCCGCAGGAGTTCAAGACAACCTGGAAATACCCCAGCCTCAGAGTCTCATTCGGCAGATCTCCTAAACAAACAGGGGGCATCCTGGGAAATACTTTGATATCCATAACAGATCCAAATTTAAATTGGATGCTTGTTATAAATATGAATGAAAAATGCAGTCTGATGTGTTTAGAAACAGATTTGATTTATCTGCCGAGCCTGAGAGGAAGACGACAAGTAGTTCGATATAACAGAAAGCAGGTTTCACTTCTGGATGGCAGGAATATTCCCATTTCAGCTAAGAAAGATTTGCTAAATGTTTCATTATCCATCTACCGGTAATTAGCATGAAGTATGTGTAGCGTGGTCAGTTCATGTGAGGGTGTTGGAATCTATCAAATCCGACCAATCAGCATGCAGTGTTGATGTATTTGAGGCGTGGACAGTGTGATAGAAACACAAGATCAGAGGCAAACAGAGAGGGGAACCATGACAACGAGTTCAGTTTACTTGAACATTTTTCATCCTTTGCCTGATTATGAAAAGTATGTTTTACGCCCGACTGAGTGGCGTCCTGATGTCAAACCTTTTGCTCCTCCCCCCAGGTGCGAGGCGTGGGCCCGCTGACCAGACGGGGTTTCTACCTGGCCTTCCAGGACATCGGCGCCTGCATCGCCCTCACCTCCGTGCGGGTGTACTACAAACGCTGCGCGGGCGTCAACCGCAACCTGGCGGTGTTCGCCGATGTGGTGACGGGCGCCGATTCGTCCTCCCTGGTGGAGGTCAGGGGTCAGTGCGTGGACCACGCGGAGGACAGGGACGCGCCCAAGATGTACTGCAGCGCTGAAGGGGAATGGCTGGTTCCCATCGGGAGGTGCGTCTGCTCCGCTGGATTCGAGGAACACAGGGAATCCTGCGTGGGTGAGTCGACTCGGAAACGCTTTCACGCCCGATCTTTGATGTCACGTTTGTTTGTGTTGAAATAGCAGACAGCAGATGTGACTCGTCATGTGACTCTTGTGGGAACTGTGAATGAAGTGATTTGTAGTGATTTATAGCACATAAAACATCAGTAATAAAATTATACTGCATGCTCTTCCCAGTCAGGGGATTCTCCCTCATGAGCCAGCAGTGAAAAGGAGGAATTGCTGCTTGTGTTCCCTCTTGTAAAACATCAGAACAAAGCGGTGCAAATGTACTGCCTTGCACCCCGTTTGCGAATTATGACATCCAGACGAGAAGACGAGGACTCGGTATGAAATCCGCTGTGACGTTGTACCTAAATTAAGATTTATTCTCTTGCTAATCTCAGCTGAGAAACGCTGTAGTCGTCTGACTGACGCAGGATGGAGTGTGATAGAAGCTGTAGACTCTCAGCGGGTGACCGAACCTGATTGGACGCAGCAAGCAGATTTTTAGATTTTCAGATTTTTGCCTATTTCGCTCAGATAACGCGTCTCCTGATACTAAAATAAAGCAATAGAGCGTTTGTTCTGCACTAACCCCACCCCATCAGTCATCATCTGGCGCTGCCTTCCAACCTGCACCCTTGTCTGATCTCTATTTGATAGAAGAACCTTTTTTTTTTAACGACATCTATTTCAAACTTTTAACTGTTTTCCGAGCCTCTCATAATTTACGGTTTTTATTTTGTTTTTCTGACGTAAGGATTCTAAATTCATTAATTTCTCAGTCTTCTGTTTGCTCAAAATGGATTTCTGCCATTCTGAATGGGAGAAATCAACAACAAGGTGTGTCACAAAGGTTCAACACATTACTTTATTTGTATCACCGGTAATCTATAATTATAATATAATGTATAATATGTTTATTTATTTATTTTTTTTACAAAAGTTGGAATGATAAATAAATCAGAGATGTGTCGGCATTAAAATATTTTCCACACATGGTTTTTTTTAATCAGGTAATTTAAAATAGTTTAAAAAATAATTATAATTTTAGTTTGAACCTTATATTTAATAAAGCGATGGATTCAAATGGATTCCCACTAAAATTCAACAGATTTTTTTCCTTCAGAACTTTCCTTCAGATTTGGAAGTTTCTGACCTTTTCATGGAATTAAAAAAATCTGATAGCTGATGACTTAAAAAATAAACAAGTTCAGGGTCGGGTCAGTTTCTTCTTCTGCGGTTTAAAAGTGATCTCTGAGGAATCTCTGCAAGTCTCAGTGAATAATAAGCAAGTTTTCTTTTTCTGACAACGTTCAGTTTTTGTTTGGTTTTTTTTGTCTCTTAAAATTCTCCAAGGGTTGATAGGCTGACTTCATGCGGGGACGTTGCCGTGGGTTACAGTAATTAAAGCCTATTAATCACACGGGGATGGATAATTAAATGCTAAAAGCAGTTTGTCAGCTAAACGAGCCGAACGAGACACACACACACACACACACACACACACACACACACACACACACCTTTGTTGCGTCTCACCGGGGGCCCAGTGACAAACCGCCCTCTTGCTTCGACACTAGAAGCAGAGTGCGTGCGCACGTGGGAGTGCGGGTCCGGTTTGAAGGACCACTTACAGACGTTCTATAATTGGCTCGAACGCAGGAGACAAAACTCCCCTCGTGGAGCAGGTTGCATCCTGATTTAGGGGTTTGGATCCAGCGCGCAGAGATAGGATCCATCCAGGAGCCAGGATATGAAAGCATCTGGAAATAGAATTAATTTCCTCCACGATAGTTGCGTGTGTTGTATTCACCATGATATAGTGGTCGGAGCAGGAAGTGTGTGCGTGTGTGGGGGGGGGGGTCTTCTGTGAATCCTCCAGTGACGTCCTGTCTCCTCCGGTACCAAACTGGGTCGCCGTGCTAATCCACGCTCGCCACAGTCACGCACACTCGAGACCAGACAAGACACAGAAAGGCTGGGAGGGCACGAGATGGTGAAAGGAAGACGGCTTAAGTGGGGAAGGCTTCGTGCTCGTGTGTCCGCGTGTGTGCGGGGTAGACGGGAACGTGCGTGAGTAAGTGTGCGTATGTGACCGTGCGTAAATCGTTCTCCCCTGACAAAGGTGTAAGAGCTCTGGCTCGAAGCGTGCATGTGCGGGCGCGCGGGAGAGAGCACAGGGTTGCGTGACATGCCGCTCAAAGTGTCACAAGGAGGGAAGCAGTGGAAGAGGATGGAGAGAGAGAGGAGGAAGGAGGGAGGAGGGGATGACTGGACCCGTCGTCCGCTCGAGTTTGCGTCAAAACGCAGCGTGTGTGCGTGTGTGTTTGTGCGTACATGTGTGTGCAGTACTGGCGTGGCGTGTGTGTCTGTTTTTGTGCGTGCCTCCTGGTGCCAGTGAAGAATGGAATAAAGCGCCCCATGGAGCTGGAGCGATGGAGGACACACTGATAGGAGACACACACACTTAGGCTGGTCACATCCACTCAGCTCAGCCGGGCCATCCGAGCCTGCCGCGCGTGCACACACACACACACACACACACACACACACACACACACACACACACACACACTCTCCCACATGTAGGTTAGGTCACCCCTCTGCTCAGCCCCTGCATCCCGGCCCTGACCTCGCCTCAGCTTCTTCCTGTGATTCACGGCGAGCGTGAAGAATACGAGACAAACCTGTTGTGTGAACAGCAGCACCCCCCAACAGGAAGTGTTACTTTGTGACCCCCCACAGATAAATACGGCCTTTAGGATGATCTTGAATCAAAAGGAATTATTTAAATATTCCCGCAGTCACAGAAGTGTTCTTTAAAACGGACATCATTTAGTTTTATCTGGTTAACGTTTGGTAAAGCAGGATTGAATTGAATTTGTGTGGAGGTGAAGTTCCTTCCTCATTTAGCACGTCTTCATCTCCGTTCTTCAACATCGTTTATTATTAAAGCACTTTGATGATTTTATTGGCCTTCAGACGTGGTCAATTTCTTTGGATTTATGAAACTTCCACGTCCGTCAGAGCCGACCGTACAAAAAGGAGATTCATTCTTGTGTCTGATAATGTTTGAATCTGGAAGGATTAACTTTTGCTCCTGCTGTGTTTTCTTTTGAATCAAAGGATGATTTTTTGGGGGAGGTGGGAATGATGCCCCTGCAAATATCACAAAATCATAAAAATATATATTTCCAGGCTGAACTAACAAAAGGAAGCAGAGAGATTCACTTCCTGTTTTGAGTCCAGGAGGAAGTTCCTCGATTTCAGTGATGTAATTCATCCCTCACCGGCAGAAGACCGCCGCCTCATCGTCGGCTCCTCCACTGAGGGATTGTGGGATTGTTCAGCGCCTCAATAACTCGCCTGGCCTCCGAGCAAACTCTCCTCCCTGTCTTCCAGAGGAGGAAGACAAGATGAGCAAATAAAGGCAGAGCTGAGGAGGAAAATTATGTGAAATTAAAAAAAAGGTGACCCCGGACTCCATAAAAGGAGTTAAAACACTCTCATTATCTCCTTATAAATGTCATGATAAAACTTTTACGTAACAATATTATCACCTTTATTTATATTTAAAAAGTAGTCCAGGTGTTTAATAGATGGATTTATCTTAACTTCTGAAAGCCTAGATGTCACTTCCTGTATGGCTGGAGGCGGGACTTAGTTTGTCGTAACACAGCCAGGAGTGTTATTTAACTTTTGAATTTTAGAGATACAATTATCTTTTTTGTGGACATAATAAACAATAAAATAATATTTAAAATAAATGTATTTAAAATAAAGCCTTATTTTAATTAGCTTGAGCAAAAAACGACTGTAATGTCACATAAATAATAAAAAAAATTAAAAAAAAATAACATTATGAATTAATGCTAGCCTGGTGTGCGTGTGTGTGTGTGTGTGAGAGAGAGACCAGTTTTGTGCTTGTATTTCATGTCCCAGGCTTTGTATTTTATATTTGTAAACTCGCCCAGCCCGGCCCCTCCACGATTTCCACCAGGCTGTAAAGTTCCTGATGAAGATCCGGTTAAGTGATTTGGGGAACAGATGATTCGGTGAGAACTTCATTATTCCCCAGCTCACGACCACTTGAGTGGAACACGATATTCATAATTGCTGTCAGAATCAACTTGTGGCGGGCTGCTATCGAGAGCGGATGAGGAGCTAAAATTGAAACCGTCTCCAAAGAGGGGGAGACCGGGGGGAGACAGGGGGGGGGGGGGTGAAGTGATCAAATTAGTTCCATCCTCCTGGCTGTTTGTAAACAACTGCTGATCAACAAGTCTGCTACTGTTTGGAGGCAAATGACGCCGATGCTCAGAAACACCCACTTCCCACCGCCTGGGGGTGGGAAAGATGGCCGCACACACACACACACACACACACTCAAATCTGCGTCCTCGAGCACCATCTGCACACCACCTCACCAGAGACTCACATCGTCTTTTTAAGCCCCAGAAAAGGAAAGGAAAGTTTATTTAATTCAGTCAATCTAAAAATAAAAAAAATTAACGTGGCTAGTTCAAGACCGGACCAATGGGTGAAGCCGTTTCTCACGCCGGACTCACTATCCTACCATCACAACAGTCATTAGCTAAATGCTCTGCTATCACGAGCAGAGAAAATAAAACCCAAGTCGTAATAAACTGGAATAATCTTTTAATGCACGGCGACTCCGGCGTGGCGTGAGTGGCAGGCCGGGGCGAGCGGCTAATTGAAACATCCCAATAAGCTAAACGAGGATTTTCAGCTCCGTGATAACACTGGACGCTTTCCTTATGAGGTCATAAATATTCATCACGTTGTGCACACAAACGCACAAACGCACGTCGGTGACCCACACTGAACAGAAACTTTACGGACACACTAAACAACCACCATCACAGCTGCCGCTGCCCCGTGCTGCCTTTTGGGAGCCGAGGCAACCGGGACGTGTGTGTTAACGCGCGCCTCATCAAGTGTGTAAGCTGTGCACATCTGTTTGTTAGCGTGAGGGAGCATCATGAGGGATTTGCTGCCGCTGTGCCAAGACTAATTAGTGTTTCTGTGTGTGTGTCTGGTTCCCCCCCGGCTTCCTCCCACGGTCCAAATGGATCCAAAGCGGGTGAACCGGTGACTCGGAGTCACTTCACGGGATTGAATGTGAGCAGGACCGGTCGTTTGTCTTTCTGCGTGTCGGCCCCGTGGTGAACCGGCGACCTCTCCGGAGTGTGCGCTCCTTTTGGGACAATCTCAGCCGGGTCGGGATCCGACCTGCCGTGACCCTGCCGGGTTTAGAATAGGGATGGATGAAAAAAGGCGGGAAATGAGAGGAACAAAAAGGAGAAGAGGAAAGGATGGTCGTATTAATGTGCTGGTAAGCCATCAGGACCGTGCAGTGTGTGTGTGTGTGTGTGTGTGTGTGTGATAACAGAATGATCATATCTTATCACTCAAACGTCCCTCCAATCTCTGCTGTGATTGGTCGAAATCCTGAAACAAACCCACACAACGTTGGTCTGTCTCAAATGCAAACACACACACACACACACACACACACACGCACACAACAGGCCGAGGCTCCGGCTGAATTATTGATCGATTGTGTGCCACCCTTGGCCTCTGGTAGCCACCGGCGTCCCACACCAGAGTCTAAGCGCCATTAGCGCTGACAGGCGACATGATAGCCGATCACCGACAAGCTGGCAGCCTCCGCCTGATGGGACGGCGGGACATCGTCCAATGATTTCCTGCCCCGACTTCTCATTGAGTTAAACTGATGTACTCACCGGGCGCTGTCATTTACCGCCCCGTCTCCCAGGCCGGCGCCGACGGGAGAGAAGTCCGTATGGATGAGGACGGTTTAATGTTTGCCCGCGTACGTTTGCGTGAGGAATTTTAATCGCTTTGGCATTTAGAACACGGGATCCGACATCGTTAGCAGGGACGGGAAATTTTCCTCTTCCGTCAATGTCAATTGATCACTCGGGTAACGATAGACGTAATCGGGTCTGTGCTGCGTAAGTCGCCTGTCATATTATTGGAAATTAGAGAGTGTTCTCAGGCAGCGGGGGAAAATATCAGTCAAAGATTTGCAGTAATTGGCCATCATTTCCAGACCAGACAGACACTTCGTCTGTCCGCGCTCATTTAAAGTCGCCCCAATAAATTAGAACGAGTTTTGCCAACCTTCTACAAATTTGTGTTCCTGACGGTCCAGTTTGTTTGTGTGTATTTTGTATTTTTAGTAGAATTTACAGAGATGATAATGCTGAGATTGTCTTGTGACAGGACGTGACGGCATAAACAAAACAATCACTCTTCAGTCGGATTCGTAGGACCCACGAGGAGCAGTAGGTCAAAGCCAAGTCTTCGTCACGACATCAGACAAACGGAAACTCGCTCTATGATGAAGAGGACGGTCAGCGCACCATTCGCCAATTTGATTTTTCATTTCTAGAAGAATCAATATAGAAAAACACACATTTTTCATTTTAAAAACAACAACAACAAAAAATATTTTTTATTTTTTAATTCAGAGACCGGATGAGGTTTGGCTACAAAAACAAGCGCACCTCATGCCGGCGTTCCCGATTTGCTTTAACTCGGACAAAAACGTCTTTGGAACTCCGGACTGATGTGTTTGAACTCATCTAACTCAAAAGTGGTGGAGATGTTTTTGTACAACAAATGTGAGGATATTTATCAAACACAAAAGACTCCCGCCCGCTTCTCCCTGAGTCTCGCCTTGCAGGGAGCCAGGACTCCTCCCTTGTTTTAAACGGTTTCTTTGTTTCCTAGACGGATGTACGACGACTGGACCTGCACGGCGGACCGGCTGTGATCGTATTAACGCAGCGTGGCTCCTTCCCTGCACACGAATCAAAGGCGCTTGATTCATTTCCCCTCTGATGCATCGCAGCAATTTCTAATGTCAGAAAAATAGAAACGTTTAGCCTCCCTGCCGGCGTTCTCCCACCCGTCCCTTCCTCCTCCCGGGGCTTCTCCCCACGCCGTTCCGCTCTTGCGGAAATTTCCGACACACCGTCTGATCTTCTCAATCTGCCGCTAAAACTCCTTCCAGAATGTTTTTTTTTGTCTCTCCCTTCCCCCCCACTTCATCCCACTCTCTCCATCAGACACAGTTTAATGGTGACAGCCATTCAATCGGATAATTAACATCCGTTTAACGCTCATTAAGCGGGATGTATTTGTCTCCGTTTGATTCGTAATTAGTTTACCAAGCCCTTTTTCACAGGAAAGCGCGGCGGTAATGTTTCCTTTGTGATGGCTTCATTGATGGAATTGATTTGAACCCAGCAGGGAGGCCAGCGGTGTGTTCGCTGGGCCCATCGAAGCTACGCTTGTTTTCTTACTTTCCTTTCATATCAATGATCTTCAGCCAGAAATTCTGACACTTGAAGGATCTGCGCTAAAAAAATAAAACACATTGTGAATCTTTAGTGATGTAAAGTTCAACTTTTAACGCTCCTTCAATGGAAGCTACATTTATTCTTGGACGAATCAAATCCAGTTGAAGATGTTCCTCTAGTTAAGCGTTTTGGGGCGGAGTCAGATGAAGGACGCCTCCTCTGTAGCTTCATTCCGTGGGTCTGGTCGATGTTCAAACTGTTCCTAACAAACAAATGCTGCTATAAATGACTGATCGAGTTGCCGGGGGGGGGGGATTCGTGTACGACAACTTGTACATTTTGAAACCCGGCATTTTTCACCAGGGAGTTTTTTGGTCAATTTTGTCTCATGTATCCGTATTTGGTAAGTCAGAGGATGTTTCTGCCCGTCTCTGGATTGTGTAGCTTTTCTTTTGTTTGTCGTCTCATTTGCATCCAGTCTCGTTATCACAGCCAAACATCCATTAGTCCTCTCTGTCATGGATGGATGCATGGATGGATGGATGGATGGATGGATGGGCATCCGACTGGCCTGAATCAAGCTCAATGCCGACATTTACATGCACAGAACATTGCAGATGATTTAATCCTTGCAACAGTTGCTCTTCGTCCCTGATTGTGTTTTGACACCAACACAAACAAGTTGCATCCATTTATCAAGCGCTGCTCCTTAAAGGATCCTTAACCAGCGCCATCAATTCCCCCCCCCCCCCCCCCCCCCCACACACACACACACCACGGCCATCCATCCTCATGCACCTGGACAGTAAATCAGGTTCGCCTGAAATTGTAAGGGGACACCTTCGTTTACCGCGTGCTGTCGGTCGGAGCGCGGCGACGATCCAGCTGTTAATATCGCCGCTGGTGATGTAAGAGAAAGGACGGCGTCCCATTTCCACAGCTGATCTCACCGACACGTTCATCCATCATTCGGACGGCTCCATCGGGCCGTTAGTGGCTTCATGCGTTCCCCGGGGAACAACTAAGAAGCCTTCCGCTAACTTTGTCACTTGAGTTTGCAGTGCGAACACTTGCTTTTCAAGGTCGAGGACGCGAAGGACGACCTCGGCTGCCGAAGCGCAACGGGAACTTTTAGATCGGCTCATGTTGACGGATGTTGAGGGATGCGATTTAAAGCAAACATTTGTGATCGATCATGGTCTAAATTTCATCTCGTTTTTTCCACGCCGTGTCTCGCAGCCACGGCTGAAGTCCTGTCTCCAGACGTATCGATTGCACAGCAGACATGTTGACATGTCTCATGCGTGTGTTAATGACGGCTGCGTTCTACTTAAGGAGGTCTGCTTACGGTCATTGTTACACTTAGTGGAATTGCACCATTGTTACTGTTATTACGTCCGTCTGTGATTGGTCGGCGTGTCTGCGGCGCAGGCGGTCCATTATCTCATCGTTGGCGGAGTCTCGTGGGCGTTCTGCCCTCCGTCATGGCTGACAGACGGCTGCTTTCACATCACGCCCGGGGGCCGTCTTTACCGTTAGTCCCATGCAGACAGAAGGTCTTTAATATTACATGGACTGCTTTGTAGGACCGTCGCAGATCAATACGCTCGGGTCAGGCTTCGTGCTCGTTTTAGATGACGGTGCTCCTCAGGACTTCCTGCTCAACGTCTGCGATCAGTGACAGACTGACTTTGGTTGGATGTTTGGATGGTTACTTGGTTGTTTCTTGCATGGTAGTTTTGTTGGTTGCTTGGTTTCATACATCTGTGCAACAAGCAGCAGAAATGTGAGCTCAGATTTACTTTCAGTTTGTTGCAAACTGTTTTACTGAAATATTTTTTCTTCAGTAGTCCAACTTTTGCAAACATTTAATTTGATTCTGACAGGCTTTACATTCGATCGGTTTAACTTCTGGAGTTTTACTACTTCAGATCCTGAACTCGAGCTCGTATTTTTATATTTGGTTTGCTTATCACATTTAGAAGCATTTTCTAAATCCAGATAATCTGGTCGTAATTTAAATTGTGCTGCAGATGAACTGTAAAATGTTGACATTTAAAATGAATCCTTGAAGCCGAATGTTCTCCAAATGTTCACCAGTCAGCCCGGGCTGACGCCGCTCCTGTCTGCTCCTCTCTGCTCCTCTCTGCTGCTCCCCGCTTCTCCCTCAGTCTCTCTCACGCTTGGGTCGGTAATTTGCTCCCCTTTTTTATCCCAATGTATTTATTTACCCACTTATACAGGGAATAAATCAAGGTCAGCACACAAAGCCACACGCCGCTATTAAGATTCATTGTCATGCAAATTCTCCTGTAGAGAGAGCAACGCATTGACAGGCGCTGACATGCCGGGTAACATGCAAACACACACACACATGCACACACACACGCTTATAGATTCTTTAAACAAAGGAGAGAAACTGGAAACTTTTCACAACGTAACTTTTTATTTTCCATCATAGTTCATTTCGATCTCCGTGAAGTATTTTTAATTATAGAATAAATTTGATTCACAAAACTACGTTGTAAAATTCAGCTCAGGAAAAGCCGTTTCGGCAGCAGACGGTCATGCAGGTGTTCCTTCGTCAGATTCTACCCGTGCCGCTCAAGGAACTTTTGATGAAACAAGGAGCTGGCTTTTTATAGTTTAGGTTTATTTTCCGTCTGTCCTTCTGACGCCTCGCGATATCAGATCAATGCTTCAGTTTCAGTCTTTTGAAACAAAGCCATTGTAAATAAAACCGTGTCGCTCGCATTCATTCAGTAACCTGCAACTTCCTGTCAATCATTTTCTGTTCAATATGTGAATTGTGTAGCAATCAATATATCTAGATTAGGAATAAATCCTGCATCGGTGCTTTATTTAAAATAAAGGGGTACTTGCTCCATTTATCAGTATTATGTTTAAAAATCAGCGGTGCCCGTTTTGTCTGGTTCAGACAGGATCTGAATGCCCCTTGTCATCCTGTGGGAGAAAAAAAAGCAAAATACGAGTCTTTTATTCCAAACCTTTATTTAAAAGACTCCCTGTAGCGCACCGTCAGCATGAATTAAAGCTGCTAGTTGCCATTAATCTGTTAGCCGTAGCATAATGCAACACTGAATAGAACGAAGAATTCTAGTTAAATCACATTGCATAAAATATCCTCCATCGTAACCTGGAATCTGGAATCCTCTGATGATGATGATGATGATGATGATGACGATGATGATAAAATTGGATGTTTCCGTGTTTAGTGTATTTTAATGGTTTCTCTGCCGAGGGCAGAAAATGAGCGTCTGAGGTGACGTGAAAGGTTCTCAAAGCCGGCCCTGACACAAGCCGCCTTTGCATTTCCACCTGCACGTTGATGAATTCATGTTGCGGCCGCCGCCTCAGACACCCTGCGTGCTCGTCTGTGTGCGTTTTGCATTATCATAACCTATGCATGTGTGTGTGTGCACGTAGAACTTCCGGTGAATCTGTCAGAGGCTTCAAAGCGCTCGCCGCCTCTCTTCTTGATGAATGAGCTGTTCCGATGTTTATCGTGACCTGCTTTTCAACTCGGTGCGTTCACATACACACACCCCCACCCAAAGGGGGGGAAAAAAACATCAAGAGATGGAGGGATTAACGTGATAAAAAGGAGAAAAGAATCCGTCTTGTATAAATATTGTAAATAGAAATAGTCTCTGGCTCCTGCAGCCGCCATGACAGCAAAAAGAAAAAGAAAAGGCGTCATCGCCCCCGGTCTGTTTATATAGACGTGCACGCTAATGTGTGTGTGTTTGCACACATTTTAGCATCTGCTGTGTGTTTTACATTATCAGCACTTCTGCAGGTGCATGCGTGGGTGTCTGTGCTCTGTGATGCCCATTTTGAGAGATAAAGTGCATTTTTCTTGCTTTAAATGCTGCAGATTCAACTTAACTGTGATGCAGATCAATCGAAAAGGCTCCAACATGATGTTTCCGATCATCGATCAATCTGCCATTACAGATGGAAATAAAGCAGCAGGAGAGATTCAGCATTGAATCAAGTAAAACTGAGTTGTTAAGTCCGATTTCTTTCTATAACGTCTTTGCTGTGTCACGACACGAACTCCGATGCGGGTTAATCATCGTGAACTTCCTGCTGTCGACAGAACGCTGCGACAAAAGTCCGTATGAGACGCTTCCGTATAATTAGCTTCCCTGCAGCTTCCATAAGACAAACAGGCTGCTTTATTATATATTTAAAAAAAAAAAGCTGCAGCATTATTCATAAAATGAAATTAAAACTAGAATATATTTAATTCTTAAAAGTAGAGGATGGGATTAGCAGAGGAGTTGATCAAAGACAGACCATAATATCCCTTGCTGTATTCTCTTGGCCCATTGTTGTGTCCATGTTTGCGGAGGATTCTGATTGTGTTGCATCTGACAGAACAACCGCCAGACAGCAAAGTCAGGAGAGGAGGAAACAAAACCTTCCATTGTTCTTCAGACTTGGATCATTAAGGAGGCGACTTTTCCTGTATTGATCGCGATTCAAAATATTGAAGTCGCAGCACCGTCGTAAATAATCTGTTTAAAGGTCTGCGGCTTCAGGGTCACCTTTTCAACACGGATTCTTTTCCTGTTTTGAATTGGGTTTGCACAGAGGAGAAGAAAAGCTTATTCTTTTTTTATTAAAAAAGCACAAATATATATATATATTCCTCCCAGGAGTAAATGTATGTATTTATTTTAAAGCCAGAGGCATACAATGATTGTTTTTTATCCGAACATGTCTGTTTATTTCCCTTTTAAATCCATGTGTCAAAAGCTTATTCACTCTGTATGTGGGATCATTTTCACCAGCTTCAGACTGCGATCTGAACAAAGCTAAAACCGCGGTGCCGTTTCCAGATAGGAAGCTGGTGATGGATCACATGGATGCAATGGGAACTGGGAAAGCATCACTTAACTACAACGATGGGAAACTTGTGTCTCCGACAGTAATTCAGAATATATTCTCACTCTTCACTTTGTCACAGATTCACCAATGTCGCTTATCCAATTTCATGGTTCTCGTGGCACCTTTGAAGTCTAAGCGTCTAACCATAAATTTAACAAGTACATTTTGGAAAACACTGCATCCGTAAAGCAACGACCAGACGAAGCATAAATTACCCGGCGAGGACGAGCGAGCGCGAGCACGTCGGCGTTGCAGCTTTCTGAATGTGGGCGAGGTTTACCCCTGCCCCATTTACCGTAGCAGAAGCCTATTAGCCACACGGAAAAGAGAATATATTCATCGCAGCCCCTTCCATTATTAATCAGCACGCAGTTAAAAGTGAATATGTATCAGAGGAGCTGAATAAGGTTGAAACACGGTCTAGATTCCGAGGGTCTCGCTGGGAGTATCAGGAGTTCAGAGCCTTTTCAGTGTGACTTTCATCTCCCCTGGTCTCTGCAGCTACAAGCCCTGTAATTATACGTAGATTTGAAGCAGGGGGATCGGAGAATTATGTGCTTTGGAGGAGCTGACACAGTTTTTGGAAAAGTCGAAGCCGTGCTGACGTACGCCGCTCGCTATACGGTTGCTATCCGTGTCTGTTTGGGCTGAGCTCTGTCCCTGCGAGCCGTCTGTTCACTCGACTCACTCTGTCTCTCGCTATCTGCAGCCTGTGAGGTGGGATTCTACAAGCCGATGGCGGGCGATGGCCTGTGTGGTAAATGTCCTCAGCACAGCCACTCCGAGACCAGAGCTGCCATTTCCTGCCCCTGCGACTCCGACTACTATCGAGCGGCAGATGACCCGCCAGCAGCTCCATGTTCCCGTAAGCACAAACACGAGATTCACTCCGGCGCACCCAACACAAATCACGTGCCGAAAACGTGCATGCCTCAGAAATCAATCTATTTACTTAAGACAGCGATCAAAGTTGTGGATGAGCCCAGACCTCCGCCTCCCTCTTGTCCAGGCCCCCCCTCTGCGCCGGTCAGCGTCATCTCCTCCGTCAATGGGACCTCTGTGAATTTAGAGTGGGATCTTCCAATGGATACCGGAGGTCGCAGCGACTTGCAGTACGGAGTGGCGTGTCTGAAATGCTCGGGGGAAGGAGGGCCGTGCGAGAACTGCGATTCCTTCCCAGGAAGTGCGGGTGGAGGGAAGACCGGGGCGAGCATAGGACCCGGTGGAGGAGGGATGGTGGAGCGGTTGGGTTCCGTGGCAGTTCGATTCATCCCTCGGCAGACCGGGTTGACCGAGCCCTGGGTGACGGTGCTCAACCTGGTGGCTCACACCAACTACTCTTTCCGCATCCTGGCCATGAACGCAGTGACGCTTCTGAGCAACGAGCCGTCGCCGTACGCCTTGGTCAACATAACAACCAACCAGGCAGGTAGGATTCTGAACAATGGAAAACAATTCCTCACAACGAAGGCTTCGGTGCACGGCGCGTAACAAACATTCCCATTATAGAACTTAATCACCCGGAACTTAATGTGTGTCCCCTGTCCTTGGTTCTGTTTTTGTTTCTACGGTTCCTGGAATATCATTTCAGCGCTGCTCAGAAAATAACTCATGATAATGAATCAAGTTCCATAAACTCTCAAGGAGAACGAGTTTATAGCGAAAACGTTACATCAGTCAACAGGACATGTTTCACTCAGAACGCAAATGAAGCGCGCTTTATTATTCCGGGTATATTTCCATTCTGAATCCGCAGCGTCCTGGGTGGGTCGAGCTGAGTTTTCTTGGAGACGTATTTTAAACATCTTCAGAAGTGAGTTAGTGTTTCCTAAATATTGGAGCAGCCAAGTCACATGCCGTTTGCTGCCCTTAAATTAGTCTTGACCCCAGTAGCAGTTTCATTTACTGCTCTGCCCCCCTCCTGCTGTGGGTGGGGCCCCTTCATTAATTTAATGATGCCGATGTTTAAAAGTCGTTGCTGTGTACGTAAACACGATTGGTCATTATCCTACAACCGCAACCATCTACCTACGAGTATTTAAGACCGACAGGGTATGTCTTACCTGCGATGTTCCAAGTTCAAACCCTTCGTTCAGTGTAATAAGACAAATGGCCTTTGGGCATCTTGGATTCAGCTGCATCATTTCAGTTTGAATCCAATCTTAGTCCATCACATAACTGTCAGTTCGTCAATTTAGCAAATAGCGCAAAAAATAAAAATAAAAAAATCTTTGAAAGGAATGTGCTGCCTCTACATCATTTTGTGCTGATAATGAAATAGCGGCCATCGTCTCCATGAGGGCAAGCCGGAGTGGATGCATCTGTCAGCAAACTGTTTCCATCCAAGCCAGTCATTTTTCACTCCCTAACAACTCTAAATGTAACAAAATGAACCTAACTCTGTCTGTATTCTGATGAGTGTTGCAGTTATCTGCACTGATTGGGTCTCACCTGCACTCAGGTGTTCAACTTCCCAAAGTAGAGAAAAGTCTCCCGATGAAGAACTCAAACGGAGTTTCCAATAGACCTGAGAGAAACTGAAATCAGCTAATAAATTGAATTATTGGACAGACAAGAGATCAGTGTGGTCATCATCCGACAGGAGGTGAGCGACCTCCTGTCGGATGCTCCTTCTGGTGACATACGGTACCTCACACAAGCCGAAGACCATCAAGACCTTCCAAAGTTTTTTGTTTTTGTTTCTCCAGATTGTAAAATGTTTGCCAAAGTTGACAACCCGGTTTGATTCCAGTATTTCCATCCTGCTCTACGTCTTTCTTGGAACGGTTGCTGAATCCAACGCATTATGCCACGCCAGCGCCTGGCGCCGTTTCCGGAAATATTGGATCGGAACTTTAGTTTTCCCTCAGGCAACATTTTAGCTGCCCAGGCACTTAGTCCGGAATCGTAAAAATACCGTTGGAGTCCCAAACCCTGGATTTTGTCGAGTGTTTTCTGAGTGATTTTAACTTTTGAAACAGTTTGTCTGATCCGATCCAATCGTCCATTGGTTCTTGTTCCAACAGAGCTGTACATTGCTAACGTATCAGTGACATAATCAATAAACTAATCGTCCCTGCCGTCTGCTGTGCAGCCCCGTCCGAAGTGTTAGCGATCCGCCAGGAGAACGCCAGTCAGAACAGCGTGACTCTGCTGTGGCACGAACCCGACCAGCCCAACGGGGTCATCCTGGAGTACGACATCAAATACTACGAGAAGGTATTTTCCGTAAAACAGTAAAAACCCAAACAACGTATTCTGTTTCAAAAAATATTTTTGTAAACAACAAAAATGAAGGCGTTGAGAGGAAGAGGAGCGGCTTTACCTGCAGAGCCGAAGCTCATTGTCTTCAAAGGGCTGCGACTCAACCGAGCCAAGATATTGCGAATGCAGAGGAGTGGCAGTTGGATAGACTCGGGATAACTTAATCCAAGGGAAAGATCCTGCTGGCAGCTCGGCTAATTGAAAGGAAATGGAGGTCGAGAGAGGAAGTGCAAGCAGGAGGATGAGACGGTGTAGATTCCAACTTAGCAAAAGTGACAATGACAGCAAGCGGCTGGCGGGCACACAAGCCTCGCAACAAGCTAATTGCTGCGTGAGTGAGTGTTTGCGTGTGTGTGTGTGTGTGTGTGTGTGTGTGTGTGTGTGCACGTGCTCGATGATAGGAATCAACTAATTGCAGGGGGGGAGCAGCCTGGGAACAGGCGGTCTCATTGGCGAACGAGCAGGACGGTTGCGAGGAGCGTTGAAGGATTAGCCCGTCTCTCGCACCGGTGTGTTAATCTGGCCTCGCTCAGGAGGCGAGACGCCCGCGGGGGGGAGGGGGGGGGGGGGTTTAAGTGGACAAGTCAGCAATGGGGCTTTCTTGAGGTTCCTGCACCACCATCATAAACAACCAATCACAGCGAGGCCAGCGGCGTCCGCAACAGCGAACCCACGGAGGACGATAACGAAGACAATAAAACCATATTTCAGAGCACTTCCTCACATGAAGGATTCGCCGATCCTCCTTTTACTATTTTTTAAAGCTTATTCTTCCTCCATGCTGGCAAAGAATCTTTGAATTAAGATCCAGCAGGAGGCAGATGAAAACAAGGCGAGGACGCCAATAATGATGATGATAATGATTAGCTTAATTGTCGGTCGAGCATTCTGAGTGCAGAGCACATTCTGTCAGAACAAGAAACGCATCTTCATTTGCGTGGAAAGGGAAATTTGCACGGCAGATGAGGTGTAATAAGCTGCAGAATTTACATTTGAACAAATGACGCAGCGTAGATGAAGCTATTATTCAAAGAGAAACAGGAAAATAAGACAAACAGCCCTCAAAGCATTCCCGTCTTATTCCGGCCTGATAGAAACACATCAAAAGAAATCTCAGGTAAATTACCTGCCAATTATACTTGACTGGCACGTGTGATAATTTAAGGTTTTGCATGATCTCCCGTTCCCTCCTCTTGTTTCAGAGTTCTAATTTGTATTCAAAGACCCCTTGACAACTGTTTTTCTTCATTTTTATGAGCATAATCAGGTGAATTGAGACTATTATCAATTATATATAGGTGGCAAACATGTTCAAAATAGTAATCGCCATGTTTCCTTCATACTAAAACAAGCATGGATGCTGATAAAGCTAATAAATGATAGCATACAGCAGCTCAAAATGTTGCATTTAGCCACAAATAGATTCACATTCTAAGCAGGCAGATGTGAGGTGATCCGTATTATAAGATTATTATTATTATAAACTCCAGATTACATCCAGCTGCATGAGGCAGAATCCATGTAGAACTCTCAAATGAGGCTTTATCACATTAAAAGTCTAGTTTAGTCTTATTTGGCATCATGTTTATTTGGCTAACTTAACAGCATGAAAATGAGCGCTTACAGCGAACAGGTTGGCACAGTTAGCAAATTTGAATTTATCAGACACCAGGGTTGTCTAAGGTTGAGCTTCGCCTGAGCTGCACGCCAAAATAAACGCGGTCCGTTCTATTTCTTCTCCATACATAGTCTAATGGATCCGAACTGCTTATTCGGCATTGTTATTGAGAAATGCCGTGAGCTCATCGGCTCACAATCCTTCTCAGACTTTATTAAATGTGGACTTTTCTTTTGCAGGATAATGAACAGCACAGCTACTCAACTCTGAAGTCTAAAAATACCAGCGCCCGAGTGTCAGGGCTGCAGCCGGGCACCAAGTACATCTTTCAGGTCCGAGCCAGGACGTCGGCCGGCTGCGGACGCTTCAGCCAGAACGTGGAGATCCAGACCGGGAAAGCAGGTGCGTGCGACCGTGAGGGTCAATGGCAGGAACGCTTTACAGACTGAATCTTCCTGCCGTCTGCCAAAGTAACGCTCCAGCAGAAAACTGTTCTGTTAAGAGACTTGGGCCAGAACGGTGGTGCAGGCCTGGGTTTGGGCGTTGGCTAGGCCATGTTACGCCTCGGTCCATCCCTCCGTTCCCCAGATCTGTGCTTTGTTAGAGGGTCACTCCCCGCCCCCCTGTCGGCTAACCCCCCATCCCGGCTTGAAACAAGTACAGACATCGCTGGCTGGGCTAGAGGTCGTCATGAGTCTGTCCACCTGAGGCGAGTGCAACGCCGGGTGGGAAAGGATTGTTCAAAAGAAGGGAAGTTTTAAAAGAGCATTTTTCTCTCCTAGTAGGGCCTTTGGCAGATGATATGCAGAGAAGACGCTCGGCCTGCGAAGCTAAACCTCCCGCCTGGTCGGAGTCGCAGCGCCGTTCCGTAGACTGATAGTCTCCCTTCATTCTGACGCTTGCTTCGCTGCAACTCTCGATGGCTTTATGGCGAACGTACAGCGGCGCCTTTTCCGTCGCGTTGCCCGACTTCAACCGCTGAGGTCGTCTCACGCGGCTAGAAGCCGTGTGTGTGTGTCGTCACGGCGTTTTGTGTGTGTTCCTCAGCTCCCCGGCGCTACAGCACCACGACCATCATCTGGATCTGCATGGCCCTGCTGACCGCCCTCGTCACTTTCCTGGCCATCGTCATCTGCAGGAAACGGCAAGGCTACACTTTACCACACTACCCATCGCTGCTGTGTGTGGAACACTTTCTTACGCTACTCTATTGTGTCATGAGCAAATGATCAAAATATGTTGTGATGCATTTCCTTCTGATTTTTGTCCACATGTACCGGTAAATAATTTCTCCCGAAGGAAATCCCCCCAAAAAAATTTGAATTCAGAAGGAAGATTATTTCTTGCATTATTTCTTGCTCCGGCTGCTGAAACTTTCAAAATGCCAGAGCTCAAACATAATTTGCATGCTTTTAAAAAAAATTTTTTTAAATCAGTAATAAAGAGTAAAAGGAAAAGGATTTATTTGGCTAATTTCCTAATTCATAATTTCCATTGCGGTTTTAATTACAGCGATTCATCCCTCCCGTCCTCCGTTTTGATGTCCTCAACTTACATCTCTGTATGACTGCAAAGAATAATTAATTTCACCGCCCTTAATTAATTCATACTTCAATGGATGCAAAGGTTTTAATACCCTTTCTGTTTGAAGAGAGAGAAAAAAATCATTAGAGGATTTTAAAATGTTATCCAGGCAAAATTATGCAGTAATGACTGAAATGTCATCGGGATGTTTAATGCTGCTGAAATGGATGATGGAAAATGAAAGTTACAACCAGAGAAGACTCTGGGTGGGGGGGGCTCAGTGCCGCGGTCCCCCATTCAGACCAGTGGATATCGGGGCGTAAGACTGGAGCTCAGTGGAAAAAGCCAAGCATTAGTTCTCGGGGCCTAAATGATCGGAGATGGATGAGGAGACCGGCTTGCTGGCTCGGAACCAGCTCTGGGAAACCTTTAGCCAACCTTCATGCGTCCCCCGGTCCCCGGTTCCCCGGGCTCCTAACGGCGGCGGATGCAATCGATAGGAACCCAGGCCTCCAGCAGCTTTACGCCTCCCTGACTCATTTTTCACCTTTCATTGCCTAAAATGAATTAATAAAATTAACCCTCCGTATGAACGAGGGAAAGTCCTTTTGTTTGATTAAACTTTTAACATCCTGACATCTTTCCCTGTCTACCTTGTTGCCGTTGGAAACCTAAGGATCAGGGCCATCCGGTTGTTCTTTTTTCTCCTCTTTCATTCTGAGCAGTTATTGATTCATTCATATGAGCTGTGTTTAGCGTTTGATAGCTATTGTCCTGTTTTCACCCCACCGTATGTTTATGTGCGTGCACGTGTGCGTGTTTTGTCCTGTGTGTGCGTGTGCGTGTGTGTGAGTGTAGACACTGCGGTTACAGTAAAGCCTTCCAGGACTCTGACGAAGAGAAGATGCATTACCAGAACGGACACGGTATGTTGGAACATTGCTCAATTATTACCAGTAATAGATTAGATCACGTTCCTCCGAGGGGTCGCATTTTCATCCCGGTGTAATAAAGTTCATCCTCGGAGCAAACAATTGTCATGGCGCTCTGAGAGATTACCGGAGCAAACAGGCCATATTCCCTTTATTATTTATTCCCTCCCTCTTTCTATCCATCCCCCCACCCCCCCCCACGAACCGGCGTCGGGGGCTCAGATGTGATGTCGCCCTCGTTCTCCGATATGTGACCAAATGCTAATGTTGTTTATCTCAGTGTCATTCCCGGACGCAAGGTTCTATATCGACCCGCACACATACGAGGACCCCTGCCAGGCGGTCCACGAGTTCGCCCGAGAAATTGAAGCTTCCAGGATCAAAATAGAGAAAATCATTGGTTCAGGTAAAAACCATGAACGTGCGCGCGTACACACACACACACACACACGGTGGGAATCATTGACTGAGCTAACTTAAAGTCACTGGCCGGGGTAAAGGCTGCGGTGTGCAGCAGAGAGGAGGATGGCAGAGTGGAATCAGAGCGTTGCGTTTGACTGTCAGTCAAAGCGTCTCAGACAGGCGATGAATACTAAAATCTGTGTCTGCTGCACAATACAGTTCAGGATGTGTCTCCTGTAGACCCATAGGGGACAAATAACAATACAGAGTTCAGGATGTGTCTCCTGTAGACCCATAGGGGACAAATAACAATACAGAGTTCAGGATGTGTCTCCTGTAGACCCATAGGGGACAAATAACAATACAGTGTTCTAGATGTGTCTCCTGTAGACCCATAGGGGACAAATAACAGCAGGTAACTGTTAATAATAGTGGTTAATGGATAATTCAGATTTTTGTAATCTCGCTGAGGAAAGGAATCCAAAAAAATGCATTCTCATTTACAACTATCAGCAACAACGTAATAATCACAGGCCGAATATTGTACGATCAGGACTGGATAATTCACTCCACCTGTAGACGGTCTTCATGGTACAGTTTCATGGGCGGTGGTGGTGAAAGCTAACACAGTATGAGGTTGAATGTACTTCCTGTTTGTTCCTGCAGGGGAGTTTGGAGAGGTATGTTACGGACGCATGAGACTCCCCGGGAAGAGAGACATCCCGGTGGCCCTGAAGACCCTGAAGGCGGGATACACAGACAAGCAGAAGAGGGACTTCCTGGCCGAGGCGTCCATCATGGCCCAGTTCGACCATCCCAACGTCATCCGCCTGGAGGGAGTGGTAACGCACAGTACGGTGACGCTAAGCTACATTTTAGCATGAAGCGGTTTTCACCACAAAGATAAACTCTGCTAATGAGCCTGATAAAAGAAATGCTAATGCAGGTTAGGAGCTTCAAGCGCAATTCCACATGGACGTCCTCTTTGGTCGCACTTTAAAGTTCTTCTTTATCTTCATGCCATCATTTCACATTTTGCAGAAGCGAGTTAATGGCTGAGGTGGACTCAAGTACCACTCTTCAAGTCTCTCTACGCTCAGGAAGCGGCAGGATAACATTTAGGAAAATGGCTCAAATAGCAGGGAGCCCAGATCCCTCAGGACGATTACAGCATGTAGTGTGTGTGTGTGTGTGTGTGGGGGGGGGGGGGGGGTTGACTGTTATATTCCATAATTTAAATACCTTCACACTCATTTAACACTTACCCATTCGAGTTGCGTTTAAAGCTAAACAGCAGCAGTTTATTTTTCACCGAGAACCTTTTCTGAACGAGGACTTGAGCGTTTTATTGAGGTTCCAGGTTCAAATCCCGCCGTCGCACGTTCTCCCTGCAAAGCGGATGGAGGAAAGTTTTGAGTTGCAGGGACCTTCGGTGTCAGAGACTCTGTTGTGTCCCTCTTTCATGCAAATAGTGTTTATGTCGACTCATTCAAAGCCGCGTTTCAGAAGCTCGAGTAGCTAATATGATGGAATGCCACGGGCCATTAAACTTCACAGAGTAGCGAAAAATGACTTTCAAAAGATAATGATAACATTTTATTTGTTTTCCAACTTCTTTATGGTGCCGTCTCATCATCGTTTGAATGTTTTGTATGTATGCGGTATTTCACCTGACAACACGCACCACATACAGATGTACAGGTTAGTATAGAACGAGTCTTAAAGCTCCCGTTTGTCTCCTCCGAAGGCAAACCGGTGATGATCATCACCGAGTACATGGAGAACGGCTCTCTGGACGCCTTCCTCAGGGTTGGTATTTCAGTTTTTGGTTGTATTTCAGCGCTTTTGTTGAAAACTTTCTAAATTCTGACTCAATTAAATATCTATTTCACATTGCATCCGGATTTCAAACCATTTTATTTATAAGACTTATTCTGAGATAGATTTTTTAAAAGAAAGCTTTCATGGGCTTTTATGGTTGAATGGTGAAATTTCTTCTCATAAAAACTTTGAACATACATGTTGCTTTCACGTGTTACACGTTGACATTGTCTAACATCGCCGGCGTTTTGCATGTTATTGAGAGGCTTTGTCTAATTACATGAAAGCAAACCCCTGTCGTGCATTATTCTCTTATCTTTTCTCTCCTCTCTATCTTGATTAAAATCTCCCCTCCTCTTTTCTACGGCATCGCCATCAAATTATCCCATCTTCCCTTAAAAATCTGCGTGAATTATTTTTTGCCTTCCTGCAGAGACACGACGGCCAGTTCACCATCATCCAGGTGGTGGGCTTGCTGCGCGGCGTCGCGGCAGGCATGACCTACCTGTCTGACCTGGGCTACATCCACAGAGACCTGGCCGCCCGCAACATCCTGGTCAACAGCAACCTGGTGTGTAAGGTGTCCGACTTCGGCCTGTCTCGGGTGCTGGAGGACGACCCCGACGCTGCATACACCACCAGTGTGAGTTTTCACATTGAGGCAAGCATTGATGCAGCGCACACACACACACACACTCAAACACACACACACATACAGCACAGCATACGATGGCATAATCATTCATTTTTATCATGAGAGAAGAAAAAAAAAAAAAAACATCACATCAGGTGTTGGCCGACGCATGATCTCATATTCTGGGAATTTAAGTATTTGTTGTTTTCAAATGTTCTTATAAAAAGGGCAGCATGAAAGCAAAAGCAATGCAAGCAATTTCAAACGAAAGACAAAATCATCTTTTGAAGTGCAGATATTAAACCTGCAGCCTGATGGAACAGATGTAGAAGTATTAACTGCGCAAAGTTTAGCACATTTTCTCTGTCCTGTTACAGCCCAGCAATCAGATTAGAGGCAGTAATCTGATTACATGCCACTTCAGTCAGAAACGTTCCGAGGTGAAACGACTGCGCCTGATAATTTTACAGACCCTATACTATCATTACAGCACATCGCAAAATGAATGGCAGATAATGGCTGCAGATTAATTCGCTTCACATCAGTGCCTGGAATCGTGTTAACGTCATGAATAAACCTGCCTGATCTGCAAAGTCACTCTGAAGAACCTGGGAGAGATCCCGAGTCGCAGGCGGAGAAGTGCATCCAGTCGTTTTATCGGTCCAGACGGTTAGAAGAGGTTTTTAGTTTATTCTGCGCCGTCCGTTAAGGCGAAGGACAGCAGCACCCTTTGAGAGGAACTTGTTTCCTATCAACAGCCTTTAGAAGCGGTTGCTTCTTTTATTTTGAAAGGGCATTCAGTTTTTACACCGTTTTCTGTAAACTTTGCAACCCAATCAGTCAATCTTTATTCAGTTGGTCAGTGGTCTCGTCGTTGTCGACTCCGTGGGATCAATTCTGGGCCCCCAGGAGTGGATGTGGGAGTCGTTTAAGGATGCATCCGTCATGAACTACTTTTCCACAGGGAGTGATTTGTTTGTTGAAGGAGTGAAGCGTCATTTGTCAACCGCAGTGTCAGTTTTACATCAAGAATTTTCTAAGTAGTTCACAGACTTGCCAACATTTGCAAGTCTATTCTTGTCTTGTCCTCCTCGCACGCCGACACCGGCTCTGTTCTTCGTTTAACCACTAATTTTATGCTGTCATGTCCGACCAGCGCTGAAGAGCGCTGCGTTTGCATTTTAGGATGTATATTATTTAACCTATTTCCATTATGCTACCTCGTTTCAGAGGACAGCAGCAGTTCGTGCATGTCCTTTTAGTGAAAAGATGATTAGAAAAAAATATTTCAGTAATTACACTAAACAGGACTGAAAGCCGCGAAGACCTGCTTGGGCCAAGTAAAACAGGTGACATCACATTTATTCTGCATTTTAACGTGTGACAGTGGAATTATTCCTTTAGTCATCAAAATTCAGGAAAAGGCCAAACCCCTCTTTCTGCCTGTCCTGCAATAGTTTACTGAGCGTTACTCTCCAGGGAAGAAATCACTCATTTGTTAGGGACTATTTTCAGTGGTGGATTAATACACTCTTCATGCTCTGGTGAGTATTTGGGGAAGCAGGACGCTGATATTTTTATCGTGAGTGGGTCAGAATAAACTACAGTGTGCGTTCGTAGTAATGATGAAACATGTCCCCCCCCCCGGCGCCGCGGCGCTCACTGATGTGATTTTAACAGCTTCTGGAGCTTTACGGCGCCGACAGAGACGATTTATCCGCCCCGAGGAGGACACGCTGGACCTCTTGTTAGTTTGGTTGTATAGAAAGCAGCTTGTTCAACTCTTTAAACTGTCTGTCGCACGGTCATAAACTCAATGATCCCGACAGGGTGGGAAAATCCCAATCCGCTGGACCGCCCCGGAGGCCATCGCCTACAGGAAGTTCTCCTCCTCCAGCGACGTGTGGAGCTACGGAGTGGTCATGTGGGAAGTAACATCGTACGGAGAGCGACCGTACTGGAACCTCACCAACAGAGACGTGAGCATCACTCGACCTGCTTCTAGCATCTCACTGGATTGGAATTACAAACTGGGAGTACGTTGCATTTAGAGGCAGCACGGTGGCACAGTGGATAGCGCAGTTACCTCAAGGCAAGAGGGTCACAGGTTCAAATCCACCTTGGGGCCTTTCCCGTGTCTGCGTGGGTTCTCTCCGGGTTCTCCGGCTTCATCCCACCACAAAAAACATGTAGCTTGAGTCCAGGTCATTATTGGGAATGAGAATTAGTTCTCAATTAACTTACCTGGTTAAATAAAATAAATAAAACCGGGCATGGCTCTTCCTCCAAGTAGATCTGAATGACACATTTTAAATCCCTGTTCAAAATAAACTCTGTTCTAGGTGTGTCTCCTATAGAACCATAAGGGAACTCTTTTTAATCAAAGTCCTTTCACAGGGCTTTTTTTTTTTTAAATCATTTGGCTGTTTTTAATCCATTTATTTCATCTTCTTTTAAAACCTTTGTGTTTTTCTTCTGCTGTTTCTTCACAGGTGATCAAATCTGTTGAAGAGGGCTACCGGCTCCCTGCGCCGATGGGCTGCCCCGCCGCTCTGCACACCCTCATGCTGGACTGCTGGCAGAAGGATCGCAACGAGAGGCCTCGCTTCTGCCAGATAGTCACCGTTCTCGATAAGCTAATCCGCAACCCAGAAAGCCTGAAGTCTATGGACAGCCTCTGCAGGTGGGCGGGGATCTGCCTAGTCCTATATTTGATGGGGCGCGCTGCGATGCACGCTGAGGCGTCTTGATTCAATTTGGTGTGACAGTTCACCAACAGTTAATCAAATATTGGTTCGTGTGATTACCGGATTAAGCTGCAAATCAAAAAGCCACAACCAATGTGGGAGGGGGCTGAGGAGAACCGACCGCTGGGCGACTCAGGATACGTCCTACAGGAGCGCAGCGGGACAAAGTCGCGCCCTGAAGTTTCCCTCCAACTTCTCCGGCTGACGCGACGAGCGGTCGTGTTCGTTTTCCAATCATCTCGGGCCTGATAGATGCTCCGTGCGTTAACTAAAAACCCGGCTGCGGTATTGACATTGATCCTTGTAAATCTGGAATCGGGTTTGGGAGGACGCCCGGGCTTGAAAGCCGGACCTCTGTAAATTGCTCCGCTTCATATCCCAGGTCCTACAGAACCGGCGGTGCGTGACTCTGCACGTCGAGGAAGAGGAGGAGGGTGTATTAATCTACCCAAAGCAGCCATCCTGCAGCCACAGCAGTCACCTCCTCTCTATCATTTTAACTGCTATTGATTTTCTGCCTCGAATACTCCCTCATTTCAAACCCTGCCCCGCTACGCCGGCCGCCCTGCCTGTTTCTCATTGCTGGAGTCGCTTCTCGCTTTCGGACTGATCTTTTTGTCTTCTTATTCCTCTTCCTCCGTCTCCACCCGTCTCTTCTGTGCAGGTTAAACAGCCCTCCGCTGATCGACAGAGCTATCCCAGACTTCAGCAGCTGCAACTCCGTCAACGAGTGGCTGGACACCATAAAGATGAGCCGCTACAAGGAGCACTTCGCTGTCGGGGGGTACCACACCCTGGGGCACGTCGTAGGCATGAAACAAGGGTGAGTAGGGAGCGATGGGAGGCGCGGTTTCTCATTATAAGATCGTTCAAAGTCACATAAAGACAGGAATGACTTAAAATGAGTTGGAAGGATGCACGGCTTCGTCGCTGTTAATTACCACCGCTGCAGTTACTTTAATGAGAATCTTCCAGTGAGCTCAGCCACAAACAATAACCCCCCCCCCCCCGCCCCCCCTTAATGCCAGCCTGCAGTCAGGATGGGAGTTTATGTCTATTTCAATCAGGTCCTTAACAACCATCATCAAACGCACCTCGTCCTGTAACGAGGAAGCAGATGAGTTTGATGTCGTTGAGGTAACCCAAGATAAAAGCTGACACCCAATCACAGTCAGGGACTTAAATGCTACCAACTAATAAACAAAATAAGAGCCATTTGGGTCATTAGGAGCGGAATTACATCCTTAACATGCTCCCCGATCTCTTATTAACATGAGGATAGCACTCTGAGAGCGCAGACATCCGCCAAGCTCCTCAGTCTCCCTATATGTGTATTCACACCAAAAATTATTGTCCTAGATTTATTTTATCTATATTTCTGGATTCCTTAACCATGAAAACAAACCTTTAACAATTGGATTCACGTTGATGTTATTGTTAGTTTAGGAGTTATCCACAAAAAGCTCACGTTCAGTAATGGCGGTTTCTTCTGAATAGATCCAGAGCTTTTGAAGCTACAACAAATCTGTTAGTCCTCTACTAATTCCACAGCGTCTTGGTAAATACCAGCAGAAGTAGAACCTCATTTGCGGATATTATTGAAAGTGTCCAAAAACAAAATCGTTTTGCTGTGAAAATTTACCCCGTTATCAACTGGATCTCTTTTCTCAGGTATTAAAGATAGAACAAATCAGTTGACCTGCTCCGATGTGGAATCGACTCATCTATAAGACGACTCCTGTTAGAAATCTCTAATATTAAATGTACAGTAGGCCAAAACGAAAGTGTACCCCCGTTTTTAGAAAAATCTCGATAACATCCGCAATGCAGATCCGTTCTGGATGAAATTCGGTGGTGCGATAGAGGCCCCCACCCGATTTCAAATTCCGTAGACATCAGTCAATAATCAATCGAGATATTGAGGAACACATTTTGAAGCTTAATATGCTGCATTGTTAACAGAAATTTGAAAGTGTTTCAGAATCCAGGATCTCTTCTGGATCATTACCAAAATTGGCTCCTCTGTTCCTTGCAACATTCCCAACATGTCCTGGATATTTCATCTTTAGCTTTTTGAGTTATGTTGCTAACAGTCAAACGCTGACATAAACATAAACCGGAGGTAATTAGATCTAATGCTGCTTTCACAGGCGGAGAGCTGCTGATTTATGTAGAAACATTGAATTTCAGTTTTACATCTCGATGAAATCAATATTATGTATTTGTGTGTGTCTTGCAGGGACATCCAGAGGCTGGGGGTCACGCTGATGGGACACCAGAAAAAGATTCTGACCAGCGTCCAGCTGATGAGGGCGCAGGTCCTGAACAAGAGCGTGCCGTCGGTGCACGTATAACTCCAACGCCGAGGTTTCCTTCTGCTGAAACCCACAAAGGCCTAAGAAGGGACTCAATGGAATTGAAAAATTTAATTAAAAGGGGGAAAATTCGTGGCAACTTTACGAGTCTTTTCCCTCAAAAAACCGAACGTGATTCCTTCTGGACAAGTCCAAACGTTTATTTTTTTTTCCTATCTGAATGCATTTCTTTTCCGAGGTAATATATCTTGTTTATAAAATGAAAGGACTGCCTTAATTATCAAATGGTTTAATTTTATTGTCTACAAAGAGAAGATAATTTATCGATCAAGAATTTATCAGAGAAACATGATTTTACTGAACCGGGCGATAGCAAACAGTACGTGGACAGATGAGGGTGGAGGCGAGGACATCTGAAGTCCCGTTGACATTCCTACAGATGAAGCTCCGGGACGACGACGTCCGGAGCGAGGCTCGTGTCAGAGAGAGTGGAGGAAAGTGGGATAGGTCTCACCCGAGTTGCCAGATCCTCTCCAGAGTGGAGAAGACCTTTTTCACCCCAGGCTATTAATACCAACAGGCACATTTCTCCACCGTCCAGCTATGATGAATGACCCCACGAGCGCCGGGCAGCCCTCCGCCCAGTTCCAAGCTGCGTAGCGCACAACTACTGTACGTGGACGATGCGTAAGATTCAGTTACAGTGCACTTTATTCTACAATCTCTGTGTGGAAGGCCTCTACGGTGGAGAATTAGCTGTTTGAACTGTTGATGTAAAACCTAAGCTTAAATTCCCATCAATGTGAGAGCAATAAATGCAATGGCCTAGATGTAACTTACATAATCAAATTAAATTATCATCAGAAACAATATTGGTGGGTTAAAATGTTGAATTTCTTGTGCAATTTGATTATCTTAGACATTTCAAATCTGCTTTAAATATTAAAAGTTTCTGATTACGTGATGATATGAGTTGGTGAATAATGTCACCAAAAAATGCGATGTCAATATTTTGTCAAAATGTATACAATTATTTTGCCAGTTATTCTTTCTATATTATAGCTATATTTCAAAAATAAGCTACACAGACTGTAAAATAAAGTGTTACTTCTGATTTAACGGGTTTACACTGTTTTTCTCAGTGTTGACGAAGAGGTGAAGAAGATCAGGAGTGGAATGTTTATATAAAAATACATAAGCAGCACTAAGTTTTCCCCCTCTGTGCCATCAAGGGAATGTCTTTTCTTGTTTGGTAGGTTTTCCTCTAGATGATTGATGTCAGTTTTTATTAGAGAAGAACCTCATGATATTTCTTGAATATGTATTATAGGGACATTTCACTACTGCTTTCAGGATTTTTTTTAAAGATGGTTTTAAAGACACTGGACTTGAACTGAAACCCCATATTTTATAAAGTTAGTACATGTTTTTTGCTGACTTGATTTTTTAACGTATGCGACGAGCTGAGTCACTGGAAGGCAGAAAAAACAGATTTATTCACATTGTATTATTTATTCATGTGCAAATATTTTGTTGTTTTCTAAATAATGCAACTCTGAGAGATTTTATTACAGCTAATGAATCATCCTTGTTGCTAATGATAAATGTGCAAACTGTCCATGAATACACAATAAAGGAACGTTTGTCTGTGTGTGACTGCAACCATAATTTTCCACCCATTTTGAGCACACTCTAAGCCTCATGAGAAACCAAAATCAGGTAGCATAAGACTAACATGGACCACGTCAGAATGGGGGTGTCTCACGGGTAGCTCACTTTAGCGAACAAACTCGGTCCAAAGATCATTCGTAATGATTTGGTTGTTTTTTTTCCTGCAGTCCTCAGGAACATCTACGACTCTTCTCCCACAACGAAAACCATCACTAATCCGTCTGGTTGCTAAACATACAAAAAAAAGCATATTTAAATTCATCCCGAGGTGTTTGATCAGCAGCTGATTTGAACCTTACATCTCCGCCGCGCTCACTCTGAAACCCCCACGGTGAAAATGATTGACTTTGACTTCTTTAATGCTCATTTCTGAGTTTTAGAGTAAATTGCTTTTTTTTTTCTGTGGGAATGAGCCCTGACCCGGCTCTGAAAACATCATTCCGAGCTCAGCCTGAGTAGGGAATGGGCCTGATGAATCCGTGTCTGAGTAATTGTCCTTTCCTTCACCTTAGGAGGGCTGCTAGGAGATAATCCTCTCCTTGGTGAAACAAGACCTAACACAACATCATTAATCTCATTACTAAAGCTGTGTTGCTTTGCCACCACAGAGTCCCACGCCCAATTATCAATCCCCAGCCCTGTCCCCATGACGAAGCAGCATTTCACCCATACCCGACAACCATCTCCGTTGTCCCCTGATTGACTTTACTGCAAACGCCCGTGATGGCGCTTTTTGTATCTCCGATCGTCTGCGTCCACGTCTTCTCGTCCCCGGGATGTCCCGCGGTTCATAGCTAACAGAGGACAAAGCCGATCGTAGCGACGACGGTTTTTCTTATCGCCCCGCAGCAGGTCGACGTCGTCACAGGAGCAGCAAACAATGCAAAGCATTTATTGTCTATCGTAAAAACAACAATACAAACAACAATAAAAATTCATTAACCGGCTTTTAAATGGGTGTAAATCTCTGCGCGGTCATTCCGAAGTATTTGTGAACAACCTTGGAACGATTCACGCATACAGCTCACAATATTGTTTCAGGAAACCCACGAATCCTCGTCACAGTTTACTCGGTTCGTCTACAGGCAGTTTTAGCTTTTACTGCTCTGAAGAAACAATGTGCAAAATATCTTCGAGCTGCTCTATTTCCAAAAGACTTTTTTTTTTATATTAAAAAAGAAAAGTCGCCAAAATTCATCTCCTGCTGGGTTTTATTGAGTTGACCTGCCATCGCTCTACCCAAAATATGTTTTATAATAAATGAGATAAAGGAAAAGCCTAAAGCTCTCGGTTTCATGGGAGGTCACTCCGCCATTTCTAAAGAAGAAGCAAATGTTTACGCCTCATCCTCAAGAAAATATTGGAAACAGACATTCGCCCTGTGAGGTTGGCGATGTTTAACCTGAGTTCTATTGTTTTCTTTTAACACAGCATATATCAGAAGTGTGGTGGAATAAAGTCTGAGATGTTCTTCATCCGTTGAATCGGCAGACGAGGCAATAAGTAGAGGCAAACACCTTCATCACTCAGGTGACGCTGATCTGAGTGATTGAAGGTCTGCTTTCCAGCTGGACCAATCACAGTAGATGTTGTGGATAAACAACATCTATAATCTCTTTTGTGGCGACAAACGCCTGACAAAGAATTCTACTAGATCAAAAATGTTGTTGCCTCATAAACACAACTTGTAGGAGTATTTAGTCTGCGAGGATCTTTAGTTTGATTTTGCTTTCCTTTCGTTTGCCTTTTTGTTCCAGCACCTGCAGAAGATAAAATACCAGCTTCTCAGTACTTGTCAGAGCAGACTAATAATTAGTTTTCTGTGCACCGTTTTGTGCAAAAGCCATTAAATTATGCATATATTCACAACTTAACGCCGCTGCTCTGTAAATAGGCCATCTATTAATCACGAGGTAAACACAGGCTGACAAAATGAATAAATAAATTGAACGTATTCTGAATGTTTAAGCCTCAATAATGCGCCAAGGACTTTGGATTCCGCTGCCGTGTCACGGGGGGCGTGGTCGGATCGGGTCACCGTAGGGATAGAGGAAAAGCTTTTTTTACTCGCCGTTAAAAGCTGCTTTGTGGAACGTTGCGTTCGGCTAACGGCGCTAAGTATCACTATAAGTGTTGACCAAGTAACTTATGAGTGCACACTAATCACTGCGTAAATGTTTGCCACGCGGTAACAGAGTTAAAGTCACACAAGTCCGATTATTCAAGTGTTTGTTCATAATAATCGCATTAATTCCTCATATTTACATAAATATTTTAATCAGTCTGCTGCTGGACAGTATTTCAAACTGAACCCGACATTTGCCTGGTTCTTCCTGGCCAGAACACGGATTCCATTAACGAGTCGCCTTTACAAATGAATCATTGATAATGTCAGAAATGATTGATGCCTGTCCGAAAGGACGAACAAATAGCCTGACTCGGCGATTCTCTCCACTATTGACCTGCCCAGATCAGGACATTTGGTATCCGGCAGGTTACATTTATAATGCAAGATGATCTATTCTCTATTTGGCATCTGGAACTATTTTGTTTGGCTTGAATCGAGCTTTCCCTGCAATGAACTGGCGGCTTGTCCAGGGAGTACCCCGCTTCTCGTCCGTAGACTGCTGGGATGGGCTCCAGCACGACCCGCGACCCGGTTACAGATAAAAGCAGTTGGAAAATGAATGAATGAATCGGTCTTTGATGTACACAAGTCTAAATAATCAATAGAACAGAAGAAACAGAATTCCTAACATGGAGAATAAACTCTTGACAGTCCCGGAGACGCTAGCCCAGAAAGAAGTTGTTTGGGTTGAGCTTACGTCATGTGACTGCGAGATGTTAAGATATACGCTCGTTAAAAAAAGGAAAAACACATCAGCACGCTCGAGAAGGGAGGTTTCAGGCCCAGGATGAGGGAGTAAACGCTACGCTAATGATTGGATAGTTCATTTACAAATTCAGCTATTGGTGATTTGCCTTCGACCGAGCCAGGATGAACCGGGACGACCTCCGTCTCCTGACGCAGCTTTCTATCCGTGCATTCATTCAAGTTGCAGCCAAAGCGGACTAATTAATCTAGTCCAAACATCTTCCCAGTCACAGCCCTGAGCTCTTCCTGAGGGATCCCGAGGCATTCCCAGGTCAGCTTGAGTCTACAGTCTGCTTCCTCCGGTTTGTTATGGGTCTCCTCCCAATCAGGCTGGAAAGCATCGGGGAGACAACTTAATCAGAGGAGTTGCTTCTCGCCTGTTTACCCGGTAGCAGTGCGGTACTCTGGAGCTCCTTTGCTAAAGTTTGCATTTTCAGATCCCTGAAATGACCAAAACTCAAAACGGTTTACTGTTTCAGAAAGCGGCTCCGTAATCTTGACATGGTGGCATGTTCCCTGTCTTATTTTTTTAGGTATAGTGATTCACTTCCTGCCACCGTGATTGGTTGCCCCACCATGATTGGTGTCACCTGTGTCTCATTATCACCGCCCCCCCCCTCTCCATGTATTTAGGCGTTGGCGCCTCTATATGATAATCTGCTAGCGCTGTACTCTGGAAGCTGGGTTTGAACAACCCTAAATTAAATTCGTTATGTTGGAATAAGAATTTGACTGGGTCACCACTAGAACAAAAATGCCGGTTATCCAAATCGATCCGTCATTTGGAGTACGATTGAAACATCTGAAAGGTCACGACCCGGTTCCCATGCAGAAGCAACATCAAAGGAAGCTGTTCACATGGTAATCATGGAGCGTTAGCAGGAACATCCATGATGCGATAGCTTGGACATTGGTGGGAATTTAAGTGTGTGCGTGTGTGTGTGTGTGTGTGTGTGCGTGTGTGTGTGTGCGTGTGTGTTATCTCCGTACACCACTGTTTGTGTTTTCGAGCTAGATCAACGGCCTGATATCTTTACTGTTTTTGAACCCTTTTCGCTGCAGCCGGGACGGCTCATCACTTCAACACACCACTGGCTGATTCTGCTCAATAACGAGAATGTGATTAACATATATGTAAATTCTGGGTGAAAACAAGAACCCACCCCTTCCGCGGTGCCCGCCGTATGCACCCGTCTAGCAGGAAGCGGTGCGTATGTGCACGGCGGAGTGCGTTTCTGCATGCTTGCCCTCTGAATGCACTCAGATTCTGGTGTTCAGAGGGAATTGCTTGCTTTGAAGTTCTCCGATGCAGACAACTACTGATACCCCTATTAGCTCGCATGGGGCTGATGCAAGTTGCGCTAGCGCTAGTTCCCAAAATTGAGTTCATTTCTATGCTAAGTGGAGCAAGACAGAAATGAGCTACATCCAACCGCAGCCTGAGGATGTCAGCACAAAGAGACAAAAACACACACACACACTTTATTTAGCGGGATAAGGCTTTGGAATTAACACGGCGATAATGACTATGATAAATTTGCTTCCCGCAACACAGCCAACGGGGCAGTGCTGAATCAGAGAGGAAGGCAGGAGAGAAATGTGGTTGGAGGTGAGGAGAGAGAAGGAGAATGAGAGCACGAGAATAAGTGGAGGAAAAGTGAAGTGGGAGTGGGAGTGGACGCCAGCTTCGGGTCGGGAGGATGACAAGAGATTTGGGAATGACGAACAACATTTGGGAGACACACGAACAAACACAACGAAGGAGTTCAACTAAACTTTCTTTTGTTTTCTTTACCTCCGCTGCCAAGGAAGTTTTCCAGTTTCCGCTTGTTTGTTCGTTTGTCAGCGGGATATATAAATGATATACTTGACAGGAGGCCATAATGGATGCCATTCTTGGTATTCTTGCAGGTAGATCTTTTGGCTGGGTGGAAACGGCATCTCATACCGTCTCGGTTAAGAGCTTAGCTTCACCCGGGATTCCTGAAGAGGCAGAAAACTGGTCTGGGATCTGGTCCCGATGTTCTGACCAGATGATCCAGTCTTGCACCTCCCGATCTGCTATCGGACAATCGCAGCCGTCCCGTTAAGCAAACCACATTCACGATGGCAGAGATGTCCCGAAGGCGCTAACATTTAGGCTTACTTACTACGGTCCAATTGTAGTCGGATAGAGAGCCGACCCCATCTTCCAAATCGTTTCCTCATCCATACTTCCAATTTTCTGCTTCGAAACAGTAACGTCATCGCTCAATTACTTGATGTCACAGCGATCCCTCAGCCTCAACTCTTAAAGGCCCCCCGTGGCGCGTGATGACGTTACGTAACAGCATTTCAGTCTTGTTTCTTAGGGTTAGGGCGCACGCTTTGAGATCCGCGAGCTGAAACGAGCGAGCAAAGACGGCTGAAGTCAACGCAACATGAGATTTAAAAATGTCGACATGAACTTGGTCACATAGTATCATATCAAGACAACAGTCAGTCAGTTCAAGTAGAGACGGGTAGCCGGCCTCCCCGTCACCTCGCTCCTTCCTCACTTTCTGCCCGTGTTGCCTCGCTATCGATGGCGCCACACGTGTTTCGCTAAGCTTCAGCAAAAACTTTAGACTCAGGAGAAATAATCGGAGGAGAAACGGCCTGCAGAAAATAAATGGATAAACTTTGAACTTGCAATTCAGCAAGGTTTATTTCTCAGATGTAAGCCCGGAGTGCATCTGCTGTAATAATACAAAACGACCTGCCAGAAACTTCCTGGGCTAATCCAACCTGACGGCACGCTTAGTGCAATGAGGAGTTGAAATGCCCGAAACCAACAGAATGCAAATAGGACAGCAAAATAAAAAAAAGGCAAGAGGACTTTAAGCGTTGTTTAACAACAATAAAACACAAAAAATGCCAGATGGTGGTTGTGTCCACACCCGGAGAGCTGGGGAAAGGTTACAGGAGCGCTCGACGCTGCGACCAGAACGGATGCAAAAAACCGGTGCGCTAAAAAGCTGAGACAGATCGAGAAGACTTGTTGTTGTCTGTCTTCACAAAGCGTCGCCTACGAATTCCGCGGATTTGACTCGCCAGGTGATTTGGAAGGGCGGATGCAGAGCGCCTGATAACGGCGTTTATCAGCGCAACTGCTCGAGGGTGAAATGTTCAATGTTCAAACCTTCTGGGTTTACCTTTTCAAAACGTGAACGAAGACAACACGTTTGGTTGGAGCGTTCTCTCTCCGGACATCTTTGGAACGACAAATCTGACATGTTTAGGCTATTAGGCTTCCCTCCTTCAAATATTTGGTTCTCCGAGCCTTGAGTACTTCCTGTTTGACAATGAGCGATATGTTAAACAGTAGCTGAGAGGCTTCCACTGTTAAAACCGTCTGCCAAGAACCTCCAAAATAGTCCACACACACACACACACACACACACACGCTGTGCCCCCAGATTCAACTTTCCAAGGCTTAATGGGAAACCTGATTTTCAAGCAGTGCCAAAGGCATGTCGCCCTGACTAAACTAACTCTTTCCAGCGGAAGGAAGAGCAAGAAGGGAGAGAGGATAGTGTGTGAGTTCAGAGAAATGAATGCCAATGTGAAGCTGCAAGTTATCTGCAAGAATTTGTGCGGCTAATGAGTACGGAGATGAGTTCATGAGATTTTAAGGTCAGAAATGAGTGGCGTGTTTCATATTTACACTGGAGAGGAGGGAAACACGTGTGGAGGAGCTGCCGAGCAATCAGACGCCGGGTCGGGAAAGAAATTGGAGCCCAACAATTTGATTTTCACATGAAATAATAAATGTAACTATTATAAATGTAATCAATATTAAATCTTTAATTCAATTTAAGATCTATGAAGTAAAATAATGTGTTCTCTCCATGACATCCTCGAACCGTGAGGCTGTTAGGTGTCTAAGAATTTGACCCATTTCTTTGTCTTCTCAGGCAGACATTCCTAAACGATCATAATCATGACATTTGGATGCTGTTTTCCTGTCTCTGTCAGAATGTCTATCACCTGAATGCACTTTGTGCGAGCTATGGAGACGCGTTGCATCATGATTACGGCAGCAGAAAAGTGTGTTTTGCGCTAAGCAGAGGAACAGAAGGAGGATTGCAGCTCGTTTCCATCATGTCTCCTGGTTGACTTGTGGAGAATGATGCTCGTCGTGACATTTAATATTTAATGTTGTATTTACAATTCATTTGTATTTCTATACCACCAGATCATAATAGAAAGTTATCTCAAGGCACTTTACAGGTCTAGCAGGGAAAGACAGAACACAACTTGTCCCAAAAGAGCAACAACAATGGAGATGGAGGCCCTTTAACAGGCAGAAACCTTGAACAGAACCTAAGACTCATAGTGGATGGACATCTGTCTGGACCGGTTGGGTTGAGAGAAAGATAGAAAGATACAGGCAGAATAGACAAAGAGAGGGAGAGAGAGAAGAGGAAAAGACAGAAGCATAACGTATTTATATTACATATAAGCTGCTGAACAAACCATTGACTAAAGAGTTCCGATATAAAACTATGAATGCTAATGCTAGCGATAAGTATATGCGATTTGACAGCCGCGGTGCCAGAATAGAAGGACCTGCAGACTGAGACAAAAGAGGGGCAAATAGAGGGAGAGCAATTATTGACATATATTTATTACCGGTACATGTTTATAACCAGATGGTGAAGGAGGAGTGTTCACATACCATTGTAAGGAAAACTCCCCTGAAACAACAGGTTCACACTCACTATTCCAAAATTGTGCTCCGGCTGTTCCATGGAACGCCATCAATTCATCTGTTGACCACATGATCTTTATGATCGTGTGTATTTTCTAACCTCCTCTTCCTCTCTGAACCCCAGGAGATCAATAATAAACACATTAAAGCCTCTCCTTTTCTCAGGCAAAGACCTTTTGTTGACCCATTCCTTTCATTTCCCTGAGTTAATTTGGAATTCAAATCAACTGTAAAAGAAAAAAAAGAGGCTTCACGCATATAATTCCTACATGAAACACGGCACCATTCTTGACGTGTTGTGTGTGTGTGTGTGTTTTTCCAGCAGCCTGGAGGTGGAGAAGAAAAATTATTCCTCTCCAGATGCATTGCATATGGATGAATGAGCGAGTGCCAGCGAGATCAGGCGCTACCGATATGCAAATTGAGGGACTAATCGCTCCCAAAATAAAAATGACCAACATCAGCAGGATTCCTGCCTTCCTCGAGCAACGCAGCTGAACGCTGAAGTCGCAGCAACGCGGGGCCGTCGAGGGCCCGTTCGTTATTAACAGCCAGACGCCTCATTGCTTGTGACTCCAGTGTTCTGACTTCATGTGACTTTGGCTGTGATATTCATAGAAGGTGTTAAAGTGGCAGGAGAGGATATATTTGTGTGAACAATGGATCAAATAACTGAGTGTATGGTTTAGAAAAAAGAGGTTGCTGCACTTCCCTTCAGCTCTAGAGAGATTTTAACTCATTAGTTGTGGGCTTTTTGACCAATAACTGTTTTTCAACCTCGTTTCCCTGCTGCTTTCAAACTGAGCGTGTAGCAAGTTAGCTAGAATGTGCCAGAATAGCACATTCAATCTGTTGTTGATGTAACCCATGATTTAAATTTCGTCTAAATTAAATTGGTTTTTTTTTCTTTGTGTAAATGTGTATTTCTATGCTGGGAGCTTTTATTTTGTTAATGGAATGAGTACTTCCTGACCCATTAGGCGCTCTGACATCACTTCCTGAGCATTTGTTCTCCTCAGTTCGCTGCTCGCTCTGCTGAAGGCAGGTGAGTCTATGTTAGCGCTCATCCTAACAAAAACATACAGAATTCCTTCATATCAATTAAAAATATATTATTGTCATAAAATAACGAGAACTTTGTCCCGGAGAAAAGAAATGGCGTGACTGAGGCTTGCTTTTGACCAGCAGAGACGGGAGGGGAACGTTCATGAATAAAAGACATCCTCCTAAATGGAGGAACTTAACTCTCAGACAGTGACTCATCGTTTCAGAAACACACACACACACACACACACAAGCAGCAGACTAATATGTGCGATAGCAACACTATAGGATATTATTATTAATTCAAAACAAAGAAGGGCTGTTTCAATTTCCCTGGCTAATTAAAAATATATATAATATTTTTTTTAAGTCTTTACTAATTTTTTTCTGCAGTGAAAAACTAGTTGAAAAGTTGGAAAAACTATAATAAGAGAGGCTGGCTTTTAAATGAACTTTGAGAAAGAGATTTTCATGCTTTTAATGATTATTGTGAGTGAAAATGAGAGTTCACACCGGGGCCCACCTTCAGGCATTCAGTTTCATTTTGCGTCTCTTTGAGATGGATCGTTTCTCCAAGGTTCCATCGCAGTCTAATCGGTGGAATCTGAGGTGATGCGCAAATTAGCATAAACACGAAAGGAGACTCCTCCAGTGTGGTGAAAAAGAAATATTTCACCTTTTCAGTCATGTTGTCTCTGGACAGTTTTGATCCTCTCAGTTTAAACAATGCAAATAATTTATACTCGTACATCGTGCTGAATATTTATGCGTTGCGGTGGCTTTTCCATGTTGGGAATGATGTCCGGTTGCCTCTGTAGGCCGACCTTACACACCGACCGGTGTGTGTGTGTGCAGCCACTGCTGTGCATTACTTACAGGTCACCCGGATGCGGGTCAGAAAGGTCCTGCGATGTTGTGTGTCTTTGCAGGACCTTTGCATGACTGATTTTTCCAGTCGGAAAATGGACGTCCTTTGCCGACTGGCGGACTTACCGCGGGTCTCTTCGCTCCTCGCCGACTGCACGCATCACTGGGCTAACACCGTCTGGAGCGCCTCCTGTGGATGTGTGCGTGTTATAGAGAGGAAGACAGGCCGCCCCTGGGAAGCAGAATGCTGTGATAACACTTAGAAATGATAGTTTAGCCCTGGAGAGCACTTGACATGCAATATCTTCCTCCTAAGATCAACACACATACAGAGACACACACAGACACGCACAGCTGTCACTGCGAAGGGTAAACAAGCAGCACCAAGGGCTTTGAGAACAGTCAGGGAAAGGAGACTCGGCCTCATCTGTATGTGGGGCGGCGGCGGCGCCCGGGTGGGAGTGGCATTTGTGTGAAACGTAAGTAAAGTGGACCAAATTGAGTCTATTGCCACTCAAACATCGGACAGTTTGAACCCACTGGACACGCAGCTTCCAGATCTCCGCTCGTCTCCTGTCGGAGTTTTCCCAATTCCCCTCCCACCTTTCACCGGCAGACGAGGTGATGGAGCAGAAAAACGTCAGGCGGACTTCTGTTTTCTTCCTCTGGAGTCTACGGAGTCACAAACCTGCAGCCCGGACCGGATCGTGAGAAGATGTGAATGCAAATAGAAGCTCTTTGCAGAAAATCAATTTCCACACTCTGAAAGCTTCACACAGAATTATCTACTTAACCCGCCGACTTGCTGTTTGCTTGCTTTAAGAATAAAGAACTCCTTTACCTGCTAAAGCAACTGTGTTCGGTTCTATTCGGAGAACCGTCCCATCTAAGCTGTGCTGTAACGATACCTCGACTCGGTGTAATAAAACCAGATGGATTCTGTTTCCGAGGTCTAAAATAGAGCTTCCCCTCGTCTGCAGTAAACTGGATGTCGTCTCTCCCAGCTGACTGGAGTCAAAAGGCTATTCGTTGTAGAACTGGCAAGAAAATATTGAGTCCAAGCAATGAGGGCGAATTAGCCAGGTCACGGAGAATAAACGTGCACGTTGTCCTGGTTGTGTCAGAGTCTGTGTTTCCTGTCTGATTTTGAAAGCCATTTTCCCTCTGTTGGGATTGGTCGTTATTCTGGTTACATCATCACTCTGGGGCTTAAAATGCACCAACATAAAAGCAGCTAAAACAAACAAATCTAACCGGCATTCAATTGTTTCACGAATTTTCATCCGAACTGGCGAATCGGGATTATCCGGACGTGCCTCTAAACGTGCCAGAGCTGCTTTCCACTTCCTCTTGGGGAATCCTGAGGAGGTCCCAGGCCAGATGAGACATGTAATCTCTCCAGCAGGTTGTGGCTCTTCTGGATCCTCTGCTGGCTTGATGTGCCCGTAAAAACTCCAAACGGAAACGCCCCGAAGGCGTCCGTTAGCGGATGCCCAGAACACCTTTACTGCCTCCATGTTGAGGGTTAGAACAAAGACCCTCTTTGCCTTCCGGCTCAGCTCCCTCTTCACCATGATGGTCCGCTACAGCCTCAGCGTTAGTCCTGATGTCGCATTAAACCGCCTGTCATCGCTCCATTTTAGTGTTCTACAGAGGAGGACAGAAAAGCCTCAGGTAGTAATGAGAACTGATCACCTGACCGAGGATCTTTACAACCAGCCGTTCACATTTGTGACCCAGAATAGACACCCCGAGACGGGAAACGCACGGAGTCACAACTTCAGGTACCAGAGAACCAAAGCAAGAAGGAAAACAGAGCGTTATCCGCCTCGGGGCGCAGCGGTGGCCCCGCTCAGGCACGCCAGATGTTTGAGACCCGATTGAAACTCGTGAAAGAAACTTGCAAGACACAAACAACACAACACTCACTGAAAGATTCTGGCGAGGCAAGAGCTTTTATTCTGCACGAAAAACAGGCCGATGTGGAATTCTGGATCAGCAGAGGAAAGATGTTTGAATCACCGCTCGAGGTTCAGTTGATCTTCTCAGGATAAATTCGAGTTAAAGTCGATTTCCAAAACACACAGATATGTTTCAGGGGTACGTGACTCACCACAGCATGATGGGGGGGGGGGGGTGCACCTCGAAATTGGTATCACGCCAAGGTCTCGCACCTCTCCCGCCGTGCGTTCACTGTGTAATGCAGGAAATCAGGAGGGCAATAGAGGAATTTGAAAGGCTGCAGGGAGGAACTGACATCCTGCCAAATATATGCACCAAGCACAAAAAATGATATGCAGTATGTGTGCAAAGTGCATTTCGTAGCAGTCAACAAGTAGCAAGGAGATGGAAAACAGCAGAATTTCAGTATTATTTTTTGTAAAAATCTGGGACTCCCCGGAAGACGTCTGTCCTCTCTGACCTTGTCTCCAAAACGTCTAACCATCACTGTCCCTCTTATTGTCTCATTTCTAATCCTGTCCAACCTGGTCACTCCCAAGGAGAACCTCTCCGCCCTTCTCGCTCCGCCTCCTGTACATCATGGCTGGTCTCACCACTGTCTTGTGGGCCGTTCTTCTTGCATATCCCTGAAAAGCCAAATTAAGAAAACGAGGAAATGCAAACCTGAAAACCCAAGATGACAAAAAACTTCATGTTTAAGTAGATTGCATGATTTAAAATTAAAACTCTTGGGTCATCCTGAACGCCGAGACCTGAGGTGGACTTTGATGAGCTTCGTCCGTCACTGGGGGGGGGTCATCTCCTCTGTCCTTCACATGGGGTCCAGTGCGCTGGGATTGTATTAACAGTGAACGACAAGAACTTTTCCCAGGCTGCGAGTTGACTGAGTGTTCTGCTGAGTCTGCAGCGATCACAGCGGGGGGGGGGCGGGTAGAGCTCCTTTGGTGTTGACGCTCGGCAACCACCATTGCCCCGCAGCTAATGTCAGACGACGGCTACAAGGGAAGGAGGATTGTTCCCGACTGCGCTCTCTCCGGCTTCTGTCAGAACCGCGTCCCGAGGCTACGGATGAAACGGTCTCCATAACAGCAGCTAACATCAACAAGGAAATGCTCACCCAAACTGGAAATGTGCTCAAAAGTCAGCTGCCGTCGTCTTCTCAAACGCTCCTGGAGGCTGATCGGAATGAATTTGCATACATTCTCAAATGTAAGCGCTGAACTCTGTAATTATCCGGAGCCCTGAGAGTGTGTGATAGACTGCGCCCGTAATTGTTTGTGTACGGCAAGACGGGGTATTGGATGCGGCCCCTCCAGCAGCTGTCTAACACAGCTGTGGCGATTCATAAAAGATCTGTGGCACACACATTATCAGAAAATACATACACGCAGACGCACGAGAGCGTACGGCGTTCACGCCGAGGAGGCTTCTCGGGGACTACACCTTCCTTCCCGCGTTTCCGTGACAGAGCCGAGGATAATTAGACTAATTCAAAGTCTCCTCGGAGCGAGGGACAGAGATGAAGGCAGAAAGGTAGAGAGTCTCATGCGGGGTTGACGGGGAGTTCATCCAGCTAGCTGCCAGGCTGCAGCATAACATTAGCACATCAGAGGATACACACCTGAATGCAGGCCGGGCTGGGGAGTGACCAGGGGCTGAACTGGAACTGGGGTGGGATTCATTTTTACCATTCGAGAGTTATGGGCCGTTGAACAGAGGCTGTTTTCACCAAAAACACCAGTTTAACCAAAAAACAGAGAAAACAAACATAATATTCACCGGCTAAATGTGATAAAAACCTGGCGGGGTTGTCATCAGATCCGCCATGCGATCGTCTTCTCCATCATCTCCAGTCTTCTCTTGCGATCGCAGCACTTTCTACTCGATCGTTCATCTATAACCAGCACTGCTGCCATTCATCTTCCTGACCGGCCGTGCTGGAGCCTATCCCAGCAGTCAACGGGCGAGCGCCAGGGTACACCCTGGACAAGGCGCCAGTTCACCGCAGGTCCACTCAAAGACAGGCAATCATTCACACACTCACACCTATGGACAATTTAACGTAACCAATTTGCCTAATTTTCTGTTTCTGGTGAGGAAGCCGGAGAACCCGGAGAGAACCCATGCAGACACGGGGAGAACATGCAAACTCCTCACAGACAGGCCGCAACTCGGATTCAAACCTCTGACCTTCTTGCTTGTTTTCCTCTATTTAAATCCGATGGTGTGATTCCTCCATCGGCAGCGCCTCCCAGCCTCAGGCAGAAATGGTTTGTCTCGGCTGTCGGTGTGAAACGTAAGTAAAGCCTCTTCTAATGGGACATTACACTTGACTAAACAACCCTGCAGAGACTCACAACCTTGTACTATGTATGCGTGTCACACGCCTCCTCTGCTGCGGCGTTGCTGCTGTTGCATCAAGCTTCGGAGATCATTTCATTCGGTGTCAAATTGAATCTATTTATTGCAACCGCTGGAGGCTGCTGAGCAGTCTTCTTTGTCTTTCTTACTTTTGTTTCCCTTTTTGATTTCCTAACCTCGTGAGACGACGAGTTTCCGCCGACAGAGGTTTCGTCTGATCGCTTTGAAGGCCGCCGTTCAGCGACACTTATTCTGTTAATGGGCTGAACGTCCAGGGGGAACTTTCTATCACGAAAAAAATCGTACGGCGGGTTCACGGGACAGGAGTTGCGAGATTTCAACTGCTGCATGTCGATCATGCCTGATAATTATTCAATTGGACCGGCCCCCGGGCCGACCTGACTGTTAGGTGAGGTGAAACCGGTTGAATCGCTGGTAGAACAATAATTATTCTGATTTTATGCTTCTTCTTTCGGCTTGTCCCTTCAGGGGTCGCCACAACGAATCCACCTTCTCCACTTCACCCTGTCCTTTGCATCGTCCTCTCATGTCCTCCCTCACTACGTCCATGTATCTTCTCCTGGGTCGACCTCTAGCCCTGTTCCCTGGCAGTTCCATCCTCAGCATCCTTCTACCGATATAGTCCCCGTTTCTCCTCTGGAAATGTCCAAACCATTGAAGTCTGTCCTCTCTGACCTTGTCTCCAAAACGTCTGACCTTCACTGTCCCTCCTCTATCGACTAATGTGGTAATTACAAACCTAAAACCGCATGTGCTTTTCCGCTACGAGTGAGCACATTGCTAGGCTAACTGAAGAAACCATTAACACAAACATGCAAACTCCATTTTCTTTGTTATGAAGAGTCAAATGAGCAGAATAAAACTAAAACCCGTCCTCAAGCGAGCAAATATCTATCTCTGATTAATGCTCGGCCTGCATCCTGCTCCTTCTGTGGAAGTTCAGGAGTTATTCATGCATACAGGGGACGAGCAGAGGGCACGCCATTCACCTTGGCTATAGCTATCGATAGCCATAATCATACCAATCCACACAAACCCGTCCCTCTTCAGCCAAGGGCACGGATTGCTACAAGAAAACAATTTGGAGGGACAGTATGGATGCTGCGTATGGCGGAGACAAAACGGATATGAGAGGCAGGATCTTTGTGCTCCCTGATATTTATCTGTCGGAGCAGGAGAGGAGGTGTCGCTCCAAAGGGAAGTCTCCTGGGTCGGCGGCCTGGTATTAAACTGCATCCCGGGGAGATAGCGGAGAAATCACAGGACTCAGACTGAGAGAAAGTGGCGCCCGGATTCACACAGAAGGGACGGTGACATCACTGCCGAAGGCATATCTGTCCCGATCGGGGATGCAGCCAAGGGTAAACACACATTAATCCATCTTTAATAAATCTCCATTACAAACAATTAAAAAGTTAATACAGGCGTAGTTAAAGGGCGGAAGCTGGATTTTTCATCATGAAATATCACTTCAAGTTCGTAGGTTATCCACTGCTGTGTGGAAACGTCTCCTCTCATCAAGTGATTTAATGCACAAGCTAATTACATTTCCTATTGAGATAATATCCCGGTCAGAACTAGGAAGTGCATTTCCCCTGCGGATAAAATGGAAGCAGCCTTTAAGTTCTAATCACTAAGCCCGTTTGGACGTGACCGTTAGCGTGCGCTAGCGTGCGTCGCGTGTGAAGTGGATTATCCTCGACTAGCCACGTGTAAATCTGGACGGGATCCCAGTCGTAGCCTTTTCCCGCCGCAGACGCGTGTCGGCCGCAAGGTGGAAAAAGCAGCATCCACATGAAAGGGCGCAGTAGGAGCGCCTCGCGTCTCCCGTTCTTCCTCACCTCCTCTGGGTTAAACCTGCGAGATCAATCCGCCGCTGTGAAGTAGGGAGGGCACCTTGAAAAACGCTGCTATTTGTTTGTTTGAAATGTACCTTTCCTTTCTAGTCCTCTTAAGGCCACCCGGGAATCCGCATTGATTTCCACTTCAAGGAATCAACCTCTGACCTCGGAGAGAAATGCGGCGTCCCTCGGCCGGCCGGATGCGGCGAGGGAAGTCTCCGAGTCTGTATTTCATGTTCTCGCTCATTTACGTGCTTTAAAGTAAAGAGTTTTTTTTTTTTTTTGCGGCTTGGGTTAATTGCGGCCTCTACTTGGATCCACGACAAGACGGCGACGGCGGTCGCAGATACGCCGTTGTTTTGTAAAAGCCAAAAAGGCCAACAGCCTCTATTTCAGCCCTGAACCCGGAATCACAGGCGGAGAAAATGGGAACATTTGCATGCGTCTTGCAGACGGCGATAATCTTTCAGAGGCCGGTATCTCCTCCAACACGCCTCTGTTTCAGCCTCCAATCTCATTTCGCCATACGCACGCCCCGACTGAACGCAATACGACGGGGCGCTTTGCTGTTTGCAGATGGACTCCCCGTCTGTAATGAAGTCTGGACCACCTGAAGGGACGCTGTCAGCCAATGCAGAGTCAGCGGCAGGCTTCACCCGGCTCCGGCGCTCCTCGGAAGCGATGATGGAGCATGTGCGACTCAAGATCACAGCAGATTACGGAGATTGAGCGGTATAGCACATCAATCAATATTTTCCTAATTATACGAGAAAGCTTGGTCTCCGCCGCCGCGGGATCACACGCCGAAACCGAGTGCATCAATTCGGACGGGTTATTGCGTTATCTTTAGGGATCTGCGACAGTAGGTTGGAATAATAACACGGCAATCACTGCTTTGGAGGAATGGCGGCTCAAAGTGGGGGAGGAGTCGCAGGTGAACGAGTTTAACATGAAATGCAGCGAAGAGTTTAGTTTAGTTCGAAGAAATAGTTTCCATTTAGATTTTTCAAACGGATATTAAATGATGTGTTTAATGGAGAGATGATATTATTTTTACCTCCGCCGAGGCGGTGCTCACCGGTTGTTTTCTTTGCCTTTCTATTCGCAGAATAACTCAAAACGTTACAGATCTTGATGAAATATTCAGGAAATGTTGAGAATGTTGCCAGAAACCACCAAATTTCATTTGGATCGGATCCGGATTGCGGATACTGTCTTGGTCCGGATTTTGTCGTGACAGGTGTGATGAACCGGGCCTGAATGCGACGCTGCGGAAACCGAATGCAGCTCTCAATGAAACAATGGCTGATCTGACCGGTGTCCAGGTGAGCAGAGACAATGTCCCGCTATCGGGACGGATTGGCATTGCATCTGGAAAACCCGGGCCTCTCCTGCTTCCGTCGGCAGCTCGCCGGGATCGTGTGAAACCCTGAGCCAGATGGAGAGGAGTGCGTTATTTCCAAAGACACCTGCTTTCCCCTACGATACGCTGGCTCCGTCCCATCTGCCTCCGGGCTGCAGGCGGTATACCGAGCAGGAACATGTTGAAGAAATCTCCACATGCGTTTTTGGCCTCCCCTTCTTCACCTCCTGCACCATCGGGAGCGCCAAAATGTTTCAGACCCGGCTTGACCTAGATCCGGCGTGGAAGCCACAGCTACATTTCATTTCTCATCCCTTGTCAGTTAATAATGTGCAACCCGGGAGGGAGTGTTTGCTTCACGATGAGTGGATGGTGCCAAATCACCGGCGCGCGTGCTCAACACGGCGCCGGGGATCATTATTCCTGACTGAGCCGTTCACCAGCCAGGAAAAATGTCCAGGAAAACTTAATTTCCCCGACGGGATCTAAGTGTCATGAATATGAAAAGCTCACCTGGAGGCAGAAGAGTTTTTGCATCAGCGAGTCGTCCGGAGGGGGAATAAGATGACACGTCGACAACAGATGGAGTATGATGAAGGGATGATGAGCGGATATTCAGGATGATGGTGGGAGATGATCCGCGGAGAGAGAGTGACATCCATAGCCCCCATAATCTTGTCTGAGGCGCAGCGGGAGCCGGGGAAACGGGATTCAGCCGGCTCACTGAATAGACAGTTTAATCGCCCAAAGTAAAATCACTTACGGCGGCGCTCCGCCCTCCCCGTCCCAAAAAGCGTCCGAAAGCAGCGAGGTAGGTCGCCACTTCATCGTGACCACGCCTTCGCCCTCCATCTACCTGCGGTCTGGCCACTTCATCGCCATCTGCTCGGTGGAGAGGGGTCACAGCCGGGGTGGTTGAGCAGATAATTTTGGCTCTTAAAAACCCTCCAAACACCAGAGCTGCTCTCGAACGCATCACGCACACACCAGTCGGGGTGAATGCAAACCGCTGATCACCATAACAGGGCCCTCACCTCGGCCGCCTCAAGGGGCGAGCGGGGACCGGCTCTCGAAACAGATGCCACGCCCGCCCCTTGGGACGGGTCGGAAAGGTCAATCAGCCGCCGTCCCAGCTTTCCCGAGCTTCTCCTCTTACATTCCGGTGATGATGGCTGCCGTTCGAAAATGTTGTGCACATCAAAAGACTTCACCCCCCCCGCCCAGATCTATCTCACGCTACCTGTGTGTGTGCGTGTGTGTGCGTGTGTGTGCGTGTGTGGGGAGTGTATGCGAACGCTTTATGTGTGCATCAGCAGTGTAAACGGGGTGGGAGCCACTAGAGCGTCGGCTCCAGGCCTCGGGCCTGATCAAAGACCGGCCTGTCAGTCTGCAGGTACACAAACAGCCAGTCTGCACAAGCGAACAGAACAGGGAGGGAGGCGGGGGGCGAGGTTGGAGAAGAGCTCCCGAGATCAGAAAGCATCTTTCTGCCTTAAATCAGGGTTATGTGGAGTTCAGGAACTACTTCTTACTCGCCCCGGTGCGAGGAGCAGAAGGTAAAGTTATAAGGGGAGAAAGTCCAGATTCTAAAGGCTACGATTACGGTCGTGATCCAAACACTGACGCTGCTGCTGGGTGGCAATCACAGGTAACCTGAGCGTTTAAGTCGCTCTTGTGATCTCTGACGGGCCAAATGTTGAAAACAGAAACGCAAACCTGATGGTTTCCTCAAGACTTAGAAGAAAGGAGCATGTGAAGTCGCGAAAAAGCCTCCAATGAGGAGGTGACTTCCATCCAACTTCCTGTTTGGGCAAAACTGTTGCTTCTTCATGTTTGTCAGAAACTCGCTCGATTTTTGAGTCCCACCTATTCAATAAAATCCTGAACCACTGGGCCGATTATTTCAATCAGATCAATCAATATTTGTCTCTCGCGGATTTTCAGGCAAACACATGTCTGCCCTCCGTTGTCTGTCCCATCGCACACTTACAACAATCATGGTTTCCGATATCTTTGATCATTCCCAGCTTCCGGCCGACACTCCGATCCCGCCGAAACAACATGAACGCAAAGAATCCGAGGAATTAAAGAGACAAGCATTCCCGGCACGTAGCTGACGGCCGGCCGCGTGTTGTGTAGGAAAAGAAAGCAAAGGAAATGAAGAAGTTAGCAACCGGAGGGTTGAGAAAGCGATCTGAACGAGAACGTTTGTCCCTGACACTGTCAGGATGAATGATAGAGATCTAATATGATGTTTAAAGCCGCGAGGCAGGCAAACTGATAACGGCCCGATAAGGCCTCTCTCCTCGCTCATCCTCAGTCGCTAATTAGCTTCTTGCTTCTTCTTCTTTTTTTTGTGGGGGGGGGGGGGGATTGGGAGGGAGGAGGGCGCTGCGTTTATCTATTTAAAGCTTTGAAGGAAGAGAAAGGCACCTGCATCAATCATAATTATTTCGCTCGTCCTAAAATTAGCTTAAGCGAAAGGAGGGAATGCGGAAAGAGAGTTGGCGTATTAAAAGGGTGAGAAAGAGAGAGAGAAAGGGGGGGGGGCGACGAGACGAGGTGAATCAATGAATATCACTCCGGCTCCTGATTGGACCTAATTAGAGACATAGAGAGGAATTCTGGAAGAGTCCGGCTGGAATTGAGTCAATTAGGCCTCCGCATTTCTGCACACGGGGATCGGACGAGGTTTTGGGCCTATCAGGAAGGTGAAATCCTGTCCAGGTGAGTGCAGTTCGCCCCCGGAGGTGTGATGAACCGTGATGCAACAGCAGCAACAGCAACGATCGCTGACGCTCCAGCTGTCAGCTGCCGGGCCTGCAGCTGTGCTCGCCTCTCAAACGGGCTTTTAACTGGATCTGACTTCAGCTGCATCGCTACGTCGGGGTTTGTGCGTGCGTGCACAGAGCGTGCACTCGCCGCTGTTTGTGTGCGTGAACGAGTGCCAGGATTTGATGAAATCAGTGATTGCGACTGGGAGTAATCACTCGGGTTGAGACGTAAGGACGGCGCTGGGGGCAGCAACGGGTTTGGCTGCAGGCAACAGGCAAACACCGGCGGTGGAAGGCGCGGCCTGCGCTCCGGCCTGCGCTCCGGCCTCACGGTTAGAGGCACATTCCCATCGTGATTCCCAGATCCTCGGGCGGTTTGGGGTCACAAGGGCCAACACAAGGCTGGGCTTCCGGTGCCGTCACCGACTTCCTCTTCCTAATTGTTAGTTTCTCACCACTCCATGGAATGAGAGATTTCTATTCATTTTACGTCACTATTTATTTTTGCTTTCCTGAGTCCAGCTTAAGTTCATGAATTGTTAAAAATCCCAAATGTGTTCTTGGCTTGGAAATCATAGCGTGACAAAATAAATAAAATGTAATTTAGCCGTGGGGGGGTGGGGAGGAGCATTTTTGTCTGTTTATCGCGTTAGATGGAAGTCAGTCTCATGTTTCTGACCCGGTCGAAGCTGAGCTGATGTCTTTAATGTAAGGACAGTGTGCAGCATCACTGTCCCATTGCATTATGGGACATGTGCGTTTGCAAGTCCGCATTTGCTGCACCATCGGCGGGCGTAGACGCCATCGCTATAGGGGTTTCCATAGGAAACGGCGCGTTCCCGCTGCATCCTCATCCACCGCCGCCCTCCGACGCTGCATCTGATTGCTCAATGAGCTGCAGCTGGAAGTGTTTGGAAGCTCCTGTCCGTAACTCCGGCTCGGGTTTGATAGCAAGTTGGATCTGTGCCCATTTCATTTTGATCCTCCTTGTTTCTTCCTCAGATCCGTCCATCAGCCACCTGCTCCATTCTCACCCCAGATTCCTGCCTGTCCCTCTCTCTGCAGGACGGGCATTTGGATTTGGCTATTCCCCATTAGCAAAATAAACTTTTGCTAAACTTTCGGCCAATCATCTGTCTCTGAGTTCTGCAATATAGATGGCGATGTATAGAAGAAGAGGTCGTCGGGTCAGCGCTGACGTCACACGGAAAACTACAAAAGCTGCATTTGCATTTTCCCAACAGAATTAAATCAAAGCTGTTCACATAAAGACATGAGCAGTTTGACCAGAGCTGGAAGAGGCCTGCCAGCCAGATGGCTACCGGCGCCGCCGCCATCATGAGAGGATGTCACGTCTGATGAGTTCTATCCGGAGGCTACCGGCGCGACAAACCAGGAAAACACAAGGAAGTCATTGGATCGCTTTCGCGTCGAAGCTTTGACACGCGGGGCGGGGCTCTCAGCAACGCCGTTCGGCTCTTAGACGTCACTTTTCGTGGACTTGAAGAGAGAAAAAAACAGTTTAAAAAAAGTTAGCCAATAGATTCATGACAATTTAGCTCCATTTGCTAAAATTAGCAGACATTAATTATTGTCAGTGTATGGAAATTAGCCACAAATTGTTTTATTATCCCGCCAGGAATACGCCTGCAGGGAATCATGCGTTTGCGTGTGTCCATGTCTCTGCAGCTAGAATCCCTCGCTCCTGGAAACAACCTGTTTTTATGGTATTCTCTCATTTGTGGTGATCAACAATTTGTGCCTTAAACCATTGTCATTCCTCTTAACTGACCGGTAGGGGCTGCAAGCGATCAACGAGAGCTTCGGTTTGCCCCCCCCCCCCGATGCGCCTGCAGGATTATTGGGGATTTAAAGCAGGAAGTGCTCAGCGGGCGGTCACAGGTAAGACAAACGGTGCGACATATAAATGTACCGTAAAGCTGAGCTGCCTCATGAAGGGAGCCTCACAGCAGGCATACATGACACTGGGGCTGGGGGGGGGGCTCCAAAAGAGAAGAAAATAATGCTTTCTCTTGGCAAGTCTCTGATCAAAGGGGATGAATTCAACTGACCTTGTTGGAATCGAGTGTGTGGTCACGTGGAAGCCTCCCCCATCCTCCCGTTCAGATCAGACTTCATATGCGACCTCAACCGTGGTAATAATGATGAGGAATCAATAGGTGATTATGGGGCCCTAAGCCACATTGTTAGGCGATGCAGAGAGAAGATTGGGATGAGAGAGACCTGAAGACATGGGGAGGATACACACAAACAGCCACGCGTTGAAACACCACAGAGGAAACGCACGAGTATACTCGTGCACAAAACTTGAACGACTGTTTTCTCAAAGTCACAAAAGTCCCGTGCAAAAAAAAAACACACACACACCTACACACACACACACACACACACACAAGTCCATCACTAATGACCGGCCCAGTAGAAATGCACGCACCCAAATCCCTTTTTCTATTAATACACATTTATTTATGACCTGAACTAGTCTCTGTAAATTCTAAGTTTTTTTTTTTTCTTTACTTTTAATTATTGTGAAAACTATTAATATTCCACATAAATATGCAGTGAGCTTCCTGGATTCATTATCACTCAAAGTAATTATGGATATGAGTATTATGTTTTATTAATAATAGATAAATCTTCAAAGTGACGTCGAAAGAAGACAAACACTGCCCCCTGGTGGCCGGCAGCGGAAGCATAATCCTTCTGGCGTTTTCACTCCTCAAAGATCCAATAGAACATCTCAATATGGTTCGATTCCCTCTCCCCGCCCCTCCACCTGTCTATTGTCGCCTCCCTTCATTCCTTTTTTTCCTGTGATGCATTCAAAGGTTTCCCTGTCAATTTCTTTAATTATTTTTTACACATAGTGCAAATGTAGTTATTAAAGTTGGATTTTAAACACAATTTCACAATTTCCCATCTTAAATAGAGAATTTCTCACATTGTTGCACTGAGACGTCGCCTGGGCTTCAGGATATGAGGTGAATATGAGAATCTGCTGCTTCTCTTTGCCACTGAAACAGTCCTTTGTGGGAATCTGCTGCACTTCTTTGGCGTGTTCAAAGTCACTTCTGCCGTTTTTTACTGTGAATGCTGTTAATTTTCCACCGAATGACTGGAGGACAGTGTGATCAGAGCACAGACGGAGGTCCTGGGGCTGCTGGAACCGCTGACAAGTCTGCTGCTGCTGCAAAGGACTGTTAGAGGGTAACACACACACACACACCTTCTCGTCTGCAATCACTGCTAACCCATGCATGGAGAAAGAGTGTAGGGAAACCACTAGGCTGCAGTACTGTGTCGTGCGTCTGACAGCGGCGACACGCTGGGGAGAGATCTCTGAGCTGCTTCATGTAATTAATAAAACATTCCTCACTCTGTAAAGCCGAGACGGACTTTTAAACGAGCTCTTCGTTCACCTGTTTCCTGTTCTACAGCTCCTGAAGGCTGGGGTGTAACAATACATCGGATGCACCGCAGGAGTGTCTAAAATGTCCTGATTGTTATTCAATCAGAATCAGAATACTCTAATCATCCCATAGGGAAATTGCTCCACTCAACAAAGGAACAGAATATTGAACAGTATCAAAGCTGTGATTTGGGATGATCGCCCCATCTACGGTTTATTTATTTGATGTTACTCTTCACTTTTAACAGTATTTATCAGAGAAATAACTCTTCTTATCCACAGCAGGCCCGTCAGCATGCAATTGATGTTCAACTTGAGGTTTATTGTTACTGATCTATAAATGTGTGCAGATGATTTATGTGAGGTTTAACTTCCTTACATGCTGTCGGCTGACAACAAATTAAAATTGTCAGGAAAAACAAAACTCCTAATTTCTTTTAAAGGAACTGGTATCTTATTAAAACCACACCAGAGTATTTTATAAACTGTAATTCTGCAACTTGGAATGTGAAACCGAAGCGTGACGTTTCTGCGGCTCAGAAACAAACGCAAGACAAAGTGAAATTGCTGCGAGCTGAGCTTTAGATCTTGAAGCCTGTGCTGCTTTTACCGGTGCTCTGAAAGCTTTTTCTAAAACCCAGAACACAAGGCAGACGTTCTGTTGAAGCTGCAGAATCCTTTTCTTTTCTTCACGGTTACTGAATTTCAAATAAGATACATCAGGGACAGGAGGAGGCTAAATCGTCTAAAGGCCTTTAAGGCGTGAGGAGAGTGAGAAACACCGTTTCCTTTTCTCTCGCCTTACCTGGTGACTCCGGGAATAGCATTTGAGGTTGATGGATGGAGGCAACTTCTGCTCCCTTACCGCAGTGTTACCTCTTACCTCACGTCACTGACATCATCAGGATGCGACCCGGAGCTCACGGGTCTGAATCCAAGCACATCCCACGCTTTGCCTTATCAGGTTCCTTCTGAGAGGAATTGGATGTTGTTGAATATTCCATATCAGTTATCTCTGATGAGGAGGTGGAAATCTTTGTACGGCTTGAGCTTAGCAGGAAAAGCACAAGACGGATGTACGTAGTTACGCTTCTCGTTTGGATGTGAGCGTATTGTTTTGAATTTTTTTTTTCTGCACGATCGTCTCAAATGGTTGAAATAATCGCGGTGGAACAGACGGGTGAATCCAGAGCAGTGTGAGATTTCACACCCGCGCTCGGTTCTCATCATGTTTTCATCCTCGTGCTGCCTTATTTTAAGTCCGACTACAATTCTAAAGGCAGATTGTCTTTTATATTGGAGGGTTTAATGCTATGGATGGAGCTAAACTCTGCATCGATGGTAATTTGTACAAAACATCCATTTTTACCTCGGTCCGTGAGATTCTACTTTTGACGCCATTTGTCTGTTTGTTGGCAGAATTACAGAAAAACTGCAGGATGGATCTTGATAAAAAAAAAACTGAAAATGGGTCTTGTTCTACATTAAATTTTGAGAGCAATCCGGATACCCGTCTGATCTGATGATCCAGATCACCATGTGGACGGTGTAAATCCAATCAGGAGGGGAATGAGCTGCTTGGAGGAGGTCTGTGCTCTCTGAGTGCTTTTAGTTCATCAATGTAATTTTCTTCAAGAAATGTTTTCAAGCCTTTCTGGCCATAAATTATTGGTTGCTCCAATCATTCCTCCTCCCCATCCTGGGAATGAAGAGACCCCATCCCAACGTGACTCTAAAGTAAACACCTTTTCAAACATACGGATGCAGACTAACATCTTTGCTTACAAAAATGCATCCGTCCAGACAGAAGCAGATTGAAGGCGTATTTCAGATCAGAACATAGTTGCTGTTGGCTGGAGCGGCGCTTAACTTTCTGAGTCCACCTTTGACATAATGCCACAGTCCAGTGGAGCAGAAGTGGAATTCCATGTCTGCAATTAATGAACAACAGGGTGCAAAAGAATGACTCGAGCCAGAAAGGAGGAAACGGGTGGACGAAAAGTTAACAACTCGCTTTTATGTCTCTGTTTACTTTATTCTGAAGGAAAGAGACGGGGCTATCCTGCAAATGAGATCATACAGGGAAATGTTAGAGAAAGGAACGGCGCGGTGAATAAATGCAGGCGTCGGGAGGGCATTCCTTAGTACGGGAGGCAGCACACGGCACAGAACATCCAACAAGGCGTTCATTTACACAAAATCAAACGGGAACAAAGACGTTCTGGATATATCCTACATGGAGGCACACAGCAGTGGCATAAGGCACGATACCGACCACAGAAAGTAAATAGTTTGTCGATTCTTAAGTGGTACTGTCGAGTAACGTCACATTCATTTTCAGAAATCCAACAGTAAGAGAAATGAAGACATGCATCCCTCAGATGGGATGAGAGACTGAGATCCATGAAATAATGGTAAAAAAAAAAAAACATACACGTGCACAAACATGTTATAAGACACTGTAGTCAAATATTATATATGTGTAGTGAAAAAAAAAGGATAGTAGGTGGTTTATGCATGTGGGCATTTCAACAAGTTACAGAAAACATACCCTGAAAATTTCCCAAAGTCAACAGACAAGGCAAGAACATCATCCTTTTCATCCCGTCAGGAAACCGCCCCAGACAATTTGTTTTACCTCAAAGAGTCAAATTCGTGTTGCTGTTCGCATATTCTTAAAGGCGTCTGTTTTGAATTCCGTAGTGAGAGGCTTTTGTCTGAATTTAAAGCACGGTAAGGCCGGAAGACTCTCCCAAACTACAAGTACTGCTCCCTTTTCTCTGGTGGGGTACTTTTAACATTTGGTCTGCAATTCAAAAAGGAAAAAAAAGACACAGTTCAGTCAAAAGCACAAAATAAATCCCTCCCAAAAAATGCATTTACAAAACAAACCCCAGAGGTCACAGGATATGAGGGGAACCCTAAAGCGACGCAAGGGAATCGCAAAACTCAAATCATTAACACTTAACCAAGAGTGAAGCAGAGAGGATTGTGGGAAATGTAGTGGGAGGCTGACGGGTCTCATCGCAAATCCTCTAGGAGTCCATAAAGGCTCAGAAGGTAATGAGGGGGGAATGGGGGGATGCTTCTTCCCATTAAAATTGATGAGGTGCACATGTCCGGCTGGCGGAAGGGAAATATTCTACAAGAGTCCAAATTTAAGGTCTAAGAGGGATCGGGAAAGACAGTGGTGGGACAGTCGGACAGTCGGACAGTCCTCAATAAAAAGGCAGGGGCTGATCAGTCAGGGAAACTAGTTTCACTCAACAAGTCTGCCCTGAATTAAAAGAGAGAAGAAGACATTCAGATAAGAACAGGATTAGAGAGCAGGAGTAGTAGAAGACATCAAAACCTCTCCGAGTTGTGACGAGTTAGGGGGAAAATGGGAAGATTAATGGTAAAGATGTTAGCAGGAGGTCCGTAAGGGCCGGTGGAAGGTGATGCTACACGTTTGTTAGCAAGTAATATACAGATTAAAGCGATGGCAGCACTAAAAATCAGATTTATCTGGCTGTTCTACAGAAAGTTCTGAGCTGTTTTTAAAGTTTGACATTTTAGGAAGACAAACTTGTTTGTTAAATGTGATTTTTTTCCCCCTTTTAGGTAGTTTTCACAGCTTTATTGTTGCGTGATCCTATTCAAAGAACAGCTGCGACTGAAAGCGCGGTGACGCCTGACATCCCCCTTTATTTAAAGGCCGCATGGAATTTCCTGGAGAGCAACGCCCCCACCAATACGAGAATAACAGACCACTCCACAAACAAGTCTCTACCAAGAGGAGCGGGGAACTGTGGGGGGGGGGGGGTTGGGGGGGGGGGGGGGGGTTATGGTTCTATTATCTGGGACAGTGATGGACCAGCTCTTCTAGGGACACAAATGAAGGCAGAGTTATGTGGGACGGGGTTTCCGGGGGCCACTTCAGACCCTTTGTTGAGTTTTACAGACTCTAACGTGAAGCCGATTTGTTTTATCTCCTGTAATTTGTCCTTTTGAAGTGGTTAACGTTATTGCAGTGCAGGTGTATTTCTATTTAGCATCGTGCTAGCTTATGCTACACTGGAAATGGTGTCTAACATGCATCGGCTTCCGCTCGAGGTACGGATTTGGTTCCTCAAGTGATGGATGAGTGTATGATTCTGAAAGGACGGTGTTAGTATGAGACGTGAGGAAAAATGGTGTGATGGACGGACACGGCATTCACACTCCATACAAGCTAAGACGGTCCAGAGGAGGAGGAGAAATGGCTCCAGAAAATGAGCAACAAATAAAAACTGCTAATGGACGTATCTCCATGGTCGGTGCGTAAAAGCACTTTTCAGTGTCAGACTAATTTCAGGATTTAGCAGTTTCTTTCCAGAACTTCTGGGAAACGTAAATTCGCTGGATAACCGTTCTTTTTCCTCGTTTGTACTCGGGCGCCGCCACCTTGCACATCTAAGTGGTAGACGCGCCTCCCTCGTTCTTACCTGCAACCCTTTTCCTAGCCTATGAGGAACTCACCGTCCTCCGAGACTCCGCCCTAACTGGCCTCCTTTCCTTTGTGAGATCGGGCAAGCCGGCCTCTGCTTCACCTGCGACAGCAGGAGGAGCCGCTTTGGCTCCTCCCTTTACGCAACATACCTGCCCCAATGGAGTGTGAATACACAAAGAAGTATGGTGGCAAACCACAGATGCAGCGCCAACCAGGAAGCATGGGACATGCTGCTAAAAGCTGAGCGAGTCTTTTCTCCCAGTATGCTGTGATTCTGCCTCTGGATTCATTTCAAGTTGGTTCAATGCTAACAATATATCTCCTAACAAAGGTTTAGTTTGTTAGCGTGTACGCTTTAGGCTCCGCACACGCATGTTTCGCTCTGTTTGTTTTTAGCAGGTGTGATTTGCAAGTAAAATAAAAAGTGAGAGTGACGCCAAGCGTGTCCGATGCTCTCTGTTTGGGTGGCTGCAGGAGGAAGGCGGGTGTTACACGTACTCCCTGGCTGTGGAAGGCTGTGATTGGCGGTAGTATTGCTGCGCTCGCAGGTCTTTAGAGCAGGAGCAGCACAGCAAGGAGCCACCCAGAACAGTCAGGCTGGCCGCCGCCCAGCCCACGAACAGGGCCGAGCCGAACTCGTACCTGTGCGACGAAGAGAAAGGAAAAGGTTGTAAAGAGATCGAGGTGTCGAAGAAGTCCTCGCAATTTCCTCCAGATCGCTGGATGGTAAAACGAAGCGACGCTGAAGACTATGTTCACACTGATGATGGCTGCAGATGGTCGGAGGTCGTATACCTGGCGTTGGGGGGGGTGTTTGGGTTGAAGAACTGATAGGACACCTGAGTGGCGTACCAGGACACAGACACCAGCGTACACAGACCTGTGGAGACAGAGAGATTTATCAAGGTGTCTTCATGCTTGTGTTCTGTTTGTGGTTTATGTCTGAGATCAGCGGCTAATGCTTCTAAAATGACCAATTCCTGTTTACAGCAGGGACTCTAATTACTCAGAAGCCCCCCCCCCCAGCGAGACGGTCCAGAGGAGAAGGAGAAATGGCTCCAGAACATGAGCAACAAATGAAAACCGAACCCGGCGGAAAGAAATCACACCTGCGAGAAGGAAGAGAGCCCCTCCGGTCACGGCGATGCGGGTCTTGATGGCTGGGTTGTTATCGCCCACCTTAGTGCACTTCATGCCCACCACGCTGATGATGATGCCGATGAAGCCCAGCAGCACTGACACCACCATGAGGGCCCGACAGGTCTGGATGTGGACTTGGTGAAGGAGGAGAAAGCAGGAGGCAGAGATTACAGAGGGGAGTATGGAGATATGACTTCCAGCAGGGTCTTCGCTGGCCACTGTGCTGCCCACGCAGGCCTCGGCACACACATAACTTAGTGGGAGGAACGTATTTACACTCACATATGTATCAGCACACACACACACACACACACACACACACACTCACACGACGACTGTAGGTGGAACAGACACACATGAAACGCACAACTCTCCGGCTGTAGGAGGGACGGCTTTACATGTTTCACACAGTGGGATTAGTGTGGCTTTTGAGACAAAGCAAGACTGTTTTCGTGGGGCTGTCGCCACGGCGATCAGCCATTGCCTCCTCAAACACAGCCGGCCGTAAACACGTCAATGCAAAAGCAGCGGCGAGCTGCTGTCAGAGTACTGATGGAGCGTTTTATTTACGGGTACGGGGCTTGTTTGAGTCCCAGCAGTGGAAGGAAACACACAAAAGTGAATATTCTGTCATATTGAACAAATACGGTAGTGACGAGCGTTTCACGCAGCCGCTACACATCTTTGGTTTTACCACATCTTGTAAAATATGCATTTAATTCAATCACCAAAAATCCCAGTCATAAAGGGGTCCGATATGAACTATCATGAAAAAGTTCTTCTGGATCTGATCTAGAATGAGGTAAGGAAAAAAATATAAAATTTTAACATTAAAACCCATTTATGGAAAAAAAATCCATTAAACATACACATCAACCCTGATTCACTTTTACATGTGATGTATTTAATGAATATTTTTCATCCATTTTACAATGAATTGAATCTTTTTTGAAAAACAAATCAACTGTAGAGCTCTTCACAATATCTGTACGCAGATATTGTGTTGTTTTGTCAATAAAGATCAGCTCTATTGATTAGATTCTTTCCACACATGTCAATGTCTTCAAAGCTTCAGGGAAATAGGCCAATAAATGGACTTCTTTGTTTGTCAAATGATTGTTTTCATTGTCTGGAATGGAAGTCAGAATGAAACAGAACTGTGTGTGTCAGGGGAAAAAGAAATCGCTTTAAAAGCAGCTTGAGCGGGAGCTTTAAGTCGTCGTTTGTCATCGTGACAGGAACGCACACCCCATCATTCACGACGCAGAATTTCAGAAGTGAATCAGATGGGAGGAAGGGGATGGAGCCATCTTTGAGGTCTGATTTATGGCTCCGGCGCTCCTTTTGATGGCGCCTGAATGGTCCTACAGAAGGAGGTTTGATTTCTTTCATCCACTGAGGGCATTCCTGTTTTTTCTGTGGGTTGCGTGGGGGTCCGGGCTGATGTTAATTGACACCGCTCTGACCGGTTTCAGTCAGTCTGTAAACCAGAAAAGGCTTTTGGGGTGAAGGAGAGGCTACGAGGAGGGAGGGGGGAGGCGGGCCGGCTCACCCAGCGGCCCTCTCCTCCCAGCGCCAAGGTTGGCAGCGCCAGCCGGCGGCTTTCGATGCATGCGTGTGGGCGCTGTGAGGTCCCATTGTGAGGTCACTTGTGACTGTGTTGTACGTAATATCTGTTTGCACACTCACTCACTATAAAACCCAGCCCAGCTTTTCCCAACACATTTAAACACTAATTCAGACTCTAATTCAGACTCTAATTCAGACTCTAATTCAGACGATGCTTCTGCTGGCATCAGCACCATATTTTGTACTTTTACAAAGTTAGAGAGTTTCACAAGGTGTGAACGCATCGAAGGTTTTCTTCAGGGACTTGTTGAACATAGGAAACACACATTTATATATAAAATTAAAGCCAGTTGTATCTTCTAATAAAAGACCAGAGCTGCTTCTCAATGATCAAAGGATCCAAAGGGTGACATAATTAGTGCTTATTAAAGGGTTAAATGAATAGATCCAGAGTCGTCATCGGCTGATTCTCGAATTGCATTGACAGGAAGTGGTTTACAATAGTGAATTCAAGTGCCCCATGACAGTTGGGTGGCATGTCTCTAAATAGATGCTCGGAGCTGTCCCTTCAGCACCACCGTCCTCTTCTGACGGTCATAGCTAACCTTCTCATCGGCGCCTAATCCCGATCCGATGGTTTCCACCGCGGTTGCTTAGCTGCATGAGGAGAGCGCAGCATAGTCTGGTGAACAATTACACCAACCATCACATGCTGCTCCTGCTGTGATTGTAGTCAAGGAGAGGGGAGTTGTCCCAGCATCCGTGAATCAAGCCAACCCCACATGGGTTGGTCTGGTCAAGATTCAGAACCTGTGGTGCCTTCACTGACCCAATGATGATTTGATGCCGCTCCATTTCCTAATCTGTCTGGAGGAAACACTTGAACAAACCTGACGTCACGTGTTCTTAAACAGAGCCACGCGGATCTTAGTCTTGGGGTTTGCTTCAAAATCCTTGTCCAGTCTGACTCCGTAGTCGATGGGTGGGTTAACGAACCCGAGGAACAATGAACGCGTGTGGGGACGACGGGGTGCATTCTGGGAATATCTCTAGTGTTTCTTTTCTTCTCCAAACAGCCCCCATTCATTAGGAAGGACAATACGCCGTTCTTATAGCGGCAATGAAGCAGAGGAGACGGGAGATCAGCCATCACATAAGCCGCCACAAAAAACCTGTTGATATAATGACTCACAAAGAGACAAACTTGTTTGTAAACGGCGTCACAAATCACCAAAGACCGCCGGACAAACTCAAACTTTAATTGTTTTAAATTGGCCTGTGTTGTTATACTGACATCTGCCCCCCTTAGACTTCGATTACAATCTCTAACAAGGTGACTCATGCAGACAGTCGATGGGTGGATTCATGTAATCCATGTTCCATTAATTATGAGTCCTGCTTACAGACCGAAAACGACAGGAGGCTCAATGTTGAGCTAAATTATGAACGTCACATTCCTGACCCCCCCCCCCCCCCCCCCCCACTCCCATTGTACTATGTTTCATGATGTTTTGTAGTTTTTATTGAACTTCAATGACCATCCAATGGCAGCATCTGAATTGAGTGCATTCTATAGAAAGAGGACATAAGTGCGATTTAATGAATAGAATCAGAATGCTTTAATAATCCCAGAGGGAAATTATATTAGCACCTCATAAATATCCCTCAGGAAACACTCGAATAGAAATATAAACTGCAAAGAGCCAAAAAAGAAGTATTAAATGGGAACCTCCAAGACTTTCGTTCCCTTAATAGGACATACTTCCAATATGCTGTAATCACAAACTCATAATACGCCTCTCAGAGCATGGAATCCATGAGAAGGACCAAGCGGTCAGAGGAAAGGCCAGTGAGACTAAAATCCAACCGCCAGCTGTTAGTCGAGACAAACTCAATCATGGCACTTACTGTCGAGCGAGAGCATGGAGTCGAAGATCTTGCACTGCACCTGCCCTGTACTCTGCGAGGCGCAGCTCATCCACAGCCCTTCGTACAGACCCACGGCCGTGATGATGGCATCGCCGGCGTACGACGACTGCTTCCACTGGGGCAAGGCGGTGGTGGAGATGATGCCGATCCACCCGCCCAAAGCCAGGAAATAACCCAACAGCTGAAGACCTGAGTTGGCCATCCTTACCTCGCTCTGTCCCTCTACTTCTGTCTGCCCTTCCTTTCTCTTCCCGGTTCACTTGCCTTTGCTCCCTCTGGTGCGTCTGTCCCACCGTTTTCAGTCTTTTTGGACGCACCTGTTGCAATTCCTGTTTCACTTTTACTGTCTGGTACCTCTGAGCATCTCCTTCTGCCTCTTTGCTTAAACTCTCGTCTGTAGAAGTCCTCTCTTTGTTTCCGACTCTTTCTTCCTTTCTTTTGCCCTCCACGTCCTGGATTAAGTCTTTTTGCCCGTCAAATGGGATGATGAGTTGACGTCTACCAACAAGGATGTCCTGCCTAATTTCCTGGTCGCTCTGGGAAAGAGTTTTTAATCGGGTGGTCACTGCTTCAGTTCATCAAGCGCTGTCGCTGGGCTGCCTCACTCTCTGCATGGCTTCATCCAATCCTTGCTCTCTCTGCTGCTTGCTTACTTTCCCCCCACTACAATCTTTCCATCTGCTCCAGGCTCAAGTGGCTCAATGAGGGTGGGGGGGGGAGCAGAAAAAAGTTAGGGGAAAAAAACTGAATACAAAAAGTCCTTAACGGCCTGACCACAAAGGGATGGGGTGAAGGGCTGGGCTGTGATTGGATTCTTCTGTGTCATAGGAACGCCTATGGGGAGGGAAGAGAGATGGGCTTCTTGGAAAAGTCATCACTGGTTCAAACAGCGAGGGGAAGAAAAAGGCGAGCCCAGGAGGGCATACGCAAAGTCGTAACGACAAGTTCATTCGTGAGGACAGTTGAGACATTTTTGCAAAAATGTTTCTAATCCAAGCGAGGAATCCAAAGCTGTGCATTTATCCTCCAGTGAAACCCTCTCCACCAAAATGTCCGTTTACATGGTGCCGTGCTGGTCCTTTAAAAGCTAGCCGCCCCCGCCGGAGGTGCAGGGGAGGTGATGGTAAAGTGCAACAAACACACGTAAATCAGCATCGAGACAATTGCCTGGCTGAAAAGGACGTGTCACATCCAGACAGGCTTTCTGTAAATTATGGGCCGTTGAGGCAAGCCTCCCCATCGCCATGGCAACCCCTCCCCATCCACCCACAAATGAAGAGAGCAAAAGAGAGTTAGGCTTCACCCGACGGTACATCCTCAGCTGCGCTAAAGGCTGACACACTCAGGCGTTTTTAGCTTGTTGAACACCAACCATGCCTTCCCCCGCTAAACTCGTCAGATTGCCTTCAGTTCGTTTACCTGCTCATTCTGTCCCGCCAAATTAGACGGTCCTTCCACTCAGCCAGAGAGACGTGGACGTTTTCTCACTTCAATACGAGACATGTCTCACCCCCACCCTGCACACACACCGGCTGTCTGCGCTATAACCATGCTCTTGCCCATATATGATCGATGATGTTCACAAAATTCTAAAAATAAATACATATAAGTGCTAAAGCCAAAGTTGTTGGTGGCGATCTAAATGTTCTGTGTCTAACTTGAACGTCCAACGACGGTAACATCAGGAAACACCCAGACATGTGAGCACCGGTGGAACCTCGCTTACCCTGCACCAAGTGCTTCTTTGAAGACGCTTCATTACACACCTCACGCACATGCATGTGCAGATGAAGAGTCACGCACAAAGGATCTCCAGACCCTTTCATCAACACAGCTCTGAAAGGTTGGCACTGCGAGGACACATGCGTGACCGTAACGGTTGCGTGTTCAGATCGGCGTCTAATGAGGGCCTCGGGTTGCGTTGTGGTCGGAGCAGAGAGGTCAGCTGAGCCCGAGAGGCGAGAAGAGATGAAAGAGAACCAAAACAAGTGCCCGGGCCCCAGCGTGGGTGGAAACGGAGGGGGGGCTCCTACCGGGCTTTGGAGGTGGTTCTGATTTTGAATCATAACACACTCCACATCTTAACACAGCGAGAGTACAGGTACCGCCTGTAGGCTTGGAGAGGCGTCCAGATGAAAGATATCCAGCTGTGTTTTCCTCAGAGCCACTGTCTCATGGATGGCCTCACCATTGTCTCGTAGAACTTTCCCTTCATCCTTATGATCAAAATGCTGTTAAACAAAACTGTCTAGCTCTTATCAGAAGTGTATTTTATGAAAATGGACTCCAATCTCGTTTATTGAGAATGATTTGATAACAGTAAAGTAAATAAAACAATAATAAGCCGTTCATAATAAAGACGGGGGGGAACTCCTGGTGTTACTCCACTACGACGTGAACTGAAGTTCTCTTCACTTCCTGTTTTATTTTGTAATGTCTGCGTTTGTGCATTTCATGGTGCGTTACTTCCTGCTAGTAATTCCCTTCCCCGTGTTTTGCTCCTGTTCTCCTCTTGGCTCTTATCTCTCTGATGTGACTCTTCCCCAAACAGGAAACCAGCGAGCGCGCTTGACACGGCTTCATACAAGTAAGATATCAGACTAAACGGCGTTGTCAGGGTTACCGCAAGACACGTGTGGACATGCGAACGGTATTGGAGGAGAGGCAGGCTGTGGATTAGCCTATCAGAAGAACCCTCTTGTTCACTAAAGTCACGTGAAGGAAATGAATCACACATCTGGAGGTTTACTTCCAGATGTGGGCGCTCCTGTGTCGTTGGGATGTGATGGCGGTCGGGAAGCGTGTGAATGCCAGGGGAAGAATGGACCCTTCTTATCTCCTCTCATCTTCCTGTCTCCCCATCCTTCCTCCTCCTCCTCCCCTTCCAAGTCCTCACCAGGGGACACATGGTTCAGTGGATGCCATCGCTTTGTCCCTCTCCATCCCGTCGTCTCTCCCCACCTCTCGACTCTCTCCCTCTACTCATATTTTCCAGACCCCTGCCGCACTAAGCTGAGCTTAACAGTCAGCTGAGCCGATCAAAGCCCGCGGCCGCGTAGCGACTAACAAGAGGCGAGAGTTCCCAACGACACAGGACCTCCCAGCGGTTCCCACCGCCCCGCGGCCCTACTGTACCCGGACCCGAGCTTATTATACAGTCTGCCCGCGTGACTGCGGGAGTGGCTGTTTGGTTGGCGTGCTCAGATGAAGAAGTATTAAAACTGTACACAAAATCTCTCTTTATTTTCATTCACCAAAATATTCCAGACGGATTATTCTGTTTTCATTTGAGAGGCCGGATCTCAGGTGGGACACTTGGCTTTCTTTCCCGTTACCCAGCATCCTCCTCGTGTTTAAGGAAGGCCGAGGTGTTTTACCACCTCATCATCCTCCCCCTCCATCCCAACATCCCGTCGACCCCTGACAGTTTCTTCTCAAAGCCCCCCTATTATCACTCTAATTAGCCCTAGCAGGCCTTCCCTCCTGTTCCTCATCCCGTTATTCCCAGTTTTACCCTCAGTGACTTCTTTCCTCTGTTCTTCTCCATGCGTTCACGGTGAATGGGCTGCAGGCCGGCGCCGGTAGGAGCAGAACCGCAATCCTCGGCAGGGGCGTGTGTGATAAAGTCTCATGAAAAAGTTGTGAGGGCTCATTAGTGAACAGCTGCAACACAACAGCTGAAACTTATTACAACTAGAAAAGCACTCGGAGAGCGCAGACCTCCTCCAAGCAGCTCATTCCCCTCCTATCTGGATCAGCACCGAAAGGTTCTAGATTGTTCTTGGTGTCTTTATACACCAACCATAAAAAGTAAAAGTGAATCAGAGTTGATTAAGATACTTTTTTTCCATAAATGGGTTTTAATGTTAAAGTGTAATATTTTTTCCTGACCTCATTCTGGATCAGAACCAGAAGACATGTTTCATGATAGTTTATATCGGACACCTTTATGACTGTGATACTTGGTGAGTGAACTGAATGCATATTTTAAAAGACGGGATCGTCGCGCCGTAAATGTTTCCTCGACCTCCGGTCAGTGTCCGACAGAGATCGCAGAGGGGTGAGTGTTTTTCGTGTGTCTGTGGACACAGAGTCCACCACATACAAAGCCAGCGTCCACACACGGGTGGGGGTGGGGGTGAAGGAGCAGAGGCCTGAGGGTGAGGAGCTGTGGGTGGCTGTAGAGAGATTAACGTGGGACTGTGGGATTTAATCCACTGTCCGCCCAGTCACGAAGAAAAGACACGCCTTCCGGGTGCCCTTCAGTCTCCTCCTCATCCTCGCACACTACGCCTCCTCCTCAGCTCCCGCTTCCTCATGGCATCACCGCCCCGCCTTTAATCGTGGATGCAAACTTCAACAACAAAAACAAGTAGCAGCCCAGTTTTGTTTGTGCTTCAGAACAGTTTAAGAACCCCTCTCGGGTTAACCCACAATCTCGGCTCCTCGTCTTCCGGAATACGAGTCACCAGGCAGAAAGCAAAAACCGTTCCCCATGCAATCCTTGTTCGGATGCTCCGTCGTGCGCCGGAAGCACGTGATGAAAGGTTAATAGAATAGCCGGAGCCTCGAGCAGAATAAAAGTAGATCTCCCAGAAATCTCCAACAGAGAGCGTTCAAATCTTTGTCAAAGATACCAAGAGATGGATGAAGGTGATTTCCAATAAGTACAACTGGATTTATTACATTAAGAAAAAAAGAGCGACCTTTATAGCGAGTGCTGGAAAGTGTAAATGTGGATAAATGTGGGCGTGATGAGCTCACTGTTTGGGTAAAACCTTTCTCACACACTCTTTGCCACTTTTTGGCTGCAACTCTAAAAATCTGTCATGTACCTGCTAGCTAGTAAAAAGTAAAAGCTTCCCACTCCGTTTCGTTCACTTCCTCTGTTTCCTCTCTTCCCATCGACTCCTGCACCTTTTGGTCGCGTATAAAACTCCTCCTCTCACGCTTTGTTCTGTCGTTTGTCCTCCTGCTTTTATTTCCCCTTTACTGACTTTGTACTCTTCAAATCCTCTCCTCCTCCTCCAACTCCTTCTCCTCCCACCAACTTTGTTTTCCCATCTGTCTCTCAGTGAGGGGTGGCCGCGAGCCAAGCATCACCGAGGCTGCCCTCGCCGTCTTCATCTGACGGGACAAAAGGTCCTCAGAGAGTCTCCCGGGAAGGGGCCTATGGGTGCCGGCCAGTTGCCGACACGCTGAGCGCTGAAGATTCGGACGGGAAGGTAAAGGTAGGAGGGAACGGCGCCTGGGAGGAGTAACGGGAAATATCAACACAGACTTTAACCTCCCTGGAATAGCACCTCGCCCCCAAAGAGACGCTAATGCCTCCTAAAAGGTTTCATGCATGGTAGCACTTAGCGTATGAACCCTCCACACACACACACACACACACACACACACACAGCCGGACCTCTGCTTTCCCTCACACTGAAATGCATTCATGTGATGCATGGAATTCATAATGGATCATTATCTCTACATCCAGCTTTATGAGGCCCAATAAAAATGTCGTTTTCCCATTAGTTGTAGTTTATTCACGCCCCTTAGCTGCTCCGCTCGGCGCCAGACAAGCGTTCAACATCATTCCTTGTTGTATAAATGACTTTAACCAGATCCTCGCCTGCAACGCTCGGCGGCGATTTCTCGCCACGGCGTCGGCACATATATCGCTGTTGTCCTTTGGCCTTTTGGATAACTTTACTGGTAAATATATATCAGATAAAAAGGCGTGTGTGATTTTGATTGTTCTAGGATCCTTGTGCCGTATCATCCTGATGGAAGAAAGTATGAACAGTTTATTAGTGAAATCGTTTTACGGCATAAACAAACAGGAAATGACTTTAAAAATCTATCGTATGATTTGTTAAATTCATATCTGTACGTCTAAAGGTCACCGGAGCTTCCCTGCGGTCCCATTCCCCGACCGGCACGGCCCTGAGCCCTGAATAAGGAGATGTTTCATGGAGGGGCTGAAGTCATGGGTCAGGCATCCGTCCGAACGGCCACCGGGACAATGCCGCCCTCTGTCCCGCTAACACAAGGTTTGGTTTTAGACGAGAGGCCGGACGGCGCTGAGATGGACAATGGGACCGGCAGCCACAGTTTGACCTCCTCGTACTGGGACGCCTCACAGCGCGGGGGAGGCCGGGTGAACTCCTCACGCCGGACCGGTCCAACGTTCCCAAACGAAATTCTGCTTCTCCTGGTTCAAAACGCACAAATCTCCTCAAAGTAACACCCTCAGGAGTTCTGTTGGTCGCACACACACACACCTACACACTCACACACACACACACACACACACACACACGTCTCCCAGAGCGCTGAGCAAGGGTTTACGGAGATAAGTGAAAGGCTAATCTTGAAAGTTGCAGCCAAAATGTTGGACAATGAAAAGTTTCCTTTGGATGAGCTGCTGGGAGTCGGAGGAGCAGCGAGGAGGGGGGGGGCAGTCCTCCCTAGCCTGCTGTTTCATTCTCCTCTCTCCGGAGTCACAGTCACAGTTAATCTCAGTCCTGCGTCCCACTGCGCCTCACCCCGACCTGCCGCCCCTGTCTCCATGCCTGCCACGTCGCCACGGAAACAGGGACAAACCACGCAGGCCCGACGCACGGGAAACAGAACGCAGCGTGAAAGGAGGAGTAACTTTCGATACCTATGAAAATGTATTGAACAGCAGAGGAGTCGGAGACAGCTGTACCAATCACAGACCAGACCTTCCGTTGTCCACTGTAAGACACCCCCCCCCCCCCCCCCACCAACCACCCACTCCCACTCTCATTCAGAGAAACAATGGGCTAATCCTTCGGACACAAGGGCACAAACAAAGTGGCCTGTGTGTGTGTGTGTGCGTGCGTCTTTCAAACTAACAACAGTAAGAAGATACAAAGAAAGCACTGACACACACACACACTGATCATTAAAGCATAGGGGTATATCAGGATGGTGCTTCAACTGGACCCATGTTTGTTAATGTGTGTGTCCATGTAGGGTGTGTGTGTGTGTGTGTGTGTGTGTGTGTTTCACAGCGTGGAACCAGCCATAGCAAGAAGACCCGCTGGATTTCTTAACTCGGACGTGGAGTTAGGAGTTGGTTTTCTGTCTGGCAGCCGACTCCAGGAAGTTCTTGTCACCTTTAGCCGGAGCTAATTTAAGATAACTGGATACTCAATGTCACGTCAGTTTTATTTATAGCCTCCTGGAACTACAAATCACAATTTGCATTGATGAGGCTTCACAACCTGCGCCGCATGTCAAGTAGCTCGACGCTTAATGTCCAAACGTGAGCGTGGTAGCAATGCTCCATCTCTCCGGATCACTTCAAAGCCAATTGGAATGCTGCTGCAAAAGAGGACTGGTCTTAATATATAGTGCACATTTTCTTTGAACGGCGTTAAATGGACATTTTGGTGCAAAGACCAACAAATTAGCAGCTAAATTACTTTTACTTGGCAGCACTGTGATGCGGAATTGCCAGTCTAATTCCTTTTTTATCGCGGCTACGTGGAGAAAACTTGATTAGGAGGCTTCCTAATATATAATTTACACAAAGAGCTCATGTGTCCCCGGTTTGGACGTGTTCGTCTTCCTCGTGGATTTATGATGAAAAGGGTCGAGGAGAACAACGAGCGCCCGGACCTTGAATTACTGTATTCCGTTTGAAACCAAATCACAGCAGGACAGCGGCTGGACTTCATCTTCAGGCTCACCTGAGGAGTTGTTTTTCTGTGGAGTGTGACGAATTACTGAACGGTGCTTCCATGCTGACACCTAGTGTCGGCTCGAGGTACTGCGTCATGAAATCCCAACACGGTCTTAGAAAAGTCGCCTTTATTTTATGGATTCAAACAGTTTGACCACGCCCCCCCCCCCCCCCCCCCCGCCGCGCCTCGCCCCCTTCCCTTAGTCTTCAACCCACGTCAAAATTAACAAATTAAAATAAGACAGGCTGAGGACTGAAATGATTTGGACCAGCTCATTTTGGACCTCTAGCAGATTGTCATCAAACAAGACAAATACTCAGGTAACGATTTCAGTGAGGACTGCGGCGAAGCGACCCTTGACGCTCCTCTGGCTCTGTTGACATCATCCCATTGTTTCATCGTCGCCAATTCACGAAAACAACAAATTAAGTTTGACGAACTTGTGATTTCTCTCTTTCTCATCCACCCGCCCACAAAATAGTAGAAAATAGCACATAGACAGTCCCCGCTGCCGCCGGATCAAAGTTCCTCCCTGCCGTTCTGTGGTTCCGTTTCAACTTTCCCCGAGTCCTTCTTGCCGTCCGATTTTACTGCCTTTTTCGCAGCTGACTTTGCGTTCTTTTTGTCGGCCTGCTTAGTTTGCGTCTGCTTCCCGTCTTTTTTAGCAGCGGGTTTGACTTTGCCTGCTGTTTTTTTCTTTGCCTGGTTTCCACCTTTGGTCTTATTCTTCGGAGCTGCTTTGGTTTTTGTTTTGCCGAACGGTTTCGCCTTGGCTTTGTCCTTCGGCGAGTCGGCCGGTTTGTCGGCCTGCGTCTCCTCTGGTTTATCCTCCTGAATGTCACCGGATTTTACCTGATGGTTTGGAGGAGGAGGATCTGACGTCGTCACTTTGGGCTCGGTCGCCTCTTTCTTGATGAATTCTTCATTCACGGGGGTAGAAAACATTGTCAGCATTTCCTGAGCTTGGATTCTGTCCTGCAGAGCAAAGAATGGAACATTTGTTGAATAAAGTCATCACTGTAAGGCAAAGAGTGGTAAATAATTACACTGCATGCAAATGTGAGTACAGTGGAACCTCTGTAGTCAAACAACTCTGTATTTGACCAAAGAAAATAGAGTTTAAAATGCCTCAGAAGTCGGAAAATGTTCGGAGTTCAAAAACACGGTGGAGCCGAGGCAAACCGAAGACACGCAAACGAAGGCGGAGTCTACCCGGGTAGGTTCAGTTTGAGTCGGAGAAAGACTTTTCACTGCGTGTGCATGTTTTTTTTTTTTTTTGCTTTATTCTCTTTAGCTCTTAGTTATGGATCCAAAGAAATGCAAAGTAGTGAAAACGACTGTTGAATTGAAGAGACAAATAATCGCCGAATATGAAAATGGTGTCCGTGTCTCGGATCTTGCTGCATTACGGCATGGAGAAATCTACGATTTAGACTTTTCCTCAAAAATCTGCTGAGCTAAAGGGAAAGAGAAGGAAAAATAAACCCCAGAAGGGCAGTTACCCCGTCATTTTATGGACGGGGACTCGCTTTCAAAAGGAATAACCCTTCCCTTTAAGTTTCTTATATTTATAATAACAGAGGCTCTGATGCTGCAGAGCGATTCGTCCTTTTGCTGATTCTCCACAGATATCGTCCATACCTTTTCCTCATGGGCTGGATCCAGCGTGAACCACAGCGCCACGGCGCACCTCTGACCCTGGGTGACAGCTCTGACGCCGTGAGGGTTTTCCTTCCCCGCCCCGAACCCAATCACACGGCCACACTCTGGACGCACCTCGGCCTGTGGAGGTGCAACGATATTAAACATGCATCATTTCAACTTTGCTCCAAAGACCATGGACAGGAAATGTGAAAACTTACGGTTACTGTTTTAGCATCCAGCTCAGTGAAGAAGAAATCCCCTCCGTCAAAGTCTTTGTTCAGATACAGGACGGCGCTGCAGCGGAGAACATGAGGAGGGTATGTAGGTGTCCGGTTTGAGGACAGACTCTTGTGTACTTGTGTGTGTGTGTGTGTGTGTGTGCTCACCTGTAGTCCCTGTGTGTGTATGCAGGAGGTTCCTTCACACACTCGTTCATCTCAGACACCAGGAGACAGTTGTCGGCATGGACGGGATGACTCAGGTCCTCACGGTCCTCCTGCTTCTCTGAAAAGACAACCGTCCAGAGAGACGTTACAGAGCATCACCCGCCGGGACGACCGCACTGCAGCCAGCTGGAGTGATTTACCAAAACTAAACCTGCATGAAATAAAAGTGCATTTGAAAATTAGCTCCCAGTTCTCGGGCATCTTTCACCTCCACAGACTGTAAGCAGCTGTTTTAAAGGCCCCAAATAAGCTCCTTTATACATACTGATCACTAAATACGCAGACAAACAGCATTTAGCAGCTAACTGGTTAACATTCAGAAACTAAAGCAGAGGCGGGTACATCAGGTACGAGGCTCCAAAGGCGGACGTTCTTTGCTATCACTTGAAATAGACCTACAGATTCAAAGACACACACAAAACATACATTTAAGTAATGTAGATTAATTTTGCAACATAAAAAATATGAATTGCTCAATAAAATGTTTTTGCAAAACAGCTTTTTGGCAAAAGCCAATAACTAGCACCACCAGCTAATCTAGGACAGCAATACTGCAGTACTACTAATATCATGGAATTAATTACTGTACCTGTATCTCTAAAATAAAAAAGAAATGAATAACCTCTATATGCTAATTTATGTTTATCTTATAATGTCTTGAGAAAAGCTGAGGTAATTCATTACAGACTTTATAAACTGATTGTGCAGAAAGAGCAACTTTTCCCTTTACTTTCATTTATCTGGTGAAAATAATGAGTTCATGTTGTTTTTAAATTTGTGAATATAAGAAAATATTTTTGAATTGAATTGAAGGGAAGAGCTTTTCCTACGTTATGAAAGATGTGACTGACCATTTTATGGATGGACAAACAGAACTTGGACGAGCAACAACAGCAGCAAGCTGTCCCCGCCTCACTTACCACTGATGGCGGAGCGACACACCAGGTGGGAGTAGGAGAAGTAAAGCGGAGCGTCCAGTTGGAAGTACGACGCCACCATCGTCCTCACCTTGTCGCTGAGGTCGAGGAAGAGTCGAGTGCTCTTCAGTGGAACCTTCCCCTCCTGCCCGAGCTGCAACCACAGAACGAAACCACCGCGTGTCGACGTCTTTGAACTGGATCGTTCGCATTTTGGGGAGCAGGACTACAGACCTTCACCGCCTTCAGGACAGTCAACCCCTGGAACGTCTCGCTGGGGGAGTGAGGAGAGGCTTTCCCGCTGTAGCCGTCGCCTTTCAGAGCGGCTGCCTGGGAAAGGGGCACAACATCGACCGTCATGATGGTCTGATGCGCTTAAACAAGCAGCGCAAAGCTGTCCTCAACACAAATCCTTCCGCTAACTCACATTGGAGAGTCGCTGCAGCTCCCTGCACTCATCCTCGCCGATCACTCCATCCAACAGGACCCGCTGGGTTCCGTTCAGCTGCTGGGCCGTCATGGTCACCTTGATGCCGTCAGGCAGCAGAGTGACGCCTAGACGACCAAGATCAGGAAACTCAGGTGGGCGATTGTACAGCCGGTCCTCACTTAACAACGTTCCGAAGACCCCGTCGCTAAACGATTTTGTCGTTAAACGTTGATTGACAATTTGGCTGACATTTTGTGTGGTCAAAACAAATTAGCCCACGATGCGCTGGCGACACTTCCAGGGTATACCCCTCCTCTCGCACAAAGAAAAGCTGGGATAGTCTCCAGCAACACCCATAACCCACAAGTAAAAATAAATCTTATATTTGCATACGTGTAGGCCATTTATATTTACAGTGTATACGTACCGTATTTTCCGGACTGTAAGTCACACTTTTTTTTTCATAGTCCTGCGACTTATACTTAGGTGCGACTTATAGTCTGGAAAATACGGTACTCACTCACAACTCTGCTGCCAGTGCATTCCGCTCGCCGTAACGGCGATTCCTTGTCGATAAACACATACTTTGAAATTTCCAGAAACCCCATCGTAACTCCGAGCCGTCGTTAAAGGAGTACAGCGGTAAGTGAGGACCATCTGAAGCCACGCTTCTACCTTTACCTTCCTGTGGCCCAGGGATCGTGGACACATCTGAGGGATCCCTCTTCTTCTCCTCAACCAGAGTTTCAATTTCCTTCATTAGGTTTCCTATTTCCTCTGTGATCCTTGCTGCAGTCTCTCTGTCAGCTCTGAGGCACACACAGAGATAGAATGACGGATACAAAGTACAGATACACTCATTACTGAGGTGCAGAACTGCCTTTGAGCAAGGCGATGTCTTCAGTCTTACTTCTGCTTCTCTCTTAGTTTCTTAGGCATGGCATCTTCAGGGGTCCAGAGGTCCTGGTAAGTAAGACCACAAAGTCAAAAACAGAAATAAACAAAGCATGATGGATAACAAACGTTTTATTCACTCACTGGATCGACAAAGGTGATGCCGAAGGCTTCGTATCCAAAGTAGAGCAGCTCTTTTTCCATTAGGGACCGCTGGATGTACTGTTTCACCACCTAAATGTCACCAACGGAGCAAAAGGTCATCTCTGGTTTTGGGGAAAATGGCACACTCAAAGCAAAACAAATGTTGTTCTTATCAAACCGTATGAACAGAGTCCAAAATGAAAACTATGAGAAAACGCTCTCAGGAGACAAACGAAAATATTAGAGACTTGAGCGACGAAGAAAATCAAAATGACCTGAGGCAAGTCTAAAGTTAATTTCAGGATTCCTCTCCTTCCTGTGAATTATTATGATTTTGCTTGCTTAGTAGCATTTGATGTGCTTATTTTCTGAAACCACTGATATTCTGGAGGCCGGATGGGAAACCTCAGTGGGCCGAACATGGCCCTCTGGCTGCCATTTGGTAATTACAGGCCCCCCAACAGGGTAAAGCCTCAGAGGTGCCTTTAAACAGCAGACATTAAGGCTTGCCATAAAGCACAAAGCACACGTGTTACTAATAACACAGCAGGGCCCTGAAACCGAAGCAGCGAAATGGAATCCAGCCATTGTTATTGTGACGAGTCACACCTATGCTTTCCCAATTGGCGCCTTCGGACACATCACTGGTGAAAGTCATCCAATAAGATGCACTGAATAACAGGAAGGGGCTAAATGCGCTGTTGGTGAATTAAAAAGCAATACACTTTGTGTTTTCAATTAGCTTAATACTCATTATGAACACAATAACCAATAACTGTAAATGCACGCACGTTTTTGGGGTGAGAAATCTGTAATTTGTGTAATTTATTTTGAGTGTTTTTATCCCATAACTAAGCACAGAATTCTCAAATTACTGCCTCTCATCAACGTCTCTATGAGGCTACAAATACTGCATAGAATGGACATTTACTGCCTGAGGCAGTGAAAATCTTATCACTTCTTTACATAGTCGTAAGTGTTTAAGTGCTTTTGAGTACTCTTTAATGCCTCTTTTGCACCCCTTGAGTACACTTGAATACTAATGGGGGCTATTTTCCTCCCACCACATGCTTTGCAGGCTGATTTACTGCTGATGGTTTAGGATTGAAATAAAATAAGAGCACTGGAAAGGCGCTTTGGATGAAAGCTTCGGCGTTGGATCGACCGTACCCCTCTGGCTGATATGGCCTTTGCTTTGTCTTCTCCCAGGATGGCGGAGTAATAGGCCAGGTTCTGCTTCATCACCTCGTCGTTAGGGTGGAACAGCAGGTAGGTGTTGGCGCACTCGATGGCCGGCTCATACTTCTCACCTGGAGGGGGGAAGGGAGCAGAAACAGGACGGTCAACAGCTGTTCTTAAGAGATACCATGAATTCTGATAAGATTTATCGTCAAGCACCAATCAGGAAGCAGCTGTTTGATGTCTTAGACAAAAGCGCTCAACGGCGGCTCGATGTTTCTGCTACCGAGTCGTGTTCGGGACTCACTGTTGTAGTAGGAGAACTGCAGGTAGTTGAAATGCGAGGGGAGGAAGTCCTCGAAGGGTTTGTCTTTGCCGGCGTTCGAGGCCAGCTCGACTGCGCAGTGCTGCTGGCAGTTCAGCACCTGCAGGTAGTGATCTGACACAGACGCGGTAAGGCGAAGGAAAGGGATGAAGGTTCGACCGAGCGCTCCCTGCCAGACACTCCGAGGACGGACCGTCTCACCTGTTATGGTCTGGAACAGGTCAGCGCTGTACTCCATGTAGTTGTATCCGTCGTATTTATAGGCACCCTCGCAGAGCGCTCTGCACTCCGCGTTGGCGGTAAAGTACTCGTCTACGGCCGCCTCGAAGTGCTCGGCCGCCAGGCCGAAGGAGTCGTCGCTGTAGTAGCTCTTCCCAAGCAGGAACTCCGCCTGAGGAAACAGGGACAAGCCAAAGGTACTGTAGTAGTAGTAGTAGTAGTATCTGTTGCTGCATTGGAAGAATCCTTTACTCAGAAACAATCCATTTTTAATAATAATGACGGGCTGCTTGGCTTACAGGATGTAAACCGACCGGAGGAGGACTCTCACCATGTGCGTCCTCGCCTCCAAGTCTTTGAAGTCCTCTTCCTGCACTCCTGCCATCATCCCGTAATAGTCCAGGTTCTGCCTCATCTCTATGTGATCCGGGTTGGCCTGGAAGAAGGTGTTGGCAGCAGCAACGGCTTTGTTCAACTTATTGATCTGAAAGAAATCACACCGGGGTTCAGCTCCCGCTCTTTGACCGAAGTAAGCGGTGGAAAATCACCTTTACTTCAAAACTGGGGGTTTTCCTACAAGGCGCACTAACGTTCGTGAGCATCCAGAGCAATCCCCGCCTGTCTAACTTAATACGCCATAGCGCGTGTGTTACGACTTATTATAGAATTATTATATTATAGAAGACACAGTGAGGTTGGAGTTGAGATTTCTGCTATTTCAATTGTGACTTTTCCGAACAGATTAGAATTCCGCACCACTTTTGTTCGTGGCGTTGCTTTCGAGTTCTGCCACGCATGGATGAACGTGAAACCGTTCCCTTGACGACCAGATGTAAAGAGTGTCACTTTAAAGTTTAAACCTTTGGATCCCAACATTTCGACGTCATAACGTCAGACTTCACTCCACAGAAGCTGACGCCACCTTAAGACGTGGCATGGCTGCTACAGTTTGGGGGGGTTGTTAGGGAGGGGGGGGGGGGGGGGGGTGGTATTTACAACACCCATCGCAAAAACAAAGATAAAATCACTTTGTTTAAGTATGTGTATAAAAGTTTATGTATGTGTATAGCTGGGGGGGGGGGGAAGCGTATTTTACGCATGACGCGTAAATTACGCGTTTCGCAGCGGGTGAGCAGTGACTTCAGTCTTCAGCTCGGATCCGACATTAATCCTGCAGGAGCTCCATTTACCTTAAAGTAGGCCACTTGTAGGTAATTATACGGGGTCCTCTTGCTGAACTCGAGCTGCACGTCGTTCGTGACGTGGTGCAGACTTGGAGATCCCAACTTCTCCATTTCGCAGGAGTTCACGCAGTCCGCACGTTTCAGGATGTTCTGGAAGAAGCCCAGGTCCTCCAGAGACCCGACCCCCGGAATAGGAACCCCCAAGCCGGGCAGTTGGTCGCCGAACGCGGTGTGGTTGGCGCAGCTCAGCCGGCACTGAGCCTTCGCCCTGCGCACTGTGGCTTTGTTCTTCAGCGCTTTCTCCATGTTCAGGATGACCGACAACCAGTCCCCCTTATAGTAGGCTTCCACCGCCGAGTCGAAGAGCAAATCATAAGGCTCCAAAACGAAGTGGCCGCTCAGGTCACTGGCCGAAACGCACAGCGGGAGGAAGACGCGTAAAAAGAAGAAGGCATGGCGGGGCTCCATGGTGTTACTGCCGGGCTCTGCAGCGACTGTAGGCGGCCACAGCAGACTGGAGAGAGGCCGACGAGCGGAACTACCTTCCCCGTCTGTCACTGCAGGAGGTGGGGTCTGAGCAACCGGAGCCCCCGGTGACACCCCCAGACACCCCCAGTCAGAAGGAGCTTAAGGTTCATTGTCAAAATATACTGTTAATTATGTGTTTGTAGTCAAACCACGCAAGAGAAGTTTAAATAGTTTAAAAAGTTCATATTTGAAACTTTTTTCTGCATTAAACACACACAAAAAAAAACTTGCTTCTACTATTTGCTAAGTGATGTTAAATTAATCTAATTGGGCGTCACTCAAACTACACCTACAGGTGTCATTGCATTGAATTTAGAATGCTTCTGGTATCATTATCAGTTATCAGCCTATACATTCATTGGGGATATCCTCATGTGTTATTTTCCCAAAATTGTAGCCATTATCCATAAAGTTAGGGGCAAAAAACCTTGTAACTGCCCCGTCCCAGAAAGGTAGAGAGAGAATCATTAAAAAAAATACAATTCACCACTAAAGTCTGATTTAAAAAAAAAACTTTTTTCCAACACTTGAACTAATGATTTTCTTGTGATTTGTTGCTCCTCAGTAATAACTACAGTACATGGAAAGGGGAGATGGATTTTTAGGCTTGTTGATTCTGACCTAAATCTAGGATACGGTGGCCCGCATGGACAATTCAAACATGCGCTTAGATGACAGAGAAACAAGAGCATCTTCAGCTCACGACCAAAGCATTGAAAAGAGAGTTTTTATATATTTATACTCTATATTTTCTCACAACCCTAACATCTAATCGGGACACGGGGTTATATTAAAGCACACACTTTACTGCCCTTTACAAAATAAAATAAAACCCACATCCAAACTTCCGCAAACTCTTCCCTCTGCTTGCGTGACGCTTTGAGGCAAAGGGAGGCTTTTTAAATGCCTGAAGATAAATATATTCACTACAAATTTATTCGAAAGTACAACATAGGCGTTGGAGCTAGGGGGATTTGCGGTGACCATGTGTTTAAAATAACTAATCATAGTTGCTGCCCTATATATTTATATTAATATTACCGAGTGTTTTACTCAGGCAATAATCGGGACTACTGCCTCCGGTAAAATGAGCCTGGTATTAAGGACCCCATGAAGCTTGTTGTTTTCGTCAAATATTAGCCGGTTATTTAACCAGCTGGGGGGGGGGGGCAGAAAGATCGATTACAAAAAAAAGTAAGTCGATAATAACGTTTGTTGAAAACGAAACGAAGGAAAGAAAATGGACATGGCGGTTAGCCTTCCGCACCAGCCCGACAAAACCACTACAGGTAACAGAAACTAGCCTTGTTGTGTTCTGCTAATATGTCGCTTATTGGCATTAAAGCTACTGCATGTGTTAAGTATGTTTTACTCTCATTAAGAACAACGTAATTGTGTAATAATCGTTTAATTGCAGCTGCTGTTGTGGACAGTTATAGTGACTTTGGTTTCATGCGTTATGCCATCAGAGGTTGTTTATTTTAAACGTCACGTAACTACATGTGTTTTGATCAGTGACTCTGGTTGAGCGCAGCGGCGCCCCCAGCGGGTTGGAACCGGTCAGTTCATATCAGACCAACAGAGTCGGTGACCCCATGGACCTGGTCGCCCTGGCAACACAAGTCCAGAAGGTGTGGACTGAGATAAGTTTGTATTACCTCTGTCTGTTAGCAGGATTGTTCAAAAAACGGACAAACCCGGAAGTACGCTACGATGAAATGTTGATCCAGAATGCTAGAGTGGAAACGGAAACGGAAACGCCTCGAGTGTCGTCTGGGTCTTTCGCTTAAACACCGTAGCAACCATGAAAACCTTTATACTTTGTTTATAGGGAGACGATTTCATCAAAGCCAACGCATGCAACAAGCTAACAGTGATCGCTGACCAGATCAGATACCTGCAGGAGCAAGCAAAAAAGGTAAGGGCACCTGTCGATGTGGAGTTGTGTTTACCTGTTCTGTAGATCATGTGACATTGTTGTGTGTGAGAGAGAGTTGTGATTTGACATAATCCAGAAAGATGTTTACAGGTTCACTTTAAAAAGTCATAAGACATGCTTCTAGTCAAAACGCAAACTTTCTTTTCACCTTCTAGGTTTTAGAAGAGGCTAAAAGAGACGCTGATCTCCACCATGCTGCCTGTAATATAGTGAAGAAACCAGGAAACGTATATTATCTGTACCAGCGGCCATCCGGACAGAAATACTTCTCTATTATCTCTCCTAAGGTCGGCGTTTCATTCATTCATTTTTTTGATTTCCAGAGACTAATCCATCTTTTCTTATTTGAAAGAGGCTAAAAATAAAACCTCAAATAGAGATAAGTGTTTTAAGTCATCTAGTTATTGATCAATAAATGTCAGCTCTTCGGTAAAAGTCTTTAATAGGAAGGGAGTTATGGGTTTGCTCTGCGCTTTGACCTCAGAACGCTGCACCTCTCACCGTAGTGTCGTTTGTTTGTCCTCTCCTCTTGAAGGAATGGGGTGCAAGCTGTCCTCACACCTTCATCGGTGCGTTCAAACTTCAACACGACATGTCTTGGACCCCTTTAGACGAGGTGAAGAAGAGGAGCTCTGAACTCGCCGCCCTGGACAAACTTATCAGCCAGAAGGCTGCCTTGCCGTCCTCCACAGAATCTCTCTTCAGGGGCCTCACCGAGTAGAGGACTCGATGACTTGGACTCGGTGTAGGGATTTTAAAGGGACCTGGGTGGAAGCCAACTGTAGCCTTAAGGAGGGTTTAAAATCAAGTGTTCGAGTCTTTCATTGGTGCGAACGATTTAAATGTTTGCGTTATGAAACCAAATTAACTTTTTACCTCATTTACCCACCCCACACAGGAAGCTGCTCTGCTGCGGGGCAGAGGGGCGTTACCCACAGTGTGTTCATGGGGGGTGATTTATGGCTAATCAGACACGCCCCCTGGCTCTGATTGGTGGCTTAGATTGAACTGGATGAGGTCATAATAGTATTTTAACAGATTGTCTCAAGTACTCCTGTGGATATAATAACAAGAGGGGTTATTTTTATCACCTGCAGCTCTACGTTGAGTTGAGGCATCCTTGTTAAGTTATTTACAGGCTGTAATAAAAGAAACGAAAGTTAAAATGAATGTAATTTTACATGTTTATTTAATTTATGTGCAGTAACAAATCAACTGTTTATAAATTACAAGTGATGTTATTAAAGTGGGGACAAAGTTCGTATATTTTATTAAAATTCTCTGTTTTCAAATTAAAAATAAGGCAGCAACAAGAGTCAGAGCTGGGCGTTCCCCTGTAAGGCTGTGATGTTCAGTAGATAAGAATTCATGTGTGGCAGCAGCAGCCAATCATCGGTGGCGATGTTGAAGTGGGCGGCGTCTTCCTCCGACCTGATCTTCAGCAGCAGGTGAGACTGAGGCGGGAGGAACAGAAACACTCGGAGCTCCTCGTCAGACGGATCCGATACGAGGTACGGGAGGAAGTGCTCCGTCACCAAGGCGATCAGAGCCGCCTGATCCAGCCGACAGCAGAACAGGCTGGCGGCGCCGGCCGACCCCTCCTCGCCGCTCTCGCGGCTGATTCTGTCCCATAAACCCTCAAAGAGGCTTCGTTTCTCGCCGCGTCCCCAGGACGGGGGCGCGGGGACAGAACCGAAGACCTGCTGGAAGGCCAGGTGGACGTCCGGCAGGTCGGTGAACCAGGTGAGCCCGTCCTGAGCGGTGAACACGGCGCTGGCGTGGAGGGTGGTGGGGCGGGGCCGCCGGGGCTTCAGCCTCAGGGTCACCTTCGGTGCCGGCCTGTCCCTGAAGAGACACGGGACGCTGATGTTGCTCAGCTCTTCGTAGTGGCCGTCTGTGAGGCTGAAACGGAGGCAGACGCTGAAGATCTGGTCGAAGCGGGCGTCGCCGGCGTCGACGCGGGTCAGCTGGTAGCGGACGGCGATTTCAGAGGCGAAGCTCGGATCGTCAAACTGAGCTCTGTAGGCGTCCAGGGCTGCCGTCGCCTCCGCGGGACGGCTCGCCGTCGCGTTCGGGTTCGTATCGGCGGGCGTTTCCTCCGGAGGCTCGGACGGGGATTCGCTCAGCACAAGCACGGCCTTCTCTGCCTGGTGAATGGTCAGAGCGCTTGTAAGCCCCTCCCCCTCGGCCATCATAGAGGACAGCGTCCGCAGCTTCGCCTGACGGCCCCCCTCGGTCCTGCCGTGCGCCAACACTCCGGCCAGCTTCTCCCGGGACAGCGTGGTCAGGAGGGCGTAATAGAGGCGGGCGTGGTCCTGGACGTCCGTGTCTCCGTGGCGGCCGGCGAGGTGCAGCAGGACGTCGGCCAGGGGGAGGAGCAGCGAGTCCAAGCTGGGGTGGACGAGGAGGTGCCGGCACACCCCCAGCAGGCCGTTCCCCAGGCGCCAGTCGCCGCTCGCGCACGTTGGAGAGGAGGATGGCGTGATGAGGTCGGACAGGAAGCGAAGGGTGCGCTGCTGGGGGATTTCCCCTTCCTCCGCCACCCGAGCCAGTATCCTGAGGTGCCGGTGGAGATCTCGCGGGGGGGTCCCGACGAGGGGGGCGCCGGTAACGACTCCCTGGAGCGCCTTCAGGAGCGCGACGGCCCAGCCGGACTGGGCGAGCTTGTCCTGCGTCTGGTCGGCCAGGTTGATGAGGTGCGGCGCCAGGTGGGTGTGGCGGAGGTAGAGCTGAGCCAGCGCCTCCACCAGGCCGCCGGCGTACCGCTCCACGTGACAGAAGTAGAAGAGGAAGAGGAAGGCGGATCTGAAGAAGGTCACCACGATCTCGCCGCTGCCTCCGTCTTCCACGATGCGGCGCAGCGAGGCGAGGTGTTCGTACAGGTAGCCCAGCCCCCCGCCCTCCTCCTCCTCCTCCTCCTCCTCCCCCTCCGCTTGCTCCGCCTCCTCCAGGTGAACCAGAGACAGCAGCTTCAGGCGGGCCAGCATGGTGGCGCCGTCGTCGAACACGGTAGGCGCTAAAGCAGAGGCTAACGCCGGCGTCAGCAGCACGGGGAGCGTCTCGTCGCCGCAGCCGATCGGCCGGTTCTCCGGGAAGTGGAGGATGCAGTCCATGAAGAAGAGCTTCTCGGGGGGGCTCCGCAGGGGGTGCTGGGAGAGGAGGACCAGCCGCTTGAGGAGGAAGGCTTCGTCCTCCGCGCTGAACAAGCTGTCCGTGAACGCACCCTTCATCAGCAGCGTGGTGTGGAACAGGCAAAGCTGCAAGGAGAGGACAGAATGAAGCCGCGTCGCAGACAGGAAGTTCTGGAGCCGCAGAGGACATCAAAGTGACATCAAAGTGAATCATTCCGTTAGATATGGATGACTAGAGTCGCGTTTCTGGAAGCACCGATCATCTCCCACATGAGAACGGCTGCAATAATCATTTACAAACGGCGACGAGGGGATCAACAAATGTTTTCTACTTCATCCCATCCGACACTGACCTCGCTCGTGCCCAACAGACGCAGCAGCTGAGCTCTGAATATGACTGGAGGAACGCCCGGCACCATGGCAACCACCTCCGTCAGCCGATGGAGCAGCGCGGCCTGACACAGAGGAGTGAGGAGGTAGGAGTCCTCCAGGAGGGAGGACAGGACGGAGCGCAGCTCCTTACAGTCGGGCCCGGTCTGCAGGGTCGGCACCGTATCCATGGTTCCCAGGGTGAGGGAGGACAGGATGGCCGAGTCCGCGTTGTTCACGGGGCTGGAGTCTCGCTCCGCTGTGTTCCCCGCCAGAAGAGCCTTGAGATGTTCCGCCCCGGCGCCCGTTTCCTGGGCGAGCTGATAAACGGCGTTCCTCAACGCCAGCGTTTGCAGCCCCGCGTAGGCCTGGTGGATCCAGGAGGCCTCTCGCTGCCGGAGCCCGCCCAAAAGCTCCAGGCGCTGGGCGAGGAGGCCGGGCGAGCAGGCCTCCAGCTCCCGCAGGCAGTCGCAGGCCGTGGCCCGCACGGCGCGGAGGGCGCCGTCGCCCTGGAGATCGCCGTTGTCCTGGGCGATCTGCAGCAGAAGCTCCAGGAAGTCTCGAGATGCACGGGAGCCGGAGGAGCAGCAGCAGGAGCAGACGAGGACGGAGGTGAGGGCCAGGAGGAGGTGGCAGCGAAACTGGACGGACTTGGGAGGACAACTGACAAACACCGACATGAGCTCCAGGGCCGTCTCCTCCCCCACGGCGCCCGACGGGCACAGCAGAGCCGGGTGCTCACACAGCGGGGAGAGCAGGAGGACCTAAGGGGGAGGAACGGAAGAAATAGGGATCGGATCACATCGGACAATCGGATTACAACAGTGACTGTTCCTAACAAATGACGTCTTGGTGAACGTCTTTGGCCTGTGGTTGGGGATTAGCTCGTCGTGTAATTTGACACCTACGTGTTTACCTTCACGCCGTAACTTGCTCTGTCGTCTCGGAGCTCACGGAGCAACTCCGCCAGGAAAGCCTCCGCGGTGGTCCCGGAGAGGACACCGGAAGGACTGGCGGAGAAAGCCGAGATCCTCCCGGCCCAGTTCGCGGTCATAGTCGAAGAAAATCCCCGAAATTTAGCTCAATAAATACGTTCGAACTCAGCCCTGATGGTTTTGTTTTTCATTTTAGGTTCTCCCAGCATCGACTTCCGTGTTGTGTCACGTGCACGTTTAATACTCTCAGGTTGACATTATCGCCTCCTGCTGGTCGGGAATATGATGTTTTAATCAAATCTTTATTTTTATCTACGTTTTATATTTACGCGACGGCTGCGATAGATGGCGCAAGTGAGTGAGCTGTCAACGCCCTTTCACGCCGGAAGAAGTACTAAATGACCAATCAGATGAACCGAAGAGGAAGTCAAAAACGTAGACCAGGAAGTGAATATAAGGCGCCAAATTTTGGATAGTCGAAGCTGAAAATAGATTATTTTGTCTGTCTTTTTTAGTCTTCAGGCTTTCGACAATGGCGGAGAATACATTCCCCCTCTATGGCGTGGATGACATAGTCAACTTTTATCGAACGGAAGTTCTCGCCGGTCTGATAAAGAGCGACCTGACTCCAACTCCGAAGGTAACGGACAGGATCGAACTGTTTTAGTATTTGCTCAGTTTTGAAATCGCGTAGCACAAATTTCTTTACATATATAGATAAAAAATCAATTTGACATTTTTCTTTATAATCGCAACGAAAATACAGAATTCTCTTCAAGATCCTCATTCAAGCACAACAAATAACACTAATAAATATTTGTTAGCGCAGCTTAGTATGTCTTGAATGTCAAAATAATCAATACATAAGACAAGAATATTATAAATCCAATAAAATGAAAGGTTCAACTAAATACAATAACGTACTTCACAACATAGATTTGCTTAATATGTTGTACCGAGCTTTTGTAGAAAAACCAACACTGAAGCCAGACTCGTATTAATTATGCGCAGGTGCTTTTATTTTGACACGGGAGAAAAGGCAACACACCACAGCCTTCAGTCACGGTGGTTTCTGTTACTGTGATTAGATTATAAAATAAATAGAATGTACTTCTGTTTGACTAACAGTACAAAATAATCAAAACTCCAAACATCCCGATTCGGACGCTTTGAGCAAGAAGAAGTGGATTTAATGGTGTTTGGGATTCTAGCAGCCCGCCGTAGAGACGATGTTTGGGTCTCATCCATCGCTCCTCTGCGCTCAGACGAGTTACAGATCATTCACAGATCCCTCCGTCCTTCTGTCCTGCAGCCAGAGACGGTTCAGAAGTTGTACATGGGAGTTCTGCATCTCCTGTATCGCTTTAGGCCCGAGTGTCACTCCATGGTGAGTCCTGGTTCTGACAGGATTATAAATATCAAATCAAATAACCGAGTGTTTGATTATAGGTGATCGGACCAGAGCTCCATGTCTTATATTTGCTTTCTCTCCTTTTCTCACAGGTTCCGCTTTTAGAGAACATTCAGAATCCAGCCTATCACGAGGGGGTGACGGCCATCATGAGCGTCTACATCCGCATGTGAGCGTTTGCTTTGTCTCCATGACAACACAGCCACAGAATGCTGTTTTTAATCAACAGCATGTGATGTTTTTCAGGCAGCAATTTCTACCCACGTGCATGGTGTATGATTTTTCACTGAACGACCTTCTCGCTCCGAGTCAGTACATATTTTTTTATACTTGGACGACGTCACATACTTGCACCTCCTGGAGGCCCTGAATGTCAGATAGTTCTTGCTCTTCCTTTCTAGAAAAACAGAGGACCCTGCTTGTCTTGAGCGGCATCATGAACTTTCTTCACTTCAGGATGCAGAGGATGGAAGTGATGCTGGAGAAGCAGGCTAAACTTGTACGTTGAATTAAATATTAAGACTTTGGGAGATTGCCTTCCTGACGTGTGTGTGTGTGTGTGTGTGTTGGCAGAGGGCAGACAAGGACCGGCTGCAGGTTTACACCAAAGGCAATGTGGAAGCGGAGAAGAAGATTGAGATGCTGATGTAAGTCTTGCATTAAATGGCAGCTGAAGAAGTGAAATGTGATCTTGGCCCAAGTCTGACGCGGAAGTCTTTCAGCGAACAAAGACGATCGTTTCTGTGTCGGCCTTCAGGTTCATCCCCCCAGAGCAGCAGGCCGAAGCCGACGAGCTGGCCGCCGCGCTCTCCGGCCTGCAGGCCAAAACCGTGCACGAATGTCAGGAAGTGGTAGGTGGCGGCGAGACGGGCGCAACCCGAAATCCGGCTCCTCCGGTTGTTCTCCGTGAAGTAAAAGCGTCTCCTTTCAGAACGTGGAGAAAGAGAGCATCGCAGAGTGGAAGAGCAACATCGCAGCGAAGACCCAGAAAGTGGTAGGTGGCTGGGCTTCAGATGTTCATAGACGAGAGCGTCGTGGTAACGGTGCGCGTGTGTGTGTGTGTGTGTGTGTGTGTGTGTGTGTGTGTGTGCGTGCGTGTCAGGCTCAGAGAAACGTGGACATCAGCAGCTTGAAGGAAGACGTCGTCAAACTGAAGTCTCAGATCGTGGAGTCTCCGGAGGAGCTGAAGAGTCAGATGGAGAGGATGAGGGAGAAAGTGAAGAACATCAAGAACTCCATGGTGAGTAGGAGACAAACGGGGGGGAGGGGGGGTTGGGGGGGGCGCCTCCGACGTGCGACCGGCTGCAGCGGTTCGGCCGAGGTGAGCTGTTGTCGCCGCTGATTTTCAGGAAGAAGCCGGCGAGCGCGGGGTGGAGCTGCAGAACATGGTGCAGAACACGACCCAGAACGAGCAGGAGATCCAGCAGATGTTCAACCGGCTGCAGGACCTGGAGAGCAGCATGAACAACACCAAGAAGCAGCAGGAGGAGGTGGGAGAGCACCCGGCAGAAGCATCCTCTGGAAAAGCTCCACGCGACCTCCGATGGGCGGAGCTTCACTGGCCACATGTTGTCTTTGTTTACCGTTCTATGATCTGCGTCCAGAACCAGGAACTGATGGCTCAGAGCGAGAAGGAGCAGAAGGAGCTGAAGAACCTTTGCGTGGAGGAGAGCCAGCTGAAGCGAGCTCTCGCCATGAAGCTGGACAAACAGTCCAAGCAGAACATCCGCCGGCAGAAGACGCGCGAGATGAGGGAGCAGCATGTCCAGGATGTTCTGGGGTACGGACGCTGCTGCGTATTTATAACCGGACGTTATAAATACGTGGATTGAACACAGTAGTCCCTCATTTTCCGTGGGGGTTACGTTCTAAAAACAACCCGCAATAAGGGAAATCCACAATGTAGTAATCTTTATTTTTTTTTATTATACATGTACATACATGTTTTAAGGCTGTGAAACCCCTCACCACACACCTTATACACGTTTAACAGTCAGGCATTCATCTTCATAGATTGTTTCAGTATTATAGAATGAAACCAAAGATCAAAATTAATAGCGACTCGCGCGTATTTCAGTTCCTCCGACCGCGCCTCTTCCCGCGTTCAAGTGCAAAAAAAAAAGAAATCTGAAAAATTGCATTGAAACTCCGCGAAGTCGCGGAAGATGAACCGCATTATATCGAGGGACTACTGCATATGAATGTGTGAAAACTGTGTCCAGGAACTGCAACCAGATCCATCAGAAGCGTGAGGAGATGGCTGAGAGGATCCAGGAGATCTCCGGCGAGACGCAGCAGCTGAAGGTCAAGACCCAGAACCTGAGGAACACCTGCAGCGAGGAGACGGGGCGGGCTCAGGTGGGACCGGGACGTCCGCCTCGCCGTCGGCGCGTCTCACCGTTTAGACTAACGCGTCACTTCCTGCGTGTTCAGGTCCTGTACGACGCCGTGTCCACGGCGATGGAGGAGCTGCACCGGAGGATCATGACGAACGCCGCCGACCTGAAAAACGACGCCGTAAAGATGTCTGGAAACTTTTATTGAACTTCCTGTTTGTCGTTATTTCGGTGTTTTGCTGTTCCAACGCGTTCCCTGTTTAAAGAAAATATCCGAATGAATGCTTTGCCGTTCATGTTTACCTTTTCAAATATTCACCAAGCCTGTTATTTGCAATCCAAGGGTGTTCAATAAATAAAAAATTAAATGAAAATGAAACGAGTTGCGGCTTAATATCACCATGACAACGCATCACCGGGAGGACGGCCGTGTTTTTACACACCTTCTCCTCCAGCGGACTCTTAATGGCGTTCTTCTTGTTTGGGCCCCTCCTCTGACTTGACGCGCGTCTTGTTGGTCTTCCTCGTCACCGCCGCCAGCTGGGCTTCGTGCTCTTTGACCCGAGTCTTCGTCAGACTCAGCTCCTTCCGCAGCTCGTTGATCTCTGTGATCAGAGTCACGTTCTCCTGCGGAGCAGACGGAACTCAAGTCGGGTTCTGGCTCGGAGCAGCGTCGAAGGAAGAAGAAACGGAAACGTTGGAGAAGTGCCTTCGTGATCTTGGCGTGGACTTTGTCGTGCTCCTCGGCCGACTTGGCGAGCCTGGACTTCAGGCTGCTCACGGTCTTCTCCAGGTGTTCGCGCTGCTGACGGAACGCCTGGACGTCGTCTTCGTCATCGCTGCTTCTGTCCACCTTGGGATTAAAGCGTAGAATATTTCCACCTCCTCCCCGGTCCGGAATCAGAAGCGCTACTTCCTGTAGTTTGGTCAAAAGGCTCACCCCGTCAGACTGCGCCACGTATCTGGCGTGGATGGCCTGCACGCTGTCCTTCAGCTTCCTCGGCTCCTGGATGAAGCTCACGCAGGTGTGGAGGTCGGACTTGAGCCGCTGGAGGCGTGTCTCCATGTCCTTCACCTGGTGCAGGGAAGAAGTGCAGCTTCAGGTTTGAGGGTTATAAAAAATAAAAAAATCACTCTGTGTGGAGAAAGAGTGTCGCTGACTTTCTGCGTCTCCTTCTGGACCTCCTTCTCTCTGGCCCTCAGCTTGAGCCTCAGGTCGGAGGCGGTCAGCTTCAGGTGAGTGTTGCTCCCGCTGATCTGCAGCAGCTCCTCCTCCAGCTGTCAGACCAAAGGCTTCATCAACCACCCAAACGTGTGAAGTGGGCTTTAATCTGGATCAAAGGCTCTCCTGGGCTTTCGTCTTCCCCTCCACCGACCTGACGGATGCGCTCCTTCTTCTCGGCGATGTCGTCTTGCTGAGGCTCGATCTGTTTCTTGAACTCGTTCAACTGGAAGTCGAGGACAAACTTCAGCTTCTCCAGCTCCTGGTTCTTCTTCTTCAAGGTGGAGATGGTTTTATCCTGAGCGCAGCATCAAACGTTACAAAGCAATAATCCCGTCACTCCCTGATTGTCTGATCCGGTCACCTTGTCCTGGTTGGTCCTCTCGTGTCCCGATATTTGCCTCTTCAGGTCCTCGATGTCGCTCTCCAGGGACCGGATCAGCCCCAGCAGCTTCTGCCGCTCGTGCTTCATCGCGTTCATCTCCGCGTCCCTTTCGTCGAGCTGCTTCTTCAGACTGTAGAACTGCGACGGCGCGTTCATCGGCCAATAGGGAGAGGGGAGGGACGTCCACATGACAGGCAAACAGGAAGACGGGACAGGAAGGAGACGTCTCCGCTCACCTTCTGCGTCATGGCGCCCGCTTCTCCCTTCAGGTTGCTGTTGGACTTCTTCTCGGCGAGCAGCTTCCTCTCATACTTGACTTTGACGTCGTGGATTATCCTCTCCTCATCCTCCTCGACTTGTTTTACGATCTCCTTAAACATCAGGATCTCCTGCTGAGCCTCCTCCTGGCACTGCTCCACATCAAAGGAAGGACCTCCCTATTGTTAGGTGCTGTCTCGGTCACCTCCTCCTACCTGCTCCTCCTGCTGACCCACCTGAACCACCAGCCGGGTCTTCTCCTGCAGCGGGACCTCGTAGCGCTGAGTCAGCTCCTCCAGGGCTTGGGTTTTGCTCTCCTCCGCAGCCTCCAGCCGGTTCTCGTAGTCTTCCTGCAGTCTTTGACATTCGTGCTGCAGATCCTGGTATCGCTCGTGCTCCACAATCAGCTTCTGGCTGGAGGACGACTCTGTACGATCGATAGATGAATTGATCCCCGCGCAAACAAACAAACAAACAAACAAGCGCCGTGTTTCCTGACTGATCCCGATCTTACCCAAACGCTTCAGTTCTTCGGCATGTCTTGCAGCGATCTGTGCAGAACTCTGCTGGTTCTCTCGGTCCTGCTTGTCCATCTGCGTCCTCAAGGCCTACAGGGGGACAAAACGGACCAAGAAGTCTCCTGGATTATTAAATGATGAGGAAATCTCTCGTTTCTGGGGCTGATACTTTGAGGGAGGGGCGTATGTCTGTTAGGGGGAGGGGGGTCAGCCGACCTGCTCCGATGTCTTCAGGAGCTCTATTTGCTGGGTCAACGTGTCGGAGAGCTCCCTCATCCTCTCGTTGTAGTTCATGTCCTTCAGGCGGAGGTGATACTCGTTCTCCATCTGCAGCGCCTCCAGACGCGTCTTCAGCTCCAGCGCGCTCTGGGCCTGAAACAGACGCAGACCAATCAGGCTAAAGGTCCCGCAGAGGAGGCCATTGATCTCTGCGCCGCCCTCCACATCACTCAGGATGTGATGTCGTCGCTGTTTGACGCTCGACTCTGAAATTCAATTTGAGCAGGAGAGCGTTTGGACGACCGACGGGCACGGCTGTAGAAACGCCGGCTCGGGTCTGATGTAGGATCGTTACATTTCACGTGTGTTGCTGTCCAGACATCCTAACATCAATCTGGACCGGCCGTCCGGCCTTCATCGGGCATCGGCCTCGCCGCAGAGGTGGAAGAGGGACACGAAGGGAATCTAAAGACCTTCTCCTCCAGGTCCGACTTGGTGACCAGGATCTCTTCGGTGTGGACGACCCGCCGGACGCTCCTCAGTCCTCGGCCTTCCTTATCGACGATCTTCCACATCGACAGGCAACCGTCCTCAGATGCCGTCAGCAGGAACTGATCGTCGAACGTGATCGCCATCTGGGGAGGGAACGCATCGGACCGTTTGTTAGTTATATATAAAGGATAGAGACCGATCGTTCGTGGCTCTCGGCTCAAACCTTGGTGACGGGGCCACAGTGAGCCTGGTACGTGAGCCAGTCCTTCTCGGTGGGTAACGGGTACTTAATGGCTCTGATGGTTCCGCTGGACGTCCCGGTGAAGACGACCCTACTGGAGCGGGACACTGCCACGGCGGTGTGAGCCGCCTCAGCGGCAGGAACCTCCCTCAGCACCTGAGGAAGGAGATACCGAGATATCTAACGGAGGGGGGGGGGTGCTCTGGAAGTCACACGGAGGAGCGTCGCCACGGACCTGACAGTCCTGGATCTCCTTCAGGGTCAGGTCCGTTCCCACAGCCAGGATCGTCTTGCAGTCGGAGGAGAAGGCGACGCCCGTGTAGCTGCAGGACTTGAGGACGCTCTCGGACTCGAGTTTGGCGGTCTGCGTGTTCCACTCGTACACGGCGCCGTCCATCCCGCACGACACCAGCCGGCTGTCGTCGCGGCTCCATTCGATGCCCCGAACCTGTAAAAGAGACGCCTGTAAGTGTGTCGGGAACAGACGCCGGCTGGCGCGTTCTCCGGGACGACTCGCCTTTCCGTTGTGGCCCTTCAGGTTGAGGACGTTTTCTAACGAGGTGACCGAGTAGATGTGGATGACGGTCCCGTCGGCGGCTGCAAACATGTGGCCTCCCCGGCTAAAGGCACACTGGACGTACGGAGATGGTTGAAAGAAATCACAAACGTGCATCACATGTTAGCGAACGTCTGACCGGGACCGCCCACCTCTCTGCAGCCACGCACGCTGAACTCCTGGAAGGTGCGGATGTCGTCGACGAGCAGGTGCATCAGCCTGAGCTTGTCGGAGAAGCCCACCAGGACGGAGAAGCCCGTGGGGTGCAGCGCCACGCTGTGGGCCTCCTCCTGGAACTCCTTGCACAGCTCCAGGGTTCTGGAGACAAGGCGAGGTGAGGAGACGCAGCGCTCCCCGGGGAACGTGGGATCTTTTTGCCTCTTACTTGGTTTCGTAGTTCCAGATGCGGACGGAGCGGTCCAGGGAACTCGTGGCTACAACCGGCTTCCGGATGCAGAGGGACAAACCGGTGATGGACCTGGAGTGGAAGGGCTGCAGCAGGAAGTCGAAACGCGCGTCTTCCTGCTGATGAAAGTGCAGGCGTTCCGCTATCAAACGTCAAATCACTTGGAATTCACATCGCCAGAGGAACGGCGAGAAGAGAAGCACGAATGTGGGTCTGATGGAGGAAGCATCCAGCCGGAGGCGGCGGCTCTACCTCGTGCAGTTTGTTGGTCTCCCCAGAGGACAGGCTGAAGGTGTACAGCTGTCCCCCGTCCGTGCTGATGGACACGGCCTCCTCGGCTGGACTCATGCACATGGTCTGGATCTCCCGGCCGTCCGCCGGGGTCAGCTCCTCGCCGTCCGGCTCAGGAGCGATCTGCCGGTCATTGACGCACGCTTTATTGCTCACTCGGGTTCCTTCATCGCTACGGAAACTCCCTCCTCTCTGGAGCGAAGCTCGCTAACGTTACCGACGCCGGCGTTTTACCCGTATCTCCCTGCTCAGCGTGAAACTGTCCTCCTCGTTCTTCTCAAATAGACAGACTGAGCCGGACCCGAGAGAGCAAGCGAAGCCCCCGGAGTGGGACAGAAGGGCTCTGACGCAGGGGGCGGCGCCGGGGCCTTCATCGCCGCCGGAGTCCTTGATCTTCTTCACCTCCGCCAGCCTGTGAAGCCAAGCGGTGAAAAAACAAACGGCGTGTGAGCAAAGTGGGACGAAGTGCTTTCAAGTCGCCGCTCTGAAGTTCCTGAGCGTGTTTCTACAACGTGTGGCGAAACAAAGCCCCGGCGCCACCGCCTCCGACCTATCGGATCGCCCCTGAGCAGCCACGTCTATCTCTCTCCTCAGGTTTCCGGATTCAAACACCAGCAGCCGGCCGCCGTCCGTCCCGGCGATTACGCGCTCCTCCGTCAGCCAGGCGTGGCACAGGAAGTTGAAGGACGCGACCTTGGGGAAGCAGCTCTGCTTCAGGGCTCCCTCCGAGTAGCGGAAAAGCTTGAAGACGCCGGCGCCGCTCGCACAGAGCTGCGTGTTGTTGTGAGGGTTGAAGCTGACCTGGCGCCAACAGATGAATATGACACGCTCAGAACACGCAGGTAGGTACAGGTGGGCGTGTCCACGCCGGCGACTCACCTGGCTGACGGGACTGCTTGAGCTACTGGTCTTCACCGTCGCAAGGATCTTCTGTTTCTCCCAAAGCCAGAAGATCAGCGTCCACTCCGGGGCGCCCGTCTGGCCAATCAGGTACTTGGAATCGGGGGAGAACGCCATGCAAACGAACTCTCCAATAGAAGCGTCTCCTGCCGTCAGGACCTTCCTCTTCCTGCCCCGCTCGTGCTGCAGGTCGAACACGGTGACCGTGGCCTTCTCGCCACGCTCTGACACCGCCAGGTAGCGTCTGTTGGCGCTGACGGCCATGGCGTGCATGCCCCGGCTGTTCTCTGAGCCTTTAGGGAAAAAGCAGTCATTTCAAGAGTCCAAATACTGATTTGATTCTTTGTCTTTTGGTTTCTTGTACTTTCTTACAGATTAAAGTTTGAAAATAATAATCAGTTCATTTAGAATGGACATGAACAACATGCAGAATAGGGAGCGCCATACACAAACTCATTTAGGAGACATTAACAGGGTATTTTGTCATCTTCAAATAGACGACGTGGACAGTTTAAGGAGATAAACTCTAACATTTCCTACCTGGGATGAACCGCTGACATCTTTGGACGGTGTTGTAGCACACGCAGTTGTTTCCGCTGGGGAAAACTAAAGTTTGCTCATCGATGTAACACAAATTATTATTCACCCCTGTTCGCAGCCCGAAGATGAAATGGGACTGCGCGACAACAGAGGCCATTGTAAGCGGGAATTTAGAGTTTTTTTCAACACGAGAATGGATTTGAAAATGTTTAAAATGCAAAAAAAGACTCTCATCAAATTAGAACGACTCCACTCATAGGAAGGACACATCCTATATGCAAGAATGGAGAGTCCCGTCGCTTGGCAACTCAGGAAATCTCAATGACACGCACCGTCTCGCGAGATTTCGCTGGTTGCCAAGCGACGGAATTGTTAGTGGGCTGGGCTTAGTCCTGTGGCAGAATGTGAACGTAAGGAAGTAGGATGGCCTACGTAAAAGTGTAGTTTCTAAGCTTTTACTGTACTGTCATATTTGATTATATTACAACATTCTGTTTATCTACTTTACTTATTTTAGAAGCCAAATATACTAAAAGAGAACTCCTTCCCCACTTTAAATCTTTATCACCTTAACACATTTAATGCATTGCAATTTTCTCTTTTTCCTTTCGTAAGATTTTGAATGCCAGACTATAAATCACAATGGAGTACTGTATTTCTAATTCGGGTCTTTCTTCTGCAAGATTTGTATTAAATATCCTTCCGGTTTCCTCAGAGTTTAACCTTCAGATCAATGGTGAATATAAACAATTGAGTTTGCAATGTCAAAAAACAAATAAAAAGTGTAGAAATAGGGAGCATTTAGAGGCATATATTGAATACAATATTTATTTATTGTTTGCATGATCACCTGAAGAACCGAGAAAACAGTCATTAAGGTTCGGTTCCCTTATGGGCCTTTAATGTCTGCAGGTCCACGCAGCGGCTCAACTTCTGCTGTTTTTATTCAAACCACTTGATGGCGCTACATCCTCCACACTGGACTTTGAGACTGAGTTTTTACATCTTGCGTGGTTTCTTGTGGACTCTTCTCAGTTCACGACGGCTCGAAAGCTGATTGAAATTAATAAATGACATGAAATCAGCTGCATTTTCTGTTAAATTTGATCAATTCTTTCAGGGTTGTCTTTGACTCGTTGACCAAACATTCCACAGACTATTTCCACTTTAGCTTATTTCCATATTTTCACATTTAGAACACCATTGCGGAAAAACACAATCCCTAATAGTTTGTGAAAGAGTGTACAATTAAAGATCTTGACAGACACATTTAAAATTAGATTTCCTTTATATGTAAAAAAAAAGAAGAAAAAAAGCCCTTTGCTACACTAATCAACATTCTAGACTACAGGTAATGGTATCTGAGGCATACAGGAGCTATAATATATACACTATACACATTAAACTGTGTGTTTTTTGACAACTGTTAAGCTTGTGTCCCGTCAGGAGACTGTTGTTGCCTGGCAACAGCCCAGGAGGAGGCAGCTGTGATTAGCAGGAGATGATGAGGGTGTTCAGGGAATGTTGACTCGGTGTTCGCTCCAAAGGTCCGTCGGTGGACAGGATCTCACAGGCCGCCAGTTCATGATAGAGAGCATTGAGCACCTCCAAAATATGGGCCTTCCCTGAAGAGACAAGCGCAGATGTGACCTCTGAGGGAATCGTTTCAAGACCCGGCTGGATCCGATTCAACCCCCCCCCCTCGAGTTACTGTAAAATCTATTTAGCACTTTTCACAGGACTCGTAATGATTTTATTGGGCCTGAGAGCGGTACTAACCGTGCTGCGGGTCGCTGCAAGACTCCAAAGTGCTGAGTAGGATTTTCCCAAGAGACCTCCGCGAGACGTTCTGAAGCGAGAGAGAAAGATCCTCAGACGGGCCGTCAGACAATTACCAGCAGCTTCGACACGCTATCTGCGCCGTGTCAGCAGAGAGGCTTGGTCTGCTCGCTTCCCTTGGTGAACGCGAGGTTAACCCTGACAGCTTGGGCTAGACATCCGTTTGCCGTTTCAACAGGTTTCTTTCTGTCATCTGACCAGAGCGTGTTCAGCGTGGGTGGTTTTAGATCCCTGCTCTAAAAGTCAAAGCAATATTTTGATCCTTAATAAAAAGCACATTGACCGTCAGACAGAACCAACCAGGTCTCTGAGCTGCTGGAGGAGCTGCAGGATGTCCACGAGTTTGTCCTCCACCAGCGACAGTCGGACCCGCTCCGTCTCCAGCATCTGCAGCTCCACCTGAAGCAGCTCCGTCTCCTCCGCCTTCTGCTGCAGCTCCTGCGCCAGGCAATCCTTCACCTGGAACACACGGCAGAATCTTTGATTAGTGATGGGTATGAAAGTTAAGCTTTCTTACATTGCATACATAAAACTAAATGTTAAAGATTAACCCCCCCCCCATGCCTTTGCCCCCAGTATCTTTTTGACTATCTTGCGACATGCTTGTTGGCCAATCCCTTACACCAATTTAGGGGTTTCAGTGTGGCAGACCCCCCCCCCCCCCCCATCAGCTTCTCATTCAGCTCTTACATCAAGCAGCCTGGGTTGCCTAGAAAAGATGCTAAGCACAAGTTATTATTATAATAATAATAATATACTGCACTGAGCAATGCGGTAGCAACAGCTTACACTCATCATTATTTTGTCTTTTCAGGAACGCTGTTGCGTGATGTTGAATGAAAGCATACCGCCAAATAAAATCGCTGGATACGTCCCGCTTTGACACATTTTTACCCTTAAGCCTTGCCGAACATCTTAAATATAATATAAATATTGCTCGTGTGTGTCAAATGTTGAGGCCGGAGTAATTTCTCAGCCCACATCATATATGTTTGCCTGCCAGAAATGCTTGAACTCCCCGCAGCGAACGTTTACGTCATCTCATGTTGAAGGACGAAGATCTCCCCCCACACATGCTGCACATAAACAAAGCCTCACAGTAAGGACTTTGTTTAGTTCTAGCTTTTCCTCCCCAAGAGTCGAGATGTTCCGGGAGCATATTACATCACGGTTCCCCTCCTGCCCGTCTTCCTGCGCTGTGAAAATAGAGCCCGAGTGCAAAGCGAAAGCTTTAATTCATGATATTGTCATAGGGGAGTGTATTCTGTGGTCAGCTCGAGTGAGAAACAGCTGCGAACACACACCCACACACACACATGGAGGGCGGTTTGGTTAGGTGGAAGCTGCAGGATCATGTCGCCCACTGTGGCTTCGCCTTTGAAGCCCTCCACTTTCCTAACAGTCGTCACCAGTCCTCTCTAATCCAGCTAAACACTGCGCACACGGCCATAAATGACTGCGATGTAAAGCGAGGCGGAACACGACCAGCAGACCAGGGTTCAGGATACTGCAGGATCGCCCACCCTGGTGGAATGGAGGTCGGTCGGTGGTTTGTACCTGCTCCATGTCTATCTCCGCCCGCCTCTCCTTCAGCTCCAGCTGTTTATGCAGCCTGGTCACCCTCTCCAGAAGCTCCACCACAGCGCTGCAGCTCTCCTCGCTCCTCAAGCTCCCAAAATTACACACCAGCTTCTTGAAAGCCTTGTAGTCACACCTGATGAACAAAACACACAAGGAGAAAGAGGGAAGATTATGTAAACACTTTCTAATAGCGAGAGTTTGACTCCCGCTGGGGGGGATGATATTTTTTTATATTATTTATTGGTCTTCAAATAAGAATGAAAAAAATGTAATAATAATATAAACAAAGAATAAACACATAAAGACACGAACTTATTCAAATCTCCGTTAAAACAAAAAGCCATGAACCAGTACCAAGAAGAGAAAGAGCACGTTAGTCCACTTTTAGCCTCCTGTTACATCTTGAACTGACTTCAAGGTCCTCCTTCCGGTATACAAAGCTCTAAATGGACTGGGACCAAGTTGTATTGTGACTCCCTTGTTCACCATCTGCCCTCAAGTACACCGAAGTCATCTGCTGCTGGTTTATTGGAGGTTCCCAGAAACAGTCCAAAGAAAATCGAGGATGCAGCTTTCGTCAATTACGGCCAAAAACTACACACACACACTACTCGTCGGTATCCGGGAAGCAGCTCATAGATTATTCTGATAAAGAAAGCTAAAAACTAATTTCTCTACTTTAACTAGACTTTAGCCTCACTTCTCTTCATTTATTGTACTTGATTTAATAAATGCTTTGAATATCATTCCCAATTTAACTATATTCTTTATTCTATATTTTATTACAATTTTAGTTCATTTTTATTCCGATTACTCCTGTTTTATTATTTTTATTTTTTATTATTATTCCTAATTCTATTTTTTGTGGTTCGACTAAATCGTAAACAGTAGACATTTATAGCTAATCGCTAAAAGTAACCCTTTGTTTTATGTTAACAATAAATTTAAAATAGCCGTAATGTGAAAGAGCTCACTCTAAATGGCAGTTACACAAAGCTAGCAACAAGGCTCGCTCATTAAGACAATTTGACATTTAGCAGGTAAAAGACACAACAGAGTATGGAGAGAAAGAAAAAAATGTGTGTTTAAGATAAGATATTCCTTTATTAGTCCCTCAAGGGGAAATTCCAATTCAAGGTACAGATGTGCGCTACCTTTCCCCACAGCAGGACAGCCGGGTCAGTATCTTCTTCACCTCGTCCACCTGCCTCTGCTGGTCTCCGGTCCACTTGTCCTCCTCTTCATCGGAGGCTGCCTGGCCCTCCACTGAGCGAAACAACTGCTCCTCCACTAAAGAGCACAGCACAACATCATCAGCGTATGGTGGTAGCCATTTCTTGTGGCTACTCCCATTATTAAAGGACATTAATCACTGTCCTTACAGTGAGAAAGGGCCAAGCAGTTGTTGGGCTTTAACTCCCCTCATCATTGCAGTAAAGAGAGGCTGGCATTGGTGCTTTAATGGAAAACATATCTTACTCTTATCCGGGGTTGTCACGGCGCGCCCCGTTGGTGAACAGCGGTCATGTTGGGAGTTGGAGCAACATCTCGGTCCCGCCCTGCTGCCAACGCTCAGCTGCTGATCCATCCCGGTGACGCCCGGTAGTTGCAATTTGGACATCTCTGACCTGGAAGACAGGATTGGCTGTTTGCATGTTCTCAGCGAGTGTGTGACCCATCCTTGCAGCTGCAAACATCTTTGCAAATAAACCCACACCGACCCAGAGGGCAAAATTGCTCTTTTAAATTTGCGCCGAAGACAAAAGTTCAGTCCAAACCAATTTCCAACATCAGAGAGAACATATCCAGTAACGCAAGGCAGTGTGTATTAAGCCACATCTACAACCGCCATGATAATTTTATAAAGGCCTGTGATGCTGCAAGCCAAATCTGGGTGGGGTAATTGAAGCCAGGCAGTGTATCTTTAAGGCATTTTTCTTTTTTTACAGTAAAGTGGGTCAATGGAGAATAGTGCCGTTAATGTATGCTTCCAAGATGTGAGGTAAATCTGCAGGGAACACAATTCTGCACACGAACGGTTCTCTAAGCTCTGCTACATATCCTTTTCACCTGGACATGAAAAGATATACGTTGCTTTCACTATACATGTCATGTTTTCCTTCATGACAAGGACTCAAAAACATTTGTTCGGAAAAGAAATTAGGAGACTTCGGTTTGTGCGGATCAATCGCTGCGAAATGGTTTGAATTTCCTGGTTTTCTTCTGCTGCCTGCTCTTTTGTGTTGGGGGAAATCCAATAGGGGGCCTTTTGTAAATCACAGAATAAGTGTTTCCAGATGATGTCTTGCTGGAAAGAAAGAAAGAAAAAAAAGACAAAATCTCAAAAGAGGTTTTTAGTAGCCTGACTCACTGAAGAAGAAAAAAAAAAAGTTGTGTAGCACTCATGCTTATATCCTGTTGACACAAGGCAGACTAGGCCTTAACACAATATTATACTTTGCATCCGTGTATGAATTGAGGTTTTATGTAAAGCCAGGGAGAAAAGTCAGACTCCACTGACGGTCAATAATTACGCCGTGATTTCAGGCGATCAATCAATCAGAGCGATGTTTAAGTTAGAGGGGGCCACGGCGGACAAAGACGAGTCCCTTCAAGAGGGCCAGCTGCTGTAGCGACGTGGAGCGGTTGCGTGGAGGTGAACGGGTTGCTGTGGAGATGCTCAGACTGGAATGAACTGGTGGAGGGCTTCTTCAAATGCGGTCGGAGGAAGGCTGCAGCTATTGGCTCAAGCACTTGACATGCGATTCAAAATGGCTTTGTGCCATAAAAATGAACTCAAACAATAACGCCTTGCTTTTCAGACAAGTGAGAAGGAGGGGTTTCCGTCAAACGGTCTGACGGTGATGAGCTGCTCTGAAGTGTTTGAAGTGTGACGCTACTGTGGATGGGATGAATTCAGACATTCTGAAAGCAGTCCAGGCAGACGTCCTGGCCGGTGGTCAGACCGGGGGAATCCAGCAGACAGAGACTAAATTCGATAAGTGTTTTGCTGGACAGGCAGATTGGCTTTCGCCAGTGGAACAAATGCAAAAGCAGCATGAGTGGGTTTGACCCGCCAAAATGAAAATATCATCTTATTCGTTCATTGTGCTCAGAAAAGGAAGTAGGGAAAACAAACATGCTGCAGGCCTCGAAAAGTTGTATCAGTGCACATTTGCGTACCAGTGAGCTAAGTGCTAAACTTCTTTTTCTGTGTGGGGTATTTTCAAATGAACACAAACACTATCCAAAATGTTTTATTGAGAAAATCTTGCGAAATCTGAGCACAAACGAAACTTAGCTACTGCACTAATTCATGGTTTTGTGAGTATAAAATAATTGTCAGGAAGCGAGTGCATTTCAAGGTCCGTCCAAGTTAGAAATGATGTCTCGTGTTTTTGGGATTTTTGCCATAATGACGCACCTCGGTTAGGATTCATAATTTGGAGCTCCTGGTGGGCATGTTGGGTACTGCAGATCTGCAACATTTTGTTTCTGTGATTTGGCCAGACCCGATGAGAGAAGTCGTACTCGTCACATCGGATGCTGCTGCATGTTTATCAATGCCTGAAGGCCATGCCAGTAAATTCTACATCGTCAAAGCAGACGGCCGCCTAGACCCATGGTCCGCTTGGCGGTTTCTGCCTGTTAACGAAAGTATGCTACAGCTTTTTGTCGCAGTTTGATGCGATGCAAATACAATCAGTTTTCGTCATTGTTTTCTGTAAGCAGTACAACATTTTAGTCAGCTTACCTTCTGTCTCATTCAAATGCTAAAGAACACAGAAATTAACCAAATTAAATGTTCTAGTATAATAAATTTGCTGAGAAATCATGGCAGAAATTTGAAACCCCTCAAACTGCAGATGAAGACTTCCAGTCTGGTCTTTTAATTAATAGGATCCTGTATTTTTGCAGCATTAGCAGCACTTTAAAGCCATTCTTTGTGCCTGTCGGGGGGCGTCCAGCTGTTTGCTGTTAGAGCCAGGATGCCCTGAGTCCTCCCTGTGTTTATCACAGCGCCGCGCTGAAGTGAACGTTCCATCAACACCGCCTCCCCCTTCCTCCAGTCCCCCGAAGAGCAGTTTCCTCTTTCAGGCATCATCGGTCAATGACAGTGCCCTTTCTCTGCAGAGGCGAGGAATGAGGGCGCCCTGGGAACCTGAGGGTGAACTTGTAGTTCAGGGTTCGTTGGCACCCTGCAGCATGATGAAGGCCGGCGAGGGGGCCACGTTTACACAGCTGACGGCTATGAATCGGGTCCTCCCGGATCACGCCGGTTCACTGACGGCGTGACTTCAGACTTGTTGCTCGGCACCAGCTGAGGACTTCATGGCTGTAGCATTTACACGGGCTAGTGTAGCTTTCCATGGGAACAAAGAAACCAAGATAAATGTGGCTATTAAAAGGTCGGGGGGGGGGGGGGGGGGATGTAAGTCCAACATGGGTGGGTGGGCATGAGTTTAAGATATTTTGTGTGTTGCGTTTCTGCTTATGCCAGCACACGTCGATGTGAACACGAGCCCACTTGGCAGGGTGAGTTCTTGAAGGCGGTTCAAGAACAACAGTAAGGCAGCAACACCCCCCCCCCCTCCCCTCCCACCCCGGGTGGGTAATTTCCACGTTACTTAAAGGGAAGGAACGCCACAGTGGCACTTGCTCCACGCCAAAGCTGCAGCTCATGCACCGAGTCAGATAAAGGATCTGGGATCATAGAAAGCACGGAAAGCTCCAGAGATCACGCCTCCCTTTTAGGGGGGGGTCTGCAGGAGAGGCAATAAAACCAGAAGTGAGTTTTACACTCGCACATGCATGTGCTCGAGTTTGCTTCTGAGAAATCCCCGGGACGTCCAAAGACAGACACCTGGTACCAGGAGGACGAGAAAAGAGAAGCAGCTCTGGATGAAAAATGGCCAAAGTGAATTCTTTTGGATCTCCGCTCCACTTCTTTGGAGTTTCGTCTCTCTTGCAAATCATGTCAGTCATTTAATGAACAAACAGCCGAATGTTTGCTTCCGGCTCCAGATGGTAGACCCCCCCCCCCCCCCCTTGTTTTTCCGGTCCTTTCTCTTTGGTCCACAGCGCTCTACAGGCTACAGCCACCGACTTAGACCCGCGTTACCTTTCTGAGCTGAAACTGAACTAAAGGTGACCCTTTCAGACAATCCCTGTACTAATAAACTCCCGTGGAGGGCGTGGCTCCCATCAGAGTCGCAGCCTCGGCTCTATTCTTGCAGTCCAAAGTAATCACAGACATATTATGCAACGCTGCCCACACATCTTGAGTTTCATGCCGATGATCGCATGTTTTCAAACTGACTTCAGCTGGGATGTCAATGGAAAGTTTGAAGGGGATTTTCAAGATGAGTGTATTAGCACAAATTGTGTTTTATATAGGAATAACTGGACTGAGTGAACCAACAACCTACGAAGACAATCATGAAACCAGCATAAGAAATCCAAGACTGATCAATCCTGGTAGAATATCTGCATCAGACACACACCTCCACTTGACCCTCTCAAGGATTTACACCGGCCCAAAAAGAAAAAGGAGTGCGTTTCTTAAATGTCTGAACGCTTTGTCGTCCATTAACCCTTAAAGTGGAACCCGCAGGACAGAAGCGGGGCCGGCTCTCCCGTGCCTCCCTTCCCCGTGGATCCAGCAGCCTCGCATTCATCTTGCTGCTTGTCACGGCAGTTTAGAAATAAGCCACACGGATAAAGTTTCAGCCGGTCATTATTCAACAGACCCGTCGACACTCTACGTCTACGGGATAGGAGACCTCTGACATCGAGACGGTGCATCGACAGAGTAAAGATCTAACTTTGAAGGTGAACAAGTGAGACTAAAGGTGCTGCATCGCCCTCGACCACTAAACCCAGTCCTCTCGGCTGGCACCTCGCTCCAGACCATAACCCTGGATGTGAACGCATGCATGCATTGAGGCTTTCGGTGGGAACATTCGTGCAGCTCGGTTGCTAAGATCCATAGGACTGGGGGGGGGGGGGGGGGGGGGGCGTGTGGTATTGTCTGTGTGGGATGGGAGTGAAAGAAGCGGGTAGAGATTGATGAGAAGGGTCAGTCTGCTGAGGTTCTCACTCAATGGGGCTTTCTCTTGACAAGTCAGAGGCTTTGTGGCGTTGAATTATTATGAATAGAGGGGCAGTGAAAAGACTTTGAGACACAGTCTGCATAGATTAGTGGAAGGCTTAGGTTTGAAAAGGGGGGGGGGGGTATAGTGGCTGCAGGATTTGCCATATAGAATAACCTAAAGCCAGGTATGGGGCGGATGGCGGTCCGGTCCGGCTGTGGGTGATCGTGTCTTAGAGGTCGTAATAGCTGCATCGGGTAAAACCCGTTAGAGATGATTTCAGACGCTGATTATACGTTTGAAGCAGAGACAACAGGCGGAGAGGAAAACATTAGACCGACCTCTTTGTACCTTTAACACCCAATTACACCCTTACTTCCATCTAAAATGGGCAGTTTCCAACAGCGGCGGCGCTCGGGCGTGCCACACACGATGCCTGGTAAACGAGCTAAAGCAGCGCCATGGCTGAGATGCGGCGCGGCGAACCGCAGGAGGAGTTCACCCGGAGAGAGAAAGGAGAGATCTTATTCCAGGATGGATGATACCTCGTTGGGTTTCGTTCTGACCCCTAAAGGCCTCTCGAATGCAAGAGCCTGCCATAAAGACGAGGCCTTCCTCACCGAGACGTGCCCAACAGCCAGACACTTGTTTTGCTCAGGGGGGGGGGGGGGGGGGGGGCGACAGCTGGTCAAGAGGTAAAAAAGCTCTTTGTCTGGCTCACAAACGCCCCCCCCCCCCCCCCCCCCCGCTTGACCTCGGGTTGTGCCTGTCCTCCGGGCCGATGTTAAATCACAGGAAATTTTGAAGCAATATATATATATATGTTTTTTATCGTTTCAATCTGATGTTCTAACGGCGTTCCCATGGTTACCAAAGCTGTATACCTGTAGTCGAGGAGCTCCGACTCCAGCTGGAGGATGCGCCCCTGCAGCGCCGGCACGCGACTGGCCTTGGTCTCCAGCTCCTTCACCTTGTCCAGGCCGTCGAGCAGCACCCGCCTGGCCTCCTCCACCTTCCTCCTCATGCTCGCCTGCTCCCTCTCCAGAACCCGGTTGCAGTCCTCCAGAGCGTCCACGGCCTCTCTAGAGCTCCACAGTTCCTGCTCCAGTCTCTGGTTGCACAGCACTGCCTCCTCCACCTGCTGGTCTCTGGAGCTCCGAAGCAGCTCTACTTCTTGGACGATGCTCTGCAGGCTCTTCAGGTCGCTGCAGGTGCTGCTTTTCAGGCTGCCGTTGTTTCCGTGTTTCTGTTGGGCTACGAAACAGCCGTCGTCCGGTTTATGCTTGGAGTGGCTTTTCCATAGTCCTACCTGGACGGAAAGGAGACAGGTGACTGGACGAGGACCAGGTCAAGATATCCCCTTAAACAAATATAGCAACTACAAGGAAATGCAACTAAGAAGATGCAATTTAGGTTCTGGAATTCTATAAAAAAATGTTTTCAACCTTTCACCATTTTCCAACCATATATTTCTACTTTCGGGTAGAAGCTTCCTTAAATCCATAATTAATGCATATAAATAACTAAACCCGAGAAAGCAGGAAGTCGAAGTTGTGATTGTTTTAATGAATGATTCATTAAAGTTAACGTGACAGTGACTTTGTCTCTTCAGTGGAATCCTGGAACACTTAAATGAAAATGACGCATGAGCTACAAGACAAAGCGTGGATCTATTTAATAGCTGCATATAACAGACAGTGCTGGTGCGTAGGTCAGTTATAAGCCATTAATAACATGTTTCTTATAAAACATCTGGCCTGCTTCACACAGAAACCTTTTCGCGCAGCGTCCCGGGCGCGCCTCTCACCTGCAGCGCCAAACAGCGCGCGTCGCTGCTCTGAAGCGCGGCGCGCATGTCCTCGATCAGCTCCCTCAGACTTTCGTTCTCGTCCTCCAGCTTTGATACTCGGTCCTCCGCTTCCTCCAGAGCCACGATCTCCTCGTAGCACTCCTTGGAGCAGGACCCGAGCCTGCAGCCGGAGGGCCGGGAGCCGCGGCTCGCACCGGCGGACAGCAGCTTCTCTCGACGCCTCAGGGGGCTCCTCAGGCGGATCTGAGTCTCGATGTGCTCGCTGTCCTTCCCGACCAGCAGCCGGCCGTTCTCATACCGACAGCCCGCCTTGGTGCTGAAGTATCCGCACAGTTTGGCGTGAAAGTGCCTGAAGGTGAGCTCGTTGGGTGAAGAGTCCAAACCGGCGGCGCATTCCGCGTCCGCGTCCGCGTCCTCCGAGTCTTTGTTCAATCCCAAAACCTCGCACAAGATGTCAAAGTCCTCCACGGGGATCCTCCCTCCGCCCTGATAGTCCATGTGATGGAAAATCTCCTGCAGGTACTGATCCAGCCCGGTGGCCAAGACGATGATTTCATTCTCCACTCCCCGGTCCAGCCCGTAGTGGTACGCCAGGGTGCTGACGATCCACTGCGTCCTGCGCGCCGGTCGGCCGTACGGATCAACGGAGGAGTCTGTCGCCGCCATCGTTTCCACCGAGCAGCATCTTATTCTCCGGAACCCAACGCGGCCACTTTGTCTCCTCGCATCGCGCTGCGTGACTCCCTGCGTTTCATCCTCTGACGCGGAGACGAGGCGCGGACTGGAGGAGGCGAGACGAGACGAGGCGTGCGTAAAGAGCGCGTTTTGAATTTAGCACTGCCCCCCACCCCCCTACAAAACCAAAACCAGGGGTCCCCAGATCGAGTCCGTTACGCACACACACACAAAGGCTTCATGCTGACGCTAATTGGCACCAGGTGCGTAAACAGTTTGGATCCACTTGGGTTAAACCCGTGCTGCTAAGACGTGAGGTGCCCTGGAGACCCCGCGTGTTTTGCTTTAAACGGGGTAAAACGCGACGGCTTTTTGCGTAATTTACACCTCGTTCTGTCCCGGGAGACGCCGGCGTGACGTCATTACTCCGTTTTACAGCTTCTTAATGTGATCCTCATCTGTTGCCGTTCCTGCAGGCTCATACCTGCCGGGTGTTTTACCTGGAGGGCGCGTGACTCTGTCCAGAATGGCGCGCCCTTTACGCGTCTGGTTGTCGGTGTTTGCTATTCGTTGCGTTCACCCAGGTTAATCCACGCGACAGGATTCCTATGGAGTCGACGGGCACGCCTCACTTCCTTCACTACGGGTCGTCACGGCGACGCGTTGCGCGCCCGCAGAAATACGCACAACGAGGTGGAAGTGCGTGACAGCTGATCAACTTTTGGACACTTTTCCACGCCACGTGTTTTAAAGGTGAATCGTGTTTTTTTTTATTCTCGTACATATGTTTTAAAGGACTTTGATTAGGTTTTAAAGCGCTTTCATTAAATTCCAACTCAGGATGAACTTTGAGGAATTACTGCGCTTCTAAATGATGAATGCTTCACCTGCATCGATTTAACTTTAAAGTTTCCTTTCCCTGCTGTCTCGGTTTATCGTCTTATTTCATGTCTGACACAGGTTGTCATGGAAACCATCACAGCGGAGTCGCTCCCTGTGGTCGACGCAGCAGAGATGGGCCGGAGTCGCGCAGACTGTGGAGATGGAGGGCGGCTTGCAGGTGGAAATGTTTCTGCGGTTCGTCGGCCGTCGGTGGAAAACAGGCCGGGCTCAAGCGAGAACGCTCCCGGAAACACGGATGACAGCTCCTACTGCGTCACGTGGACATTTTGCATCGCCATAGCCATCCCAAGAGGCAAGATCGGATTGTATAATCACAGTTCGCCTTCATCCTTGATGTCGTTCGTTATCGTCTTTCTGCTCTTAGGGTCTGATTTACCTGAAGCTACAGAAAGACCGAAGAAGCCAAAGGGCTCCGCTGCTCTGGTGAAAGCCCTTAGAGCTCAGAGCTGCTACCACATCGAGTCCAGGTTGCTAGGCGATACGGAGACAATCAATGCGGATCTGGTCGTGTATGGACCGGTGGCAAAAATGTTCAAAGACGAAGAGTTCAAGGTAACCGAAACCTCAATGAACAATTCATGACATCCTGGATGAGCAACAATGAGGCCTCTGGATATAGAGTTACAGCGAAGGGACCGACGCTGTAGGGGGGTCCTCAGAAGATTGGTATTTAAAGATGCAAACATACTTGTACTGCACATTCCCTGACAGATTCTGACGACGTGGCAAGAAGCGGATCAGACATGGGTTGGCTGGACCCAGGATTTAAACGTCAGGGTCAGCAGGGACATGCTAATCAGTCGCCTTCCTCACGAGAAGATCAAGCTCCAGATATGGAACCGAAAGGACAAGCTGTCCAGCCTGGCCCGCTATGAAAGGCTGAAGGCCTTCAGACCGTCCCAGGAGCAGCCTGGAGACGACGCAGCAGACAACTGTGGTGAGCATCGACCCAAACTTCATACGTATACCGTTTAAAATGATTCTAAAAGGAACGTGTGTTTCCTCCAAGGTGATGTCGAGACTATGATAAACAAAATGAGAAGCTTATGTGAAAAGAAGTCAAAGACAGAGGATCAAAATGACACGGCGTTAGACTCCAGTCCGGAGGCCGGTGGTGAAACGCGTAAATCTTTTTTACACAATCCTAATTTTCAATAGCAGCAGCTGTCGACTTCCAGATGTTCACCAATTTGCAGACAATGACTCGGTTCTTCTCACCAAAATAGGATTTCAGAGACAGAAAACCGACGCCGTTGCCCCGGACGATGACGCTGTCTCAGTTGAAATCAGTCCCACTCGCTTTTTGGCAGGTGAGGAAACATTTGACGCTCTGACTTAGAGGCAGTTTTTTCGATGTTTTTCCGCCACCCCTTTGAATAAAGCAACCTCGAATCTCCTGTAAATACCTAAAGCATCAATTTTATTACACAAAATTTGTTTTAAATACAAATTAGAACTTTGTAATTTGGACGTAAAACAAAGTCGAGCTAATTTTAATGGCAGTTCCAGTCGAGAAAAAAAAATGCATCTTTTACTGACTTTGAATATCTTCATTAAATTTAATGAGGATCCCTTAAATGGATTTGAGACATTTAATCTTAGACCCGTCTAGCGCCCCCATCAGCAAAGCCTAAGAAGATCCAAAGGTCTAAGGTTTCAACATGATTTGAACCATGGAAGAAGTCTGATGGTCCTTTTCTTTCCTCCAGGCGAGACCTCGTTGACCGAACGCGTCCCAGTCGGTTCGTCGGGTGTGTTTGAGGTCATGTGCAGCATCTCTCTGGACAGACCTTTAATATCTGACCAGCTGAAGGCTGAACTCAATCCGCTGGTCGTCACAATCGTATCGGCGACCTCAATGCCTTCGTCCCCGGTCCCTTTCGAAACTCTTCAGGTGAGACTTGAATCCAACTCCACGAGAAGCTCTGACTTTCAGTCATGGGCTGTGATATTTACATTTCTGCCTCCCCAGGAAAACTGCTTGCCCGCATATTGTCAATACAAGTTCCAAAACCTGAGCGTGCACAGGACAAACTCTCACAAGCATGGTGCAAACATGCACTTCAGAGATGTGAATGTCATCATGGCTGGCTTGTTGCACCGAGAAGAGCTCCAAGAGTTCCTCTCTGGTCCAGCTCTGGAGATAGAGGTTCACGATCGCGACAGGAAGTTGCAGGGAAAGGAAGAAAGCCCAACAGAGTTCATCGGGTGGTCCGAAGATGACATTCTGTGCGGCGGTTCGCATATGAGACGGAAGACAAAAGTCTTCAACTCCTACGGCATTGCAAGCCTGAACCTTTCTGAGCTGCTACTCGGGAAGAAAAGCCTAACGATGCGCGTACCGATCAAATGCTGCCCTCCGCCTCCTCGGCCGGGCGGGAGACGAAGCTCACGGAACGACCAAACGAGCAGAGAGCCAATGCCACAAGGTCACTATCTCGCTGCCAGTTCTCAACTCAAAGTGAAGGTCGAGATAAGTTGCCCACTCAGGGTGGAGAACGGAAGCTCTGGGGCGGGGCTCTGCGACGGTCCGTTTGGGCGCATCATCTACCTCTTTGATTACAGCAACGCCGCTGCAATGGACAAGCTTAGGTCAGAGATCCTGAGGATCAATGCGTCGGCTTTCCATCTGGACTCCAACTCGCCGGAGAGTGTAGAGAAAGCCCTCTCAGATTACAACATGAATTTCGAGCAGGACGAGAGCAATGATCTGGATTTCGTTACAGGGTTCCACGTCGTGGACAAGAGGACAAACATTGTTGTCCTCGAAGGGCGGAAGCATAAAGCAGTGAAGACGCTTTGGGAAGCTGTTCCCATGAAGTAAGTCCATTAGCATGCTGCGCTAACAGTTTGCAGCTGCGCTCGACACTTGCAGAGCTTGTTTAAATTCCGGTGACACTCCTGCAGTCTGACGCTCCGCAGGTTGAGTGGGAGGAAGCGGGAGCAGGTGGTCGTCCTCCACAACTCCAACCTGGGATTCTTCAAGCGCATCTACGACTCGCTGCACGTGGGTCTGAGTCCGATCTATTTATCCGAGCCGCTGGAGGCCATCGTGAAGCAACCGCTGGTCTACGTTAGAGGGACGCTCCCCCGATCCTGCCTCCTCGCGCTGTGGAGGTACGGGATAGCCGATGGGTCTTGCAAAAAGGGGCTTAAAATGTAATCTATAGGGGATTAAGAACAAGCCAAATCAGAACAACGTCCTGCATAAGATGTTGATTGTTACATGATGAGATCCACTTCGTTTGGATCTGCCTGATACTGAATTGGTGACGGCCCATAAAGTGGCTGCAGATCCAGTTTCCATCCACACCGTGACCCAAAAATATTTAAACACCCGTCAAATATATTTTAATCTCCCATAATTCCCGGATTATGGATCTGAATCCAATCGCACATGGTAATCAAGTATTTATTACATTAATCGATCTGAAACGTGCGTCTGCTCCCCCCGAGGTTGAGCCGGCTCTGTCAGGCGAGCCGACTCCGGGACGCAGTGCAGCACGACCTCTTCCCCTCGGCCGACATGATCCTCAGCATGATCAAGGAATATGGCGCCGAGCCGTGGGAGGAAAGCGTGGGCGCAGACACGGAGGCGGAGGTACCGCGTTTACTCATCCGGATGAAACGGCGTGCGCCGCTTGATGCACGAAACAGAGAGTCCGTGAAGCAGCTGCGGCGCCAAGAGCGGAAAGACTTCATTCAGGTTTGGGCTTCAGTCGCTCCGAGTGGGATCTCTCCGAGTACTCAAAGCAATGCTACCGTTTGGGATCTCTTCCAGGACAATAGGAGGAAGGTGAAAGAAGAAAGCGAGCGGCCAAAGAAGGCAGAAGTGTCTGCGCCGTGGACGGAGCAGTCTGCGTCCGGGCCGGCCCACAACTACAGCATCCAGACCTTCAACTCCAAAGAACGGGCCAAGGAGCGGCTCCGCAAAGAGCTGGCCATGGTGTGGTGGAAATGGAGGGCAACTTTTTAGCCTTGGCGCTGTTCCTGTTCCTGATTTCTAGGACGCATACGAGAAGCTGACTTGGGGGGTTTTATCTTTAGGTTCCAGGGCGGAGGTTCACCTACAGCCAGCAGTACCACAGCGCTACGGTGGCGCCGGGAAGCACGACCTCGGAGGACACCTCAGATTCCACCGCCGCTTCTCCGGTTTGGGTCACCGGCATAACCAGTGGCGAGTCCAAAAAGCACCCGAAACACCCGGACGAGGCTCGCGTGGAGGAACTGAGGAAGGTGACGCCATTCGCCTTTCAGCAGGAACGCTCGGCATTCCCACAAATCACCGTTTAGGGATTAGGAATTCTCACTCTTTCTCCATGCGTCGGGTTCTAATGTGACGTGACTTGCAGCATTAACCTCACGGCGCTCTCCCAGGCCATCCCAGTTCAGTTGTCTATCCTCCTCGCTGTGCTTCCAGGCTTGGAGAGAGAACATCCTTCACGCCAACACATTGAAGCCCACGCTTTCCCGTGATGCGTGGCCCTCAAGCCGGCACCACAAGGATTTTCGGATCTACAGCAAACCTCCAGATCTCTTCAGCCCAACCCCCGTCAGCATCCACCTGGCAGGTAGGCCAAGACCCTGCTGCACGTTTGATTTGCACGATCGCCCGTCTTCTCCTGTGAGTAGGAATCAGTGCATCAGGGCTTTTACCCACCCGTCGTTTTATACTCGTCTGTGCCAATAATCCTTAATGCCGAGCAGCAAGGTGTTAAGTGTAAGTCCTAAGGTGCACTCGAGACGAGAGTGAGTGTGCGTAGAAGGGTAACGAAAGACAGGAGGCAAGAGCTGGAGGTAGAGATGACGGATGGACGGGATACGGAACGATCACATGGTGCACCCCCCCCCCCCCCCAGCCCCCCAGGTGTCACTCAAACGAAGTTCAAAACCATCCGAAGACAGAAAAGATAATAAAAACTGGACCGAAACGGATCCGACTTTGAGACTGGAAACATTTGCTGATTCAACAGGGAAGGATTCGTGTTACCTGCTGGTCATTCAGTCTCCACAGCCTGTAATGGGGGTTAGCTGGATATCACTGGAGGGACATTCCGCCTTTCAGCTAAAGTGAAAAGCGAAAGACAGAAAAAGACAAAAAAAAAAAGTTAAAGCACCCTAAACTGATTTGGATGATCAGATCCAGTGAATGAAGTTCCTTCAGTTCCAGAAATAAACGGCAGCAAACGGAGCCGATCAATGGAAACCACCACAAAGCGCTTCAAACGCCAGTCACGGCAGCGGAACATCTTTATTCTATTTACAGTCCTCTCTCTGTGTCAAGACTTCTTTTTTTTGTAGTAGGAGTTTTTCAAGACGTCTGTGATCCTTCACGCGATCAAAATCCTAATTCGGCACTTCCCTTTCAAGCTACGTATGGAATCGATAGATTCACGACATATCAGAGCCAGGTTGAAGTATAACATTGAACCAGTGAGGCTTTTGTTTGAAGCAGGAGGAAGACGCTATGCAGGCAAATGGGGGGGGGGGGGGGGCGTTTACTAGACTGTAAACTTCTTACATTTACGAGTGTGGTCATATGCATTTTGCTCCATTGGGGGCCTTGCTGTCAGAACTAAGGTCTCAATAAGTTAACATGCCAGCTCTGATTCACTTTGACTTTTCATGGTTGGTGTATAAAGATACCAAGGACAATCTAGAACCTTTTGGTGCCGATCCAGATCACCATGTGGACGGTGCAGATCCAGTTAGGAGGGGAATGAGCTGCTTGGAGGAGGTCTGTGCTTTTCTAGTGTGATGATGAAGAGGGGAGAACGAGTGTGTTGGACGCAGCATAAAGCATAAAGCCCAAGAGTCTCCAATACAGACTTTTTTCCTCTAACGGTCAGGACTCGGAACGTTTTCTCAGCACCGAAGGCAAATATCGATATGTTCCAAGTGAAGCCCCAGATGGCGCCGACTTTCAGCCAGAATCCGTTTTTCTTTTGCTCTTTAAACACTCCCACGCTGGACAATCGATCTGCCGAAGGGGACCTGTTGCATTTCCTGTCGCGAGCCAGCCAGCGAGGGGAAATGGATGCTTTAGGTTTAGCCCATAAACGTAGAGCTTCGGTGTAAAAGCTACCGGCTCACGAGTCCGCCGGGCCGGTTGGGCGTGTCGCTGATGCTCAGGAGACCTTCTGCAGCGGGAGCAGCTGGAGGCGGCCGCCGAGCGGTTCAGCCGCTGGATGGAGAAGCTGCTTCCTGGCGGGAGCGCCAAGCCGCCAGGCGAGGGCCCCTTCCCAGAGTTCAAGTGTCACATGGGAGGAAACGGTGAGAGGACTCGGGATATTCTGAAGGATGAACCCAAGAAGTATTCGCTGAGGAAGCCCGGCATGAGACTGAAGGTGCAGCATTTTGGGTTCGGATCTCGTCTTTGACACGTGAATTCTTTTCTCAAAAGTTACCTTGATGTTTGTGACCCGTCAGCCTTTGCCTCGCCTGTCCGTGCTGAACCTCGGTGACGAGGAAGAGGAGGAGAAGAAGGGCGTGGCCCTGGCGCCAGGCGACTGCACGGACTGCAGCCTCAGCAGCACGAACGTCATCCCCAGACACGCCTCGATGTTCCGCCGGTACCGCCACCCGTCAGTCAGAAATCCAGTTTGGTTTTATCCAGAAAGACACCAAACATGGACCCCGAAGATAATCCGAGGTTTTTGTCTTCATGCATGTTTCGCTGCGTCTTTCAGGGGATTCCCGGCGCCGCGGTCCTTCCTGTACAAACGGACCGCCCTGCCGCTGACCGACGAAGAGAAGAGCATCTTCACTCTCCACAAGTAGGAACCCAACAAAGCGGCACACAGCAATAATCATAGACCTTTGAATTTATTAAGCAAACCTACAGCCAGAGTCAGAACCGGAGACAACCAATCAGTGGAACTGTGCGTGATCCAATCAGAACGACGCTCAGAATGTTCTCTCCAGGGGGTGGGAGCAGGCGTAGGCTCGGTTCTCCAGAACCTGTTTGGCGATCTTCGTGATGCTGGCGTCGTTGTTCTCAGGAGAGTCTGGAGCAGATCGAGATACAAATTAGAGAACAAGCGCTAAACGACATTCCGATCTGCCCGGATCGGGTCACCAGATAACGCGGATCACACGCAGGCCGTTAAAATAAAAAATCTGCCGTGTGAAAATGAAAAGCAGCGGGGGGTCCGCCGTTGGTATGCGGGACTTGGCGGGGAAATTCCGCAACACGTGCAAGTCTTTTGTTCTCCAGATGCGACGGGGCTGTTCTCAATTAGCACTTTGTGTCGCACTTACGTTTTTGCAACTGAGCAATCATGTAGTTGTTCTTGAAGAAGGCCTCGGAGCAGAACGTGTTCGCGAGCAGCACCTGGGAGACAACGGCCATTCATCAAAGCCCTGCATGCGTGAAGCTGAACGCAGAAATCCGAAACCGAATCAGAGGCCGGGGGCGGGACATGTTTAGTTAAAAGCAAAATGAATCCACCGGAAATCATCCGATACAAACCCGAGTGCAAACGAGCCTCGACGTAAAGGGGACGAAAAGTCGTCAACTCAACAGGCGAAAATAGCTCGTCTAAATCATCCAGTCTTAAGACAGGAAGTGCTTCCTCTAATCAATTTAACAAGGAGCTAGCGCTGCTGCTAGCATGAATATTAACCAGCGGTGTGCAAGATGAATGAAATGTGCCTGAACTGATGTGTGCACCAATCCAGAGGCAGGGATTCGGGAGTGACGGTCAGATTCCCGGCGGGCGGAGCTCCTTCCTCACCTCGTGGTCGTGATTCTTGAGGCCGATGCTGATGGAGCGGCTGGCCCGGGACAGCACGGCCGTCATGGCGTACATGTTGATCAGCACGTCCGCCACTTTCTTCAGGACGAGCTGTTCGTCCACTATTGTCTAAAAAAAAAAAAAAAATGGATGAAAAAGGAAAGGATCGTGAATCAATGATTCGTCCACACGATTTGCAGTCGATCACGTGATTCAACCATTTTCCATAATTGGGGTGTAATAACATCAACACATCCGTGGTGCCTACGGTTCTGGGTCAGGACAAGTCCAACCCTTCGTTTGGCAATTGTAAAATCTTCTGAATCCTGTTTTGGTTTATTTTCCGGTGCCTTGTTGCCATGGTGATTAATGGGTTCTGTATTATTGTAACGTCTCCATTGTAACAGAGCAGCAGTGTGTGGTAAACATCTGTCTCCACATTTTCTATCCATTTCAGCAAATAAAAAAAATCTGACCTTTTAATAAATGAAGAAAGTATCTCGCACGAGTTGTCGACAATTAAAGCTAAATTTACTTTAGGAACTTTGAACTTCAAAGTTCTCCGGAGAAATGAAACCCTCACGAGGACATTCCGAATGCATCGGATCAAAAAATGACGTCAAATGATGCAGGAAGTAAGGATTTAGAGAGCGGAGCCGTGTCCGGGAGATTTATAGCTCGTTTGAGAAAGCCGTGATTACGAACCCGCAGCAGCTGTCCGGCAGGCCGACGGCACCGATCGGAGAAACGGACCGAACAAACGGAGGCGTTCAATCTTCAGGACCAATTACAAAACCGACTGAGCGGGAAAATCCCACAGCTGCTCCGGTTTGTAAAAGCAATCGTTACCTTTCCAAATCTGTACAGCAGGTTCTCCACCGTCGATCCGAAATAGCTGACGTTGACTTCCAGCTTCTTTGCACTTTCCTGCAAGCAGAAAATTCCAGAGTGTCAAGGAAGCACACCTCCGAAGGGGGCCCTTCAGGCAACCTGGAACGACGCCCCTGCTGCGGCGGGGGGGGGGGGGGGGGGGGGGTCGAGTCCGTTCCGAACTCCCAGCAGAGTTTAAATCCGAACGTCTCACCGTCAAGCTGGGATGCACCACGCCGTCCTTTCCCGTCAGGCCGTGGTCCTTCGTTCTGCCGACCAGGGACCCCAGTTTATTCCCAAACAGGCTCAGAGCCGTGCCGATATTTCCTTTCTTTGCTTCCCTGCAGGCAGAGCGAAGGAAACATTGATAACGCGTCTTTCACGGCCGCAGTCGCTGGTAATTGTGACGCTTTCCTCTCAAATGCACGTCTCTCTCTAGGAGACTGATCAGCGTCCCGGCGGCTTTGGAACCGCTGCCACTTACTTGATTTTGTCTGTGAGGATTTTGCCGGCGTACTGCAGCCCAGTGAGAGCAACGTACATCCTCAGGATTTCATTGGTCCCCTGTAAAAACACAGCATCTAGTACTAATACGAATGATCGGTTTCACATTTATGAACGGGGAATGTGGATGGAGAGCTCTTCTTTAGTTTATATACAATGCTGTGTCATCTAAAAAAAATTTTTTAAAGAATTTTGACTAGTAATCCCTACCTTCAGAGGAAGTGACAGAACAGAAACTCATCAACTCCCAACACAGATGCGCCACCTAGTGGCCGCCTGACCAAGGTAATAATACCAGAGTCCAAATTTCCCACTATAAACAGTAAAAACAAATTCCAAATTTTCAAGGCTAACTTTGGGCAGGAGGCGGAGTTCATCCTGGACAAAACACTGTTGGACCACACGGAAGAAGAAAAGGTCCCCAGTGCACCGACAGCACTCGGCTTTGTTGGCTGGAGGAAGCCGGAGAGTCCGTGGGTGCGTTTCACGTTCTGGCCCACGACCTTAATTCTCCACGTACCTCAAAGATGGGCAGGATGCGACAGTCCCTGATGTAGCGCTCGTAGGGGTAGTCCTTGGTGTATCCCAGTCCTCCGAGGACCTGAAGCGCTTCGCTGGCACAAATCCAGCCTCCCTCGGAGCTGAGCACCTGAACAGAAGCCGGAGAGCACACGCTGGGAGAAGCGCTCCCCACGGACGACGTTTAAAGACGGCGCCATCCGACCTTAACCATGGCGGCCTCGAGGGAACAGTCTGGGACCCCCGGTCTGTCCATCATCCCTGCCGTCAGATAGGCCATGCTCTCCATCACAAAGGCATTGAGAGCCATCAGCGCAAACTTGTCCTACAACAGCAGGACAACGACTCGGCTTATTCGCCTCCGAGCGGATTAACGATCCAGACGGGGAAAGTCGTCCGCACCTGAATCATGCCGAACTCCGACAGGCTTTTGTTGAACTGCTTCCTGGTTGCGGCGTACTCGGAGGTCAACGCTACAGCCAGACGGACAGACAGGCAGACAGACAGGCGCGATGTCAAAATGGAGGTATTTTGAACAGCAGACACAAGAAAGCTCTTAAGGATTTCAGTTTTTAATCCTACCAATGAGTTTCTTAATCATCCCAGCCGAGGAGCTGCCCATACTGAACCTCCCCGAGTTCAGGATGTTCATGGCGATCTGTCCAAACACAAAGCAAGAAGGTTTGGCGTTCAGAGAACCAACACAACCGCTAAGACAGTTTATGCAACGGCACGAATCCCACCTTGAATCCACCACCTATTTCTCCGAGGACATTCTCCACCGGCACCGGGACGTTGTCATAGGACACCTGGCAAGCTGAAAATAGCCACAAAGAGGACATGAAACGGGACCAAGCGGGCCGAGACACCGCCTCCAAACCCACGCGACACTCACTGTTGGAGCCTCGGATGCCCAGTTTGTCCTCCGGCTTGCCGCTGGTGACGCCCCCAAACGCCCTCTCCACAATGAAAGCAGAAATCTTATCCGTCTTCACGCCGTCTACTGTCGCCGCCGTCCTGGCGAACACCGTCATGACATCCGCAAAGCCGCCGTTTGAAATCCAAATCTAAGCAGACAGAGTAACCTGGACTTTAAAAAGGCAGCCGCTGCAGCCGCGGTGATTTTAGGATGTGAACGGCGGCGTCCTGGACGGCGCTCACCTTGGAGCCGTTGAGCAGGTAATGCGTCCCGTCTTCCGACAGGGTCGCACGGGTCTGGATGGAGGCGGCATCACTTCCGCTGAAATGTCCAAGACGAACGTAGATGAAGCGGATCCGACCTCAACACAAAGTCGCGATCACATTTGATCCTTCCGGTTCCCGGTCGATCAGAAAGACGTGCATTACGATCTGACAACGGTCGCATCGTTTACTGCGAAAGAGAGATTCTAAATAAAAAAGGTCCGACAGATGCTACTCGAGTCCAGTAAACAGGCCGACGGGATGCTAACATTAGCATTCAGCTTCTGCAGTCATGTGTCAGGCGCCGGCAGCGCCACATAAACCCGTTTTACCTTCCAGGCTCCGTCAGACAGAAAGCTGCAACGTGTTCTCCTGAGGCCAGTTTGGGCAGATACTTCTGCTTCTGGGCTTCGTTTCCTGCGATCAGAATTCCCTGGAAGCGCCGAAGAGACATTAGCGAATCGCACGGAGGCATCGCCGCATTCCCCGTCAGGATATGGACGGGCTAACGGCGGACCGACCTTCAGTCCGATGGCTTGATGCGCAGCGAGTGTCACGGCAATAGAGGCGTCCAAGGAGATGATCTCCGCGAGTCGGGCGTACATGGTGTTGGACAGTCCGAGACCTCCTGGGACGGAAAGACGAAGCCCAGCGAGTTCAAGGCGGGGGGGCAGGAAGAAGAAGCGTGCATCCACGCACCGCCACCGTCTTACCGTACTCCTCGGGAACCATGATTCCAAAAAGGCCGAGCTCCTTCAGCCCGTTTAACGTCTCTGCAGGGATGTGGGCTTCTCGGTCGATTGTCGACGAGTCGACTGACGGGAAGCAGAAACGAAACTCGTTCTCCTCTTTGGACACGTCATCGACGCTCGTTGCGTTCGCTCAGCTTCTTCTACTCCGGATTTCTCGCTTACCTTTCTCGTTGAAGAATCGTTCCACCGGTGCAACAAACTGGTTGAGCTCCTCCAATTCCTCATTTCCAATTTCTGGATACGGGAAGACCTCCTCCTATTGATGAGAAAAAAAAAAAGAAACATAAACACAAACACACGACCCAAATCGGATCTTTTCAATTCAGATTTGGGTCACTTGCATGGGGGGGGGGGGGCAGGTTACCTGTGGTGTGTGGGAGCTGCACAGGCCTTTAACAATTATCATTGTTAAAGGTCAAATGATGACCCCAACCTGTTTTAAATGTTTATAATAGTTAATAATTATCATTATTAAGGTCTAATGATGACACCAACCTGTTTTGAATGTAGGATACATTTTGTTTTGTCTTCCAGAGATCATAGTTGCAGGTCGAGTTGGCGTGCATCATCGCAGAGACGTTATGTTGCGTCAATTAAATAAATAAAACACTCAATCATTATAGTTTTCATTTAGTGACCTGATGCTGTTTTTTTTTTTTTTTTACCTATTCCACCAATTCTTTTCTTATATCGTGATAACAATAATCCAGATTATGACTGCTATGGTCATTCTAGCAACTGCAGAATTCTGGTAGACCGAGTGTTAAGGTGCGTCAGGTGTCAGGTGAAGCATCTCAGGTTGGGTCCACATTGTCTGATCCCAGGTCAGGTAAGGCAAAGGAAGCGAGCCATCCTCCCCCACGCCCCCGCAGGGCTCCGCCCGTTCCCCGCTATGAGCCCACTCGTCCCGTCAGTGACGTTACCTTGTTCATCTGACCGAGGAACAGATCTTTCGCGTACGCGAGGCTTCTTGAATGAGTTTTAATGGACCTCCGCTGCTGCAGCCGTAAAACTTCTTTCCCGGCATTCCTCGCGGTACAGGCGAGCAGTCGCTTTGACGAGACAAGAAACCTGCTTACATTCATAATTATTGCTGACACGAATCTTAAATCGACTTTATGTCGTCCCTGCTCAGAATGTTACAAATAGCAAGCTGAATGTCGCCCCTTACAACGATGAAGGCGCAAGTTTCCGCCTTCTCTGTCTCTGATTGGCTATTGTCTGTGCTGACGTCACTGTAAAGGTCCGATGATTTGCTAACCTTATCAGAGTGAACCAATCAGAGGTAGAGAAAGGCGGGCTATGGCTTCGGCATAGTGTGACCCTAACATGCGCAGGCAGCATACCTTTCACCCATTTCTGTCTCGGGCTGATGACGTCACCAATGTGTTGATAAACAATATCTATGCAAAATATTTGTATATAAGAATGAAAAGTTTGGAAATTTACGTAATTTATATATTTATTTTGTTTGTTTATTCTAAAAAAAGTAATTAATAAATTTTAATCAGTGCTATAGTATAAACTCAACAAAAAACAAACAGACAATTTATTTTGGTAATTGTTATTACATCCGGTTTCCCCAGCAGTCTATGAACGTTACATGAATATACGGAAAGGTCAATTGTAATGGCACAAGAAGGCCTCTTGGTGACGCAATAGCCTAATCCATATATAAATACTTTAACTAGTCGGCAGTGGCCCATAAATCTGACTGAGATAACTTGGTTAAAACTGGTTTTACTTTCATCTATAAACACAAACAGCCCTTTGATAAACTGCGTCTACAATGCAGAGGAAACTTAGCCCTTTGCTCGGCTCCTCCCATCAGCATGCTGACGTTTTCATGCTGTCATGATGACGTGGCCCTTCAAGCTGGGGTTTATTTTTAGCTGCAACATCAAGAGCCGCAGACAAACAGGGTGAACTATCACTGGGCGTGATGGTTCCCCCCCCCTTCCTGCCTGCACCGGCTGCAGGCAGGAAGGGGGGGGGGGGGGGGGGGTAAACAACAACAATGACAATTTACAAAATGACAAAATTAGTTGAATGTCTATTGAGTTGTTTTCTCTTATCTCAAATCCTAAGAATGTTTTATTGCATGCCGATTAAAGACATACCAATAAAGGAAACCCTCGACAGAGTTTACGGTAATATGAAGCCATGATACCGACATTAAAATAATACCTCATCCTGAGAAAGGAAATAGTGACACTGAAACCTTTGTATTTGAAAGTCTTTTTATGACTGTAGTCATAGAATAAATATATTTTATTTAATTGGTTGTACATCCACGGGTCGCTCCGGTCCATGAGGAGGAGGGTTACGGCCGCACTCATCGCCTTTGTAAGTAGAATAGAAGCATATTGGACAAAGTAGAGCAGAAGCAGCTCTGGTTTTACTGTATGTCACTTTATTTTGTCACAGTACTAGTTTTACATCAACTGTTTTTTTTGTTTTTGTTCTTTTTTTTGTCTACGTAGAAACAGAATGCATAATGAAACAAGATCACGCCTTCCTTCCCTGCGACTTCAGAAGTGGTCTGCGAGTGTGAGAGAGAAGCGGGGCCATGTCAGGAAATCAATCTGAAGCGGCGTCAACTGTAACAGTCGGCTGTTCGTCTCCGAATCCTATGATGATTCGGTCCTGTCGGAGGCAGAGAGGAGCAGGAACCCAGCTTCAGTGCAACTGCAGGATTCAGATTAGTAATAATTTACAGACTATTTACATGTGTTCTCTTTCTTTACAACACTGTTCAAATGTTTCCTCTCTTCCAGACTCATCAGGTTCGCCCCGACGGATTTGCTATTTACAGCCGGAAGTGAAGAACTGCCCCGTTTTTATACTGTACAGCGGAAATAGAGGCAAATGCATGCCGGGGTGACGGGGGGGGGGGGGGGGGGGGACCCACTAGTGGGCCAGGATTAACCAAAAGTAAACAAGCAAATCAAAAAGCTAAAGTGGAAGTTTAGGGGCGGAGTCAAAACAAGTCGCCATTTCAATGAAATGAACCGGTGGGCAACAACAAAGGACCCAGAATCCGGCCGGGATACGGTGCTGGACTAAACGCTGTGCTGCGAGTCTGATAGAGAGAGACTCTGGAATAATTAAACATAGTTCCACTGAAGCTCCTTTAGAGACGGTTGTAACTACAGTCAGATTTCATTCATGATTTAAATCTCTTTTCCCTGAGTGTGAATGTCTTGTTTTATAAAAGGGAGTACGTTTGGTGTCGTCATTTATTATTTATTTATATTTTAAATAGTGTCCCAGCCTCTTTTATGTATTTATTTTGGACTTGTGGTTCTTCTAGGCTAGTTAGCAGTTTAGCTCCCACAATCAGCCGAGCTGCTGAACGACTCTGGAGAATGTTTGGAAGAGCTTATCAATAGATTACCAACATGTACAGCATTGATAAATCATTTAAAACCCATCAATAAAGTTAATTAACATTACGAACCGTAAAAGGCGCCGTATTGGAAAGTGGTACCTTGAAATTGTGCGTCTCATGCTAGGAGACGTTGATCTTTTTGGACATCGTGTGAGACATTGACTGAGGTTAAATACACGGATGAAATGGTTTTAATCCCTGCTTGGACCTTTTCCATCTTGTAGCTACGCTAAGTATCCGGGAAGCTAATGTACGTGGATCAGGAAACTATACAAAAGTTGTCCTCCGCAGTAGCACAAATACGCACTGGAGTTGAGTTCGCTGTAGTACAGGAAGTCCAGACTACTCTACCATTCATTTAACAGCTGTCCACCGTAACACGGAGACAGCTCGGGAGTACAGAGGAGAGTTAGCTTTGAAATACATTGCTACATGCAATTATTGTCTCTGATGTTCTTCCTCCGAATAGAAGGACGCGTCTCGGATCCGCGAGGACGCTTCGCTGAAACGATGAGGAAGAAATGACAAAGGACATCGAGCGGGAAGACAAAACTAAAAGAACAGACAACAACCCAAACTGCAACTGCTCTTCGTCAAGGAAAAGTAAAGACATATATTATTGCACATAAAAAAAAAAAAAATCCCTCATAGTCCAAGAAGATATCGACTAACTTCTGCTGCTGATATTAACTAAGTAGGAGTGCGTCTCTGCTCCAGGACAGCGTCCCTGCCTCCGTCTGCAGACACTGAACAGGATAGCCGGGGGACGCTCAGCCAGCCATCCCATAATATGTCACAAAGACGATTGATATAAAGCTGCGGGCGACGCTCAGAATTATCACCGTCACACAATGATAATTGTTGATTTTCTGTCCTGCGGCGTCCACACTCAGCCAGCTGAGAGCTTCACGTCATGACACCCCAACCGTCGGATTGTTGCCGCTCCCCTGTGTCACCTCCGGTATCCAATGGAAACCACGTCCCCCACCACCTGCAGGACAGACGTCCACAGTCCTGCCAGTTTGCAGTCCAGCCGCGCAGTTCTCGTAGACCGTTTCCTGTTTGTTGGACTCCAAAAACAAATAATGCATGTTAAAAAAGAAAAGAAAAAAAAGATGCCGGACAAGCAGCTGGTCCAGTCCTGAAGGGCTGGACATTCGGATGAATCAGTTTGCAGAGCAGGTCGTCATGGCGATGAACCAAACACGAGACGAAGATGAGACCAAGAGCAAGTCCGTTCACCGAGTTCTGGCTCAAAGGCAACCGGTATCGTCCCAGCTCGCCGAACGCCCGACTATAAAACGCTGTGCTCGTTCTCATAACGGTGGAACTATGCCACCTATGTGTGAGTGCGGCACTGCACGTTGGTTCTGTAAATATAATCAGAATAAGTTGATATTTTATAAAATACTATGCACAATATACATAAAGCATTTCTGTGACTAAAGTTATAAATGCTTCAACAATTGGCACATTTATCACCGCTAACAGAAATCACAGTGCGCCGTGAGCTACCGCTACGCTAAATACTCGCACATCTACCGCTGAGGACGAGCGTCTGCCTCACGCTAGGTGAAGTCAATTTGCAGGCATGAGAATCAACAGGAGTGTTTGCTTATGAGGCGAGATGTTTGATCGTCGTCCTTTGACTTGCTGAGGAGGAACAGTGGGCGTGGTCTTTGTGCATGCTCTCGTGTTCTTGTCCGTTACTCTTGAAGCAGGCGGACGTGACTTGTGACCTGGAATGAAATCTGTTTCTACCGGATCGACTGTTCCCGTAAAGGAGGCGCAGGATCCCGTCTGGCGTCCCGTGACCTAACCGAAGATGCACAGTGCGAAAGTCTCAGAGTAAAACAAGACCTCAGTCAGAGAACCCCCCCGCCCAGTGCGCCTCAGACCACCGTGCTGATGCCGCTGTGCTTGGGCTTGGTGCTACTGGTTGATTGGGAGGCTGGTGGAGGTACGCCGTGGTGGTGGGCGCCATGGGCTGGGTGGGAGGAGTGGGCCGGGTGGCCCCCGTGGCCGTGCTGCACGTGTGGCGGATAGGACGCCTGCTGGCTGTGAGAAGGGGGCGGTTGGTACTGGTGCGGAGGGTGCTGCAAGTGCGCCGGTGGGTGGTAGTGATGATGGTGGTGGTAAGGCGGCGGGTTCTGGGTCACGTGGCAGAACTGGGCGTGGTGCATGGGACCCGGCGTGTCTGTCTCCACCCGGGCCGTGTGGTGCAGGTTGGTGGGGTGAGGCGCGTGGGAGATGAGGGTGGGATGCGGGGTGGGGCTGGGCGACTTCACCCGTCGGGCGCCGAACAAAGACCCAAGCAGAGAAGAGGAGTTGGGCAGGGACTGGCCGCTGTGGCGGGAAGGACAGTCTCGGCTGGACGGGGGTCTCCGCCGCATGTGAGGACTGCTAATGATGGACCCCTACAAAAGAGAAGACAGTCAGACGACAACAGGAAAAAGTGTAGGCTTCCCATTGGACCGTCAACCGAAAGACCGGCCGCAGCTAATTCTAGATTTCACACGGACGCGGTGTTGCCTCGTGAAAGCGGCTCGCTGTTTTCCTGCGCTGGTCCCCCCGCCTCCGTCTGCCCATCCACGGCGACGTTTCACTGTCGATTCCTAAATGGTCCTGGGGCTCGGTTTGCTGAGCTCGTCAGAGTCTTTGGAATATGCACCGTCATGACACCGAATCTTCAGACTGGCGCCGTTGGGAGTTCCTGTCACCGTTCCATCTGGTTTCCCGGACTAAAGTGCCCTCTTTAATTGTTATCCCCCCCCCCCCCCCAAACACACACACTTCTAAGCCTTTACGGAACAATCTGAAATCTCTGTCGAGCATCTCAATTAGTATGCAAGACCACGTAGGAGCGTTGACTTCAGGTTCACTGCGAGTGTGCTACGGATTTGACTGATGTGTTTTGACGTTCCCACTCAGCAGGATAAACACTTTAATTTACTAGAAATTATAGGGAAAATTTAAATAAGTGCACATTAACACAGAATAACATTGACGTGAAAGAGATGAATCAAAGCTGATCTTTGAGAAGCATGCATGGCATGCAAATTACATGGCCACTGTTAGCATTTTCACGAACTCTTTCATTCTGTTGAAAAGGACAATCCTATCATTTATCGATTCGTCCGACAAAAGCAGTTAGTCTTCCAGGACGTAATGATCTCCGACAGAATGCATTCATCGTCTCATGTCGGTGCCTTTATGCTCACATTTATTCACGCCGGTAAAACGCTGCCTGAGAGAAACGATAAGAGAGGAAATAGAGGAGCCTCTTTTCGGGGTCAGGGGTCAGTGAAAGGAAGCAGGGTGAGTCGATTCAAACTTTGAGGCATGCAGTAGATGGAACTGACAAAGCACAGCCAGGCCACTTCATACATGTACAGGATTACGGGCAAAAATCCAAACCCCGCCACACAAAAGAGAACGACTCAAAGGTGACAGTCCGACATGGAGCAGCCCTGATGCGAGTCGGGGGTATCGACGGTTGATGCATGCAGCGGATCATTCCGTTTCAAGCCCAGTTCATGCACAACGACAAAGGAGCTCGCATCGGAACCACAAGAAAACAGAAGAAATTCAAACGGCAAAGAAACAAACACAGAGACTTGTTGGATTCAGCGTCAGATGCATCCTACTTACTTCCATATTGCTGTCTAGTGATCCTGCACTGCTGCGTCTCCCACGCTTGCCTGGCCAGAACATGTGACATGACAGATTAGACACGCCTGGCAAAGACAGGAAGATGCACATATCCCTTTCTGTCTCGCACTAGGGTGACAAGAAAATAAAACAACAGCCAAGGACTAGCTAGCAAAGGATCGCCAGTATGGGAGGGGGGGCAAATAGTGACTAAAGGAAAGGGCACAAGCAAGGTCGGTGCTAAAACTTCACAACAAACTGGGGTAATTTAATCTTGAAGACTTTTTCGACATGTCAGGAGACCGTCCCATCAGGGAAAGATGCTTTGAATTACTTAACAGATTTCACATGCATTACTTCGTAATACTCGCCAGACAGTATCCGGAATCTTAGTCCAATATTAGGACTTGTGAGCTCAAAAACACGGATACTACGTTTCCCACAATGCAACCAATGCTATCTTCTCTTCCTGTTAAAATCAAAATCTTTCAAACTGATTACTTCCTGAGAAATATTAAACAAGTGTTTTCTTGGACCCCACAATTAGCACAAACCCGTCAATAGGTTACTGCTATCGGTAGACGTAGCGGTGTTAGCATGAGCCAGCGAGAAAAGTAAAAAAGGACCTCAAATCACCAACATTTCCTTGGAAAACTGGGCATCTAAGATCCAGAATTGGTTGGGCTCTATCTCAGGCCGCTATACAGTGTCTCATTCAAAAAGCTAATTAAAGAGCAGCTTGACTGGTCTGAACCGCCTTTCACGGGCCCCAGAGAAGCTCCTTGGCCAGGAGCCGACACGCCACACCTTGCCTGAATCAACCACGCCACATGAATTCTTCTTACTGCTAAGACGGGCGAACTGATCACCGTGACCAACATAAGGCTGCCTCCTTCCCCTCCAGCGAAGCGGGATCATCAGCTGATAGCCTGCAGTAAATTACACCTGGGCCCATTAGCAAACAGCCATTCCTTTCTCCGCACTTCATTTGCTTCCTGCCTTGCGGGGATTTCCATTCAGCTGCCGCTGCCAGACAAACTGCGGCAACGGGAACTCTTCCGAGTAATACCCCGAAATGAGGGAATAATACCTTCCAGGGTAGATGCTCTACTTTGCCTAGCAGAGGGATGGGATATTATGTTACCATGACAACCCTTGATTTTCACCTGCTTCCGAGAGGTCGCGTAGGGAACTGCTGAGGGCGCTCCTCTTCAAACCTTCGCCGATGGCGTAGCTGTCGTCCAGGCTCGCTCGGCTCAGGTTGCCGTTGCCCGTGTCCTTCTTCAACCCTGAACTCTGGGACATGCTGGGTCTCACCACCCCCTTCTGTTTTTCTAGTTCCGCTGCGTAAGAGACGGATTCGCCACAAGAACATTAGTCCAGCCAACTCCTTCTCGCCATTTCTCATTTAAGCTGAGATAGGAGTAGTCATGTTGGAATAAGGATATTTATTTAGCCTACTCACACTCTATCCGGTACTTCTCCATCTCCTGGACTTCAGCAATCGATTCTCGCAGATCGTCAGTAAACTTTTTGCGGTCCTGAGGATTGGGTGCATTGAAGTTGATGAGGACTTTGATGTCAGCTCCAGGAATGGCTGAAGTCAATCGGACTCCATTGGGGTAATCTAGAGGGTGATACAATCAGATCAATGGAGAAGTCCACACAGTTGAGTTGCGTCAATAACAGACAACAGTTCTGCCAACAAGAAGGTGTCAGTATGCTTCAAACTCAATGTTGGTTTTCGGTCCAGACTAACTTTCCAATAGTCGTGGATATCTTTAGGCTCTATCTCTGATTGGCTGCATCGGAAACATTGACACCAAGGCGGACATGCGAGCGTTTTTTTTTAGCATGACCCGTTGATGTCAACTGCTGTTACGGTTGCTGTCGTGTGGACAGTTTCCAAATGGCTCCTGTCAAGTCGTGTTCCAACATTGTCTAGTTGGCGATCCCTCATTTCTGGGGTGTTCCTCAAATGAAGCACAATCAGAATGACAACTTCATGTTCTGGCAATGGGCAAAACTCGCCCGCAGGCTTTACTGCCTTTGAGTTTGGCCGTTTTGAATAAGACATTTGCATTTGGACAAACGTGTGATTTGAAGCAAACCGAAGGTTTTGTGCAAAACTGACCGACACTTACACTGATTCTCAAAGAGCAACACTTGCATGCCATAAAGCGAGAAGGACTGACGGAAGCTGTACGTCACAGAGTTCTTTTTCTTTTGGAAAATCTTTGTAACCTATATGGAAAAGTGCAGCATACACAGGGGATTAGACTATTTCAGCGGAATGCCCAATGTGTTCTCAGCATAAGGGAACAATAAAGTCCAGTACCACAAGCAGGTCATTGAAGAGGAAGATCTCCCTTTGGTGCAGGCCCAACTTTTGTGGTTTGTTGGGGTCGGGTACTTCAAAAAGTCTGCAGTAACACACCAGCCTCCTGTGGGGTAGGGATAGTACCTGCACACAGAACCCAACATCACGGCTGATAGAAAAGTAACTTTAGACATTCCGCGGTGTTGAAATCGGCTCCATTTTCCAAACTCAAACCGAAAATGACAGAAGGAGGAATACTTACGCAGCCCAGGCCGTGGTGCAGCGAGCCAATCTGTGTGAGCGAGAGGCATTTTACACGGATCAGCGAACACATGTGGAAACTTTCAAAACCCACGATCGACTTAATGTTCAAGAAGAAGCATCGGGCCAATTTAAAAGCAGCGACTCTAAATAGCTCACGAAGGAAACGCCGACGTGTCCTTCAAAAAAACTTTAGCAATACATTTAGTTTCACATTTATGATCACGACATCGTCAAGTTGCCTTGGACTTGGAGTAATTATTGTCACTGCAGCAAAGCGAGCTTGACGAAGGGGACGTCACTTGACAGAAAGGTTTCAAGACAGCGCATTCAGGATCATGGGGCTGTTTATCTGATTTATTATCACAGCACTTGTCAGGCGGCGCTTTCCTCGGCAAGCACTTGTCGCAAGAGATATGACAGTCATTCGGCATGAAGGTCTTCTGCCCCGAAGAATTGATGTGCTGCGCAGTGACGAAAGCAAGTTCAGGTAGAAATACTAACTCATGAGGAGGACCATGACAAATAAAGTACTGTCTGCAATTTGGTTCGGCACGCTGCTGCTGCAGTCGCCTCTTGAAATGTAGGGGAAGATAAAAGTGGTCACACTCGACCGCGGCAGCCCAAGGGCACGCTCAAACTTACCGGCTTTTTCCCAACAATGAGCTTTTCCACTTTCTGAACCTGGGACACATGGTCTTCATTAGTCTTGAGCTCCCGCTTGTGAATCCGCTCATATATTCCTACCAGCATCTCTCGGGGGATGTCCTCCCCATCGTCCACTCCTTTACGAAGACGAGAGGAAAAGAGAGAGAAAAACGACGGATTAATGGTTAATGCACAGATTTATGCGAGCTGATGAAGCGCTGAATGTACTCGCATACTGCTGGACTGCAAATATTTCTCGCAGAAATGTCCTCCAGAACTCTCTGAGGAAAAGTATTTCTCCTTGTCTCTGTACTGTACTTTAATGACAAACACTCCAATGGGCAGAGTAATGAGTCAGCCCCAAAGCCCCTCGCTAATACCCTCAAAATCTGTCAGGGGCAACTAAAAACAGCTTAGACTCAAAAGCCGAGCTTTCTTGTCTTGGTCTTCAAACAAGGTAAAACACATAAATGCAACTCAGTTCATCCCTGGAGACTATAATATTGGTTTTGTAAAGTGGACCCAAAGCAGGAGGTGGGGGGGGGGGGGGGAAGTACCTCGAAGGTTCTTTACAAAGTCTTCCAGCTTCATCTTCCTCTCTGGCTTGACGTTGGGGCTGTACATGTCTGTATTGAGGAGGATGATGGCAAAGGCCAGGATGAAGATGGTGTCAGGGTTCCGGAACTGGCGCACCACGCCAGGATTACAGATGCAATAGCGCTGGCTGTGAAGAGAACAGAAGGACGCATTTTCAACAAGCTGCTGCAGGTCCTGATAGATGAAGTGGCTTTTTGCATAATGACTTTCACTCCGTAGTGCATCCTGGGGGTCAGACGGCGGCTCTCTGCTCGATGGCATAGGACACGCCCACCCAAAAAAACTAAATGTCTGTGTGAAAGCAACACGTTTGAATCATTGTTGTTTACACAAAAAGTGTTGAGAGCAATCAATAGATCTGAAAGCATGAAATCATCAGTATCCTCCAGGGCAAAGCGAATCAGCAACATCCCGTTAGAGATCCCCGACATCAATACCGAGGCTGAGGCAGCGCCGCTGATCACGGTCGCTCCGGCCTGCAGTCGTCCGACAGAACATTTCACTTCTGCCCGAGTCATCATAGAGTGAATTCACGATCGTACCTGGACTGGGCTCGCCTAACCATCATTTACCGTTCTCTTCGCTATGTAACAGTGACTGCGGCGTTTACTGAGGCGCCGATCGATGCTAATTCTCAGAGGGCAAAAGTATACAGCTTTCTACCAGAGGTTTAACGAAAATAAATGAAGGAACAACGTATATCCGTCAGCAGCTCTGGGGGACGCTTTCCTCCCCTTTCGGAATTCCTCTTTAATGGCATTTACTGCAACATCCCGGCGGAGTATTTGGGCTTAAAATGAAGACAGCGAGATTTGTAAAGGCCAATGAACCTGATGAAAGGGCGTCACGTAATCCTCAGATGGATCAGCGATGATGCAAGACCTGATGTCCAAAGGAATGTCAGCTGCGGGAAGATTACGTGACTGGAGATGATTCTGTTCCCCATCCAGCCTTCATTGAGCACAAGCTGGAGATAAAACCTGGGGGGGTCGTTACCTGTAGGCCTCAATCAGCCGCTCGACCTTCTGGGCCTCGCCCTGCACCCTGATGTGCGCCTGGAATTTCCTGAGCGCTTCATCCAGCTCCATCGCTGAGAAGTCCATTTCATCCACCACACAGCTGGAGGAAAGGGAAGTGAACAGAAGCGCAATGCAATCAGATAAAGACGATCACAATCCTTTTCGACAGGAATCTATAATTTAACAGAAACACAAATTAATTTCTGATTTGGGTGTTTCTGCTTTGTTTTTTAAACAACAACCTTTCCCAGTGGTGAGAATCTTTTAATCTTTTATTTCCCACCCTGACCAATCACTAACTGTTAGTTTAATCTCGTGATTTACGCTCATGTTTTTTTTTTGCATTTGCACAATGACATACTTAAACAACAATCACATTCAACGCAATTTTATGGCATACATTTTGCGCCCCCAAAAAATCTGCGTAGTCAAAATAATTGAAGATTCAGCCTTTAAAATGTGCAATTACGCCCAAAAAGATGATTAAGAGCTGAGAAGGCAGGCGATTGGACACCGTGGGAGGACATAATCCCCTGTTTATGGTTCATTCTTGACTTTGTGACATATTTCTCCGTTGTGCCGATGACGCTTTGACTTATGTAAACGTAGAGCCTCTAGAGTCTGGATATCTTCATGCCCTGTATGTCAGGATTTAAAGCTTTCTCGAGAGGCCTTTTAGATAAGGTTTGTCAAACTGACTCTGACGGACCTTTCCTGGCCTTATCCTCCAATGAATCTCAGCCGGCTCTCATATCGAGCGACTGTCTTTGAGATAGGTCCATTTGAAATATTCAAAGGAATCCTACTGGAAAATACAAGATGTTTTCCTTTGCTCGACTTCCCTGCCCGATTGAAAGGACTGAAGAATATAAAAGCATTCGTGTTCACCAGAGGAAGTTCCTGAGTGGATTCTATTTCTGTTTACTTCCTGGATACAAGTCAGGTAATTATGTGCTTCTCAGAAGCTGAAAGATTCTTTGAATGACTGAAGATTGCAAACTTTCAACCATTTTTATTTTTTGCAACCAGGTTCGCCCTCCTGGAGCGGGATTGAAAGGAGGGACTTCTTGAACACTCACTCAAGGACATCTCGGTTAAACTGCTTCTGCCTGTTGCCCAGGAACTCGCCGATCATCTGCCGACTCAAGCCTTTCCTCTGGAGCAGAAAGTGGGCCACGCCCACTGGAGTGTCGGGGACAAAGTTCCTCTCTATCAGATACTGGATGCCCTTTTCTGGTTTCCTGGAGACACCGGAGAAGAGAGAGAGAGAGAGAGAGAGAGAGAGAGAGAGAGAGAGAGAGAGAGAGATGGATTGAAGGAGTTAGGACAAAATCCAAAAGCAGTTTTTTTTTTTGGGGTGGGGGGGGGTGGAAAGAAAGGAGGAGGGAGCTAGTCTCCTCTCTGTGTTCACAATCATCTGTGATTAAATGGAATCACATAGAGTCCAATCAGTTTTATTGAACCCATCACTACATATTGATCATGAACAGACGGTCCTCGTTTAACGACAACTCAGAGTTACAACAGGAAATGTACGTGTTTAGTGTCGAGGAATCGCTGCAACGACAAGCAGGATGCACTGGTACGGACATATTACTACTACCGTACTTGTCCCCCGAGGGGTCGCCACAGCAAGCCAACGTCCTCCACTTCACCCTGTCCTTTGCATCGTCCTCCCCAACACCAGCCACTCTCATGTCCTTCCTCACTACGTCCATGTATCTTCTCCTGGGTCGACCTCTAGCCCTGTTCCCTGGCAGTTCCATCATCAGCATCCTTCTACCGATATAGTCCCCGTCTCTCCTCTGGACATGTCCAAACCATCAAAGTCTGGTCTCTCTGACCTTGTCTCCAAAACGTCTGACCTTCACTGTCCCTCTTATTGTCTCATTTCTAATCCTATCCAAGCTGGTCTCTCCCAAGGAGAACCTCAGCATCTTCATCTCCTCCTCTTCCAGCTCCGCCTCCTGTCTTTCCCTCAGAGACACTGTCTCTAAGCCGTCCATCATGGCTGGCCTCACCACTGTCTTGTAGACCTTTCCCTTCATCCTCGCTGACACTCTCCTATCACAGGGGACACCTGATACTTTCCTCCAGCCTGCCTGCACATGATGCTTCACTTCCTTTCCACGTTCTGCGTATGTAGTACGCATGTACAGTATAAATTGCATCTATGTATGCAAATATAAAAAAAGGTTTTCACCACACAAGCCAAGTTGTCGGCCAACAGGGGTTTGGTTTAGCGACGGGGCCGCGTCTTGTCTTGTCCCGTGACCGTCGTTCATACATACTTGTTGAAGAGGTTCAGCCCGATGCGGTAGTGCCTCTTGCGAATGATGTCGTTGCTGAACGCCGGAGAGTCCCAGCTGTTGCGCGTCTCCTTGTGGTACGTCTGCTTGCTGAGCGTCTGCTCCCTCAGGCTGTCCCTGGACGACGACTCGGAGCTGCAGTTGATGGTGTCGTTGGAGTTGGACGTGCTGTTGACGCTGTCGTTGTCGCCGTCGGAGAAGTCAGACTCGGACTTGCTCTGCCGGTTGGCGGTGCCGTTGATGGCCAGGTGGGCCTCCAGCTGCCGCGGCCGATGGCGGGCGGCGTCCTCTTCTCGAGGAAGCCCCCGGGGCGGCAGGCCGTGGCCGACGTGTTTGGGGCTGCTGCTCTGCGGGTTGCTGACGCTCCGCTCGTAGGCGTTCTGCCTCTTCAGGGAGCTGCGATCAGAGCGATCGCTCAGCTCCACTGAACTGTCGCTCGGAGGCTCGATGGTCAACAAGGGTAGATGGTCGACTCGCAGCCGCTGCTCTTGGCACTCCAGGGAGGGGGTACTGCGGCAGCTGGTGTCCGTGTCCCCTTTCTCATCCTTGTGGGCCAGGGACCAATAGTCCTGGGATGAGTTGAGGGAACGATGACGCAGGTCCGATTCTGTGCTGGAGGGCCGCTCTACAGACCGAGACAGCGGCGGCGACAGCTCCTCTTCATCGATGTAAAGCGTGACGTCGCTGTAAGACGCCGTCATCTCGTCCAGTTTGCGACGTTCGGAAGCACTGTGTGAGGGTTTGACCGGGCCGCTGACCTCTCTTTCCAAATCCTGGTGGCTTCTCCCTGGTTCCGATTGGCTGTCGTCACCGTGCACGCTGCGACAGTTCAGAGCATCGTCTATGGACTCGGCTAAAGATTTGACCTGTCTGGAGAAGGCATCCTCTAGTTCCGTAATAGCATCTGAGAAGTCGCTCTGCGTCGTGGCGCTCGTGGCCGGCAGGCCCAAATCCCCGGCATGCTCCGACTGAACCAGCGCTCCGACTTTGGCGTTGTCGTCCGATAGCGACACTTGCTTTCCCTCGAAGTAGGAGCTGTGGACTTTTTCAGGTCCTTCAAAGGAGAACTGCATTCTCATATTGGATAGCACGATCCTCCTGGACATGCGGTTCTCAGACATAGAGCTTCGGAGACGCTCAAAGTTTTTGTTCATCTGGTACTGGCGGAACGCCGTCTGGATGGTACGGGCTGCATGCCGGGTTATGAAGCGCCCACCGTATTTACGCTCTAGCATCTCCACCTGTAAGAACAGACAGGGAAGTTACCATCATATGTGTACTGTGTGTATATATACCGGTAGTTAGAACAGTATATATAGTCTCTTGGCTGTAAAATCCAACCGTGACAATGTTTCTCTGCAATGAGACGAACGGTGAAGCACAAGCGGTGCTCTAAAAGGTTCTGTGCTTTGGTTTTAGAGGACAAACACTAAAGTGATGGATCAGGCAGAGGAGGCGCCTCTTCCTGTTTGCGTTAAAGGTTTCTGTATTAGACACACTCGACTATATATTCCCAGGAGTCACAGTTCAACTCCGTCTACTAAAGGCGCAGCGCGGAAGAGGAGTTTTATTAGCCTTTAGCGAGCGCGTTTTGTCTTGTAAATTTATCACGTTTTTGTCCAGAGTATTATTTTAAGCATCTGTTCGGCTAGAAATTTTCACCTGGCTGCAAAAGCGATTACCACGGAAACGTGAGTGGCAGAATGAAGAATGACGAATGACGCCGCCCATGTCTCAGCTTGGGTCATAGCTTAGATAAATCAAGATCGAGTGGCCGGAATTTAGGCTGTTATGCTCCAATAGACCTCCAGGGAAGAGGGGATGTTGATGAAAATGCAGTTTGACTGATGAACTGGGAATTTTAACAAGAGTCAGAGGAAAAACAAACCAACTAAAATGTAGTACAGACTTGCCACACACCGTAGTTGATATTTAAGTTATATATATATATATAGTCTACTGCAAGTTTCCAATTACAGACTCAGACTCTGCACCATGTCGGGGCCGTGGAGGCCAAGGGCGTCAAACTGGCCACGACACCAGGACACCGAGTTTCCCCAAGAAGCAGCTTTCGCCATTTAATAAGAAGGTCAGCTTCCTTCCACAGAGACGCCGCCGACATGGCCACAAGGCCGAAGCAGACCACAAATATATGGCGTTGATTTGACCGCCACGAGAACCTGGAGACTTAGATGAGCCTCAAGTCATATAATAACCTTCAGATAATATAATCACGCTATAAAAGGAAGGGAAATGTAATAAACTTGTTAGATTACTCGCAATTTGTCACAGTGGGGGGGGGTTGTTATCTGATACTTCCACTAAATAATTCAGACGGTTGTTTATTAGTGTGATTAGATTGGACGACATTTCATGGGTCCAATCGGTTTGTCGGGTTCCATGTTTATCAGCGTGGGTCTCATTTCCTTCAGGATAATGAAAGTGTTCATCTCTGTCAACATGCAATGACGCGATAGATAAAAACAGACTCACGACTAGGTCGACCCGGCGCATCGGGAACCGCCCTTCATGGGTCGGTGGACTATCTGTTCATACGTGGATCAGACTGGTTGGATAAAGTCCGTTTACCCTTGAATTAACTTGGTGATCCAAATGTCCAAATAATGGACACTACGAGGATTTCTGCTTCGTAGTGCTTGAATAAAAGAAATACAACGGGGCAGAGCAGGAGAACTGGACGTGCGATTTGCTTCTCTTCATTTAACACCGGACAGTAATTAGCCACAGCTAGATAATCAAATACGGGGATTGATTTTGCATCGTTATCTTCATGATCCGAGGTTGAACTTGACAAGAAAAAACAACCAACAGCTAATTTTTGAATTGCTCTTTTGTACATTTTCCATATCATGACACGTCCTTTTATTGCTTTCCGTCTCACCTGCTTATCCTGCAGGTCTGATGAGAGCTCATAGCTCTCCGACAGGGAGCGGGAGCGCTTGATTGCCTCCTCCTCTGCCTGCTTGCGAAGGATGGACTGGGAGTGCTGTAGCTTGGGCCGGCGGGGCCGTTGGTGGCCCGGCAGGAAGATGTTTCCGTAGAGCTGGCTGTCCAGGTGGTCGGGACCGAGCCCGCCGCTGTGGGTCACTGGGACACAACTGTAGCCGGGGTCCACAGAGGCACCCACTTCGCTGCCAGGAGCATCACCTTCCACACTGAAAGACAGATGGAGAACTCTGGGTTAACCTGCTGACTCCTCTTCCTGAGAGCATGCGGCGCTCTGTGCTTCAGTGAGAAACACGTGACGGATCTAAAAAAAAAAAAACGAAAAAAAGGTGAACTTTGATTCCGCCGGAAGGGCATAAATCTGAGCGAGAGCATTTTCAGCAAGCAGTCTGCGCACGACCGAAGTCTTTACATCTTCCCGTCACGATTCAGAAAGCACAAGACGCACTGAGAAACCACAAATTAAAAGTATTTGACCAAATTATGAATAAAAAAAGAACCGAGGTAAAGCACAACAAACTAAAATCCCTATGATCTGCACCGGGCAGAGTTGCAGGCTGCAGCGGCTAAATGCCAGCCACACGTCGGGGTACTTCTTCCACACCTCTCAGACTGTTATGATTTACCTGAGAAGGCTAAATGCACTGCGCTCTGGAGCTTGAACGCAGCTCAATAACATTTATTTGAAGAATCAAACCTATTTCAGGAAGAAATAGGAAAATAAGTCAACTTCCTTTGTGTAAACTAAAAAAAACGTAGCTGTAGAAGCAAATCAAACACAGCCAGGCGCCATTATATATATATAGACTGCTGATTTCCAGATGTTCACCTCGCCAGTTACAATTTATGGTGTGGCGATGACAAGTTCTCTCTTACAGCAATCTTTTTCTTAGCCAAAAAATTAATCGCTATCATTTCATTTGGTTTTGTCATGAAAAGTGTAAAGGCTCAGAACAACGTCCACCCGGAGGCATCTGTCGCTGTGCACGACCTTGTGAAATGGCTCCGTGTGCGCGAGAGAATGTGCTGAGGTTAGATAATAAAGGCAGAAATAAAAGGCTATATTCGGAAAGAGATTAGATGTCAAGAGCAGGATGTACGTAGTACATGCAAGGTGAATGAGCAGTACAAAAAACGGTGCCCGTCATTAGCCTGGTCTTTTTTGTCCCTGACAAAAATAATAATGATGATAAAAAAAAAACTTGGTTCCTTTTTATCTGCAAGTCACAAAGAGCAAAGGGGTTCATATATGTGACACATATTATAAAGCCCCCCCCCCCCCCCAAGTGAAAGCTATGATTCTGGGCTAGAGATAAATAACTGTCTGAAATAAAGGATGATTTATAATCGCACACTCAGATGAAACGATCAGACCAGAAACCTTTATCAAAGACCTTCCTGCATCCTCTTCATCTTGAGTATCATAAATGAGAAATGTGCCCAATAGATAGTATTCATTATCATCTAGTGCCACAGCCTGCACGCCAAAGACACGTCCTCACAGGGAAAGCAGCAGCTTTTTCCTTTGTTCCCTCTCAACAGGACAGCACGGTGACGTTGCACAACCTCGCGAAGGAAAATTGAATTTTTTTCTTGAAAATATGCTTATCCGTGTTCTCGTCAAGAATTTGACCAGAAGGTCAAGAACACACATTTCTGTGAATTAAGTACAGAGTTACTCCAAAAAAGGTTCCCCAAATAATAATAATAGTTTGTTTAGGAAAGTATCGTTTTGTATTGTATTTCTTTGCATCGTATCGTTTTGAATCGTGTCATAGCACCATGTAGCTTAGCTTAGCTGCACCTGAAAGAGGTCTCGCACAAATACTGAAGAGGTTTTTGTTGCTTTGAAGTATAATAATTAGTGAACACAAAATCTGTACCTGTGTGTTCAAATGTAACTTAAAAGACTTACTTTAATCATAAATCATTTCTAATGGATTTGAAAGGCGAATCCATAGCCTCCCGAGTTACACAAGGCTAGCATTTCTTTTTGAATTGTTCTTAAAGATTTGTTGTCACCGCCGGGCAAACTAGAGATCTGTCATCTCATTATGTCTCAGCAGATAAAACTTTCTCCCTCAAAGCCATCTTGACTATTCCCATTTATCTTTGATGTAGTTTGTGTACTAAAAGGACCCAACCTAATCAGACTGAAGCAGTCCTTTAATTATACTATGGAGTGGGCTGTTTACCTCTACTCCAATTGAGGGTGTCTAATTGGAAATGTCCATTTGTTTAGATGGAAGAGAGGCTTGAAAATATAGCACCAAAGTCGAAGGAGTCTGCAGATGCCTCTAGGAAGTCTGGATGAAAAGCATGCTCGTCTTCTATTGGCTGGGTTTGTAGCATTCAATTCATGAACTGGACGTTTCTTGTAGTAAAGAACATGCAAAGCATTTAAATACATGTAAACAGCTTCCTCCAAAAAGAGGTAGGGCTGGTTAAGGATGACTGTTCTTTGCAAAATGTAAAACGGCACTTTAAATTTCTAAATGCTCGACGGCACTTTTCTTCATGCTAGCAATCCGATCCAATCCCTGTGGACCAGGCGGAGCATGGAGATGACCTTGGTTCAGACCCGCTGATTTACGAAGAGACCTCTACGGTCTGAGTCGAGCGTTCTTCCAGCCTCATAAATAAAAAAAATAACAAATCAAATTTTAAACCACAGTCGCGCTGCATAAAAATGGTGGCAAAAGACAAATTAGAGTGCAAGTTCCTAGAATAAAACGTGACTGAAGGAACCTCGTTCTGAAAGATAAAAGTCATCTTCACAAGAATGGAAAATCCCTCCTGTAATTAAATGTCATTAGCTTATCAGAGGAGAAGAGGATATCAAATGGAAAAGAGGATATCACGCCCCCCCCCCCCCCCCCCCCCTCTCTCTCTCTCTCTCTCGCTCTCTCTCATCCCAACCGGTCAAGACCGATGTCCGTCCACTACTGTAAAGTGCTTTGACATTACTTTGTTACGATCTGATGCTATAGAAATAAAAATGAACTGAATTGAATCTCATTTTATCAACATGCTACCGTTTGCAGTTGCTATTTGTAATTGTTTTCCCTGACAGATAAAGTTAACAAGGAATTCTACTGGGTTCTCTCATAACTCACAACCAACCAACCAACAAAATGTAATCGTAATTAACTGAGCCTTTCAAGGATGCACGTTGCATTCAAATGTTAGAAAGGACTGCAACGTTCCAACTTTTGAAAAACTGTAAACCCAAAACTAGGCTGTTGGTTTCCAACATGAACGTGATGCCAGATTTATGCACTAAGAATAAATCCAGCATCACGTTCGTCTTCACACTCACTCAACCTGACAAAAGGTTCCCGAGTTCTGCATTTCCAACCTGGAGTTTGTGGCCAATGGGATTACTTGTCACTCGGGAGGCATGGAAGGACATGGAAACAGCAAGAATGTCCACAAATATCAGCTTGTCTTTAACACAACAACAATGATTTGTAGGACGGACCTCTCATTAAAAATGTATAGTCTAAACTCCGGCTGACATTACATGAGTGATGTCACCTCGGAGACATGACGCAGTGTTTTCCCAGACGCTGCGGTGCAATGTCTCTGACAGGTAGGTCAGGTTCTATAAATTCCATCAATCGCTCTTTGCCATTTTAAGGCTGCTGCGAGACAAAAAGGTGCCAAACAGGCTTTTGAAAACTCTCCTACTGCTATCAGTAAACCTTTATTTGAATTACTCCGGCATAAAAAAGATGTAAACCAAGCCTCTGGTCTTTATTTAGGCAGGTAGATTACAGCATTCCCAAATCCACCAAGCACTGCAGGATCTAGTGCAAGTGCATGAATTGCAGGCTGATAGAATTTGAACGAAGTCTCTGTCGTGCGGATGGATGGCTCCGGAGAAGAGGGCATGTGATGCGAGGAGAGCTCCGTTGTAAACGTCTACCCTGGAGACGCCCTCATTGTGCCGCTGAGTGGCTTCTTCGAGTGGAGCCTCTGTGGCTCAGAATAAAGGGTGAATTAATTACTCCGACCAGCCGCTCACACACACACACACACACACACACACAATCTGCCTCTTCTGTTTTTGTGTGTACTCGCATAATTATCACTAGTAAGTAACTTTTGGAATTAGTTTAAGGTGGAAGGCGATGACTCGGCTGCCTTCGCTTGTTTGGCCCCTCAGCAGGAAAAAGCAACCGTTTTGTGCTTCCTCAATGAAGCACAAATCTTTGCGGCATCACAAACGAAGCAGCAAGTCAATTTGATCAGCAACTCTCCTCTGGCATAAAGTCCAATACAATCAAGGCAATTCATCCAATAAAGAGCAACGGCAATTCTGTGCGAGTTTAACAAATGCTTTCTCGATGGATGTCAGCGGATTCTGGCAGCCCCTGGACAAATGGGCGGCCATTAGCAAAATGCACAATCTGCATGATGAGGCAAACTCAAAGACAAATTGGACCGCAAGGGCATGTTGAGCAACAACTATTTGAAGTATCGACTTCGACACAATGCACCAGTGTGCACACTCAACGTGAGGCTTACCAGCCATCTGATTCCAGCTCCAATAAGGACTGCGTCCTGTCAGAAGTGCACTGCAGACACCACATGCTTTCCTAAACCAGATCCCGTCACCGTCCCGCCCTCTGTTGCTCCATCCCTGGGCAAAATGCAGCTTTGCAGCCTTAACCACACAGCTTCACTCTCGGACACCTCTCCGGCTCTGGTCTTCCTTCGGAGACTTGCGAGGAAGGGCGTTCGCAGGAAGAGGGAGGGAATTCCTCCAGAGGAAACTGGGTCGTGTGGCAGCGGGAGCACTGGTGCCCCGCAGATGAGGAGGGTCTTAAACAGGAAGGGGCAAGGAGTAAGAAGTAGAAATGGAGGCGAGACACAAGAGCCTGGCGGTGATGGCATCAGATAGGATTTATTAATAGCAAGAGAATCTGGGTGGCAGAGACGGAGCCTGGGGGAACCCCTGGATGTACAGTTTTAGATGCAGTGACTGGAGTAATGCGAGCTCTACCTCCGTACAACAGTCCTCAGACACACTGTTTAATAATCCCTACTCCAGACTAAAGACTAAGAAGTGATGAAAACGGTCCAATCAATATCAAAGTCTTTGGATAATGCGATACAGGGAGAGCAACAGCTGCTTGGCTGCTCGACCCGCCGAACCATCCTTTAAACAAACAGCCAAGTTAAAGGGGAACGTTTGAATCACAGCCCCTCCCATCTTTGTGCTGATGTCTACGGTGATTTCGCCCACTCCTATTCCCCTGCCGTGGTCCAAAACGAGAGCAGCAAGGGGCAGATCCCATTTCCTTGTAATGACATCATTACCCACACAACGGACATGCATCAACTGGACCAAAGATCTTACTGAAGCAAGGCAACCACCCAGCATAGAGGAGTCGGATAACACAACTAATAGCCTTGTTGTGGGAAGACATTTGTTGTGACTGGAAAGGTTCTGGAAATGTCGTGTGATAATGTTCTGTAACCACCGGTGAAGAGAGAACTACACAGCGCCTCGAAAGGACTCTCAATAGTGTGGGAAATAATTCTAATCAAACAGTCTGGATTAAGTAAGAGTGGAGAGGGAGCCGTTGGAGAACACCTCTCTGATTGGTCATTGCAGAGCTCAATAAACAGAAGGGAAATGTTTCCTTGGAATATAATAAGTCATGATAGTTAATTATAAGATTATCTCATAGCACAAACGTGTCCAAAAACTCTTGAACCCTCCTTTCTGTAATACCTAACAAATGCAAAAATGTGAAAGACAGAGATCCTAAGAATACAGAATCATTCAGAGGGAGTTACAGGGATTAAAGACGGCCTCTCAGAGGACACAGACGGAAGGAAATTCCCTGACGCTCCTGGTGAACCAGGGAGCTCAGGGAGATTTTGATTAGTGCCAGAAAGTCCCTGTATGGCCAAAAGATGACATTTCCAAGCGATGCACAAACATCAAACCTCAAGCTGCCCAATCAAATGTGCATTTACTTTAAACTGGACACCAATTTAAACATTCAACCCAGCCAAACGCAGGCTATGCCAGCTGGTTCCCTTTAGCGCCAACAGCGGCTGCGAGGGCGAAGCTGCAGCAGCTCACAGGCAGACTGCACCGGTTTGAACGTGGACAGGGATAGCTGGAGACAGCTGCCTTTAATCAGACCTTGGGTTATTTCTGTCCCTCTCATCTGTATCTTGACAGCAAACTGCCAGACTGTACACGCAGCTCTCAGAGACGTGGTGTTGAATCTTTGCCATCTGCTAAAGGGGAGGCACTCGGCAGCATAGCGTGGCTCCGTGACAGACCCTCCCCTCAACAAACACATGTGGCAATCCACTAAAACACTAAATGCAAAAAGGTCATTTCACGGGCGAGTTTTTGGTTTGGTTTGTTTCTCCACGTCAGCTGATTAGAAACTAATTCAGTTTACGCCAGCAGATCCTCTGAAGCCATACACGCTTTCAAAAGCTACTTAGGGGATCCGGTAAACAACTGGTCCTTCTCGGATAGCCGAGTAACTCCTAGCGGGTCGCTTTCATGGCGAGTTTGCAGGCGGACGACTCTACCGGCTGTTTGAAGGGCTTGTGTTTCGGACACACCTGTCGCACTCCGTCTAGACTCCAAAGTGTAAACAGCCAGAACCCGTCGTCCTTGAATTAATCCCGACATCAGTTGCAGCTCCTCGGCTCGTGGGCAGAGGGCGGAGACCTTGCCCTTCTCCCTCCAGGACCGGATGTCTTCACCTCCTCCGATGTTCAGGGAGTGACATGTCGCCACTCCCGCCGCGGGGATCCATTTCACATATTGTATGAGACTGGTTCTAATCCCCCAGAGACAAAAATAGCATCATTGACAGACACAGCATTTTCTGCTCTGCTTGCCAACCAGATTGACCGGCCTGGACGAGCGGGGCGGGAGACAAATGCGTCTGCAGCGTCCACCTCCTGAGATGCTTCAAGCTCAGGCCTGGAAACAACAGCGGCTCTGATTAGAAACGAGGAGGTCCGGCAGATCCACGACAGAGAAGAGACATTGGCGCGCCGGGAGATGACTCCAGAACCCAAACGGCAAAATTAAAAGGACATTAAAAATGATCGCCTGACCTTTCTGCTTTGCATCTGTGGAGACGTGCAAAATAAAAGAGCCGTGTCGCTTCTGTAGCGGGTTTGTTGCAGCTCGTGAATAAAGAGAGATTATATTTGACCTGATTCTTTTGAAAACCAACTCCATCTTATTTATGAGCCCAACCTGAAGGTGCACAAACCCAAACAACGACTCGTCGTGCCCTCGTGATACTATTGGTACAACTTGGACCAAAACACGCTTTGCACAGGGATTCATCCCCTGGTGTGAGCGTCGTGAACACACACACACACACACACACACACTAGGGAATAAGTTCACTTGAATAAAAACCAAGATCTGGGCAGAGGCTGGACCTCGGGTTCTGGCCGGCCTCCAGGTTCATTACCATCCCCGCCCCGGTCCGACAGGATGACTGCATCGCTGGAGGTTTGCAGCAGAAGCCGTTTGGCTCCACTTCAACCCGTTAATCCCTGAGCTCAGAACCCACCCACGTGTGGCCTTCAGAGGCAGGAGGGGGCCACGGCCACCCTCTCCACCAGAGAGCGAGGGACGCAGGGAGGCTTACGTGGACTAACCGCTGCCTCCTATGGTGCATTTTGAGAATAGCTGGTCTCTGTTTGCTTTCAAATACATGCACTAGTATGTCCAGCCAGTAGAAACACAATGACTCACCCTCAACTACAGCCACATTATGACATCATAAAGTATCAAATACCTGCTTCATGGCCAAAGCGTGCAAAATATGACAACAGCAGGACGTTTACAAGGTCTGAAAACATTTATATCACATCCTTGTCTCTTTGTTGACGCTGCGTATAACATTATTTGTGAATACAGTGCGCGTAAAGCAAAGCAACACAGATCCACTAGTGATTAAAGGCCGACATCACTGCGGGGTGTCGTTTCGATGTGTTTTGATCCCCGTTTTAACTTGGTGAATTTTGTTATTAATGAGAGGAATGGGGGAATAAATCTGATTTAGATTTGGTGGAATTTCATCCCAGCTAGACAGAATAGCATGTAGCTCTGCTTTTGCCTCAAAAGAAACTAAAAATCAACCCCAGTCATCCTCTAGATAAACCCTTCAACGTTGCTCAGTTGAACTTGTAGCGCTGACGTCTTTAAACTTCTTATCGTCGATTCCTATCTTTGCCGTTTGTTATTCTCAGCTCTTAAAGCGTCGCAGACAATCAGAGCTACCCCGATGCTATCTGGCGACAGACAGGAAGCGTTTTGAAGATGTCCTCCACAGATACCGAGCATTGTCCTGAATCCCCGACCAGATCCGTAACAGATTCGGCCCATTAAAAACTCCTTGAAACGGATTTTAGCGAATGAATATGACAACAGTTCACAAACATCGGCGCTTCTCGGAGGACATCCTGACACGATCGGAGAGCCTCGTGGCGACGGTGACCCGAGGTACTCCCAGACCAGCTGCCGGTTCATTTGTGTTCAGAAACGTTTTGTTATTCCGGGAAAGGAAGCCCAGCTGAGCGTGCTCAGATTGTGTCTGAGAAAGACTTCAGCTACATGGAGGAGAAGACATAAGACAAACACGGAGGAGGACGGACAGCACGAGGACGGCTGAACCCAGGGAGGAACAAACGGGTCACGGCTATAAATACCGCTTCATCGTGACATTTTGACTTCCTCTCCGATCCTTACATGAAACCAGGAGTCGACATTAAAAATGCATGGAGGTGTTTTTATCTTAACACACCAAACGGGACACACTGGACTCTTTTAGCGGGCAGACTGCCATCCCAAACAGGATTCAGGACCTAAAATCCACCATTTCAGCTAAACGTCACCCTCTTATTATCCAAATTATAGCATCCGACCCGTTTACCCATTAGCAAACGTTCAAATAGCTGAATTGCCTCGTCGGCAGGCTTTTGTTGTTTGTTTATTTTGTGCCAATAAATGAAAGTTTCATTGATTTTGTACCGCTGCGATCCGTCGATGCCTCACAAAGCTCCAACATCATCTTAGGACAACTCCTGCCTAAAACACGTGCTTAGATGCCGTTGTTGTTTTACGGCTATAGTGGGATCTTCTTTCCCGTCGATTGATCCGGGTTCTGAAGCAGCAATTAAAATTCCCTCGCCTTGCGTCACTGGTGTTTTACCTGGATGTTAAACTGTCTGCTCCTGCGATCAGATGTGCTAAACTGTTTAGTCTGAATGTAATTGTTGCCAAGTTTGAATTCCCAACACCTCTGTGGAAACTGTCCTCCTGATCCAATGTTTATTTTATTTTATTAGAGAACGCTCATTCACAGCAGAAATGAAACGCCAGTGAGCTTAACCCCTCCGGTGAAATCAATGAAAGAAGGTTGAAGTCACTGCACCGGTCTCCTCTTCCTCCCCTTTAAACCCCTTTCCTGCCAAAGTGATTGATGTCCCGTCTCCGAGCCGGAGCATGAGGGCGACATTATGCAGCCTGTGATCCGAGCAGAGCGATCATGACAGGTTCTGGATCCATCTGCTCCCCCCCCTTAAATGGGAATTTATGTCTCGACTAAATGAAACCCGGTCCTCTTGAATCATCCAAGCAAATGAGTCACAGGAAGAGCACAGCGACCAAACCTACCTGGTCGAGAATCTCTAATCTGACAGGCAGATCAAAGCAACCAAACCTACCTGGTCGAGAATCTCTAATCTGACAGGCAGATCAAAGCGACCGAACCTACCTAATCGAGAATCTCTAATCTGACAGGCAGATTACAGCGACCGACCCTACCTGGCTGAGAAACTCTAATCTGACAGGCAGATTACAGCGACCGACCCTACCTGTCTGAGAAACTCTAATCTGACAGGCAGATTACAGCGACCGACCCTACCTGTCTGAGAAACTCTAATCTGACAGGCAGATTACAGCGACCGAACCTACCTGGCTGAGAAACTCTAATCTGACAGGCAGATTACAGCGACCGAACCTACCTGGCTGAGAAACTCTAATCTGACAGGCAGATTACAGCGACCGAACCTACCTGGCTGAGAAACTCTAATCTGACAGGCAGATTACAGCGACCGAACCTACCTGGTCGAGAAACCTGCTTCAGCCTGACGTAACCAGCCCGAAGAAAATTCCAGAAAGATGTCCAAACAGGCTCCGGACCGCCACACCTCTGACTGACGGGGTGTCAGAGTGAATCTAGTTCTGGTAGGCAGCTCCCCGCCCCGGTTTTCCTCTGGCAGCTCCTGTGCCGGCCCTTTTTCCTGCGGTGTGGGGTGCACAACGAGGCTATTGAAGGACAGGCGGCCGCTCTGTCCGCCCGCTGGCTTCGGGCGTTGTTGATGTTGGCATCTGCGATAAAGGCCGCCTTTCTCTTCCCATGCGTGCCCCTCCTGCCCTCCTGCTGGAGTTCTCACCTCCGCCGAGGCTGAAATGCCGGCAGTTGCGTGGCTGCCGTCAGGGGAAGGGAGTGGCAGCCTGGTGGGACACTCTAGATTACACTGGTTGATTGGGGATGTGGATTATTTTTGGCTGCCGTTTGGAACCCTCCTAAAACTGGAACGGCACGCTGTGTGTTTTCTCCTGTAATTACATCCTCCAGTTGTCATGTCGGATTTACTGGCATTCACCTGCCTCCAAACGCATTCTGCATCATAGCCGGTCTGAAAGTTCAGGACAACACCCAGAACTTCCCCTCAGTGCGTCAGCTGACACCCTCGATTAAGAAATAGAGAACTCAGTGTGGGACACGCCCACTGAGAGGTGGTTAAGTAGTGACAGAGTAAATATAGCTCGCCGTTCATGAGAATAAACCATCAGTCGTGTGACAGGCTGCAGTTCTCTCATAGGCGAAATGAGCTCATATTAAATACTAAAACTTATTTTAATGGCTGCTAGCATAAACTACCCTCTAATGAAGAGTCATTTAGTTGTGAGTCACAGACAAGCAGCAGGAATTTATAATCTGGACTTCCCCTGAGCTACAGAAGATGCTTTCTGTTTGGTTTTTCTTTACTCTAATACTGAAACCAACTTGATCTCCCTGATGTTGAAATTTAATAAATGCTCCCATGAACCATGCCGTTAAGTCCCACGTCCAACGCTTCCACCCCGGTGAGATTATCAGGAAAAACCGTACGCAGTCAACACAGCCTCAGAAGGGATGCTGCAGCCTGGAAAAATGATCGTCGGTTCAGCGTAATCCCCAATGCTCCGAAAATGATTCTCTGCAGTATGTTAAGTCAATCTGCATAATACACTCCCCATTAACCTGCTGATGCAGGCTTACTAATGGCCGCCTTAAATCGCGCTTGGCAACACTAAAGCCACTGCAGAGCCAAATGCATTGGCCCGTCTGATCCGGGCAGCGAAGCGGAAACCGTCCTGAAGGTCCGGGCAGCATTTGGAATTAGAATAATTGTGAGTCCCATCTGGCAGAGCTCAGTTTCCGGCTTAATGAGGAAACTTCCGAGGTATGTATGCAGATACATCCAGACATCCACGCTTGGGAAAGTTCAAGGGGGATCTGTCTGATCTGTTCTGAAGCCGGGCTGGCACTCCGGAGTCGCGCTCTGGACACCTCCGGTTGACCCTTCCCGCCCCCGAGGGATCCATTATTCCCACCTTTCACTGCTTCCCCTTCAGATCCGACTTCTGCTGACCTCTTGAACCAGAACTTTGTCCACACGTCTCCAAACAGAGGGGCCCGCCTGCAGACCAGTCCACCTCGTGGACAACTTGTGCTGGCTTGTCTCCACGTGTGGGAAGGCCTCGCTTTAAAAGAAACGCCTCGGCTAAACCCCAAAAACATGACGCATCCGAGATGGAAGGCGAGGAGCGTTTAAACATGCCGGTCTGGCATAGACTAAACATTGCCCGGAAAGAAAGACACGTCTTCTTGCACAACAGGGTGTGATCGGAATGTCTTTTCAAAGGAAAAATAGTCTGTGTAATTTACCCAACAATGACACTTCTGATTGGTAAATGGGTGGTAAGTAAATCCCGTAGGATCTCCAATATGCTGGCTCAGCATGGCTGGAGGGATCGAATTCACTAATGTGCGGGAAGAATCTAAAAATCTCAGCAGCAGTGAATTATGATGTTGGACACGCGGCACAAGCCGTTTCCCTCGGCCGCGAGAAGGATGGGGAGTCGTTTGTTTCTCAGGGTGAGCGGTGAAACAAAAAACGGGAAGGAGCATTCCGGTTCAACATTCCTGAACGTTATTTTCCAGAAACGACTTCTTTGAACGGTGCTTTAGGGGTAGTTTTAGGGTGAGCCGACCAGCTCTTCAGTGGAACGGCCTGCGATGATGGGACAGCCTGCTGCGTCTCCGTAACCACCAGGTGGGAGCCCCTCCTCCCGTTGCGTTGCAAAGTCATTGATTGCAGTCAAGCATCTTCAACCTTTGCATGGAGCTCAACTTTCCACAGCTCTTGTGATTTCAAATAAACAGAGCTACGTGCTTTACAGAATCTATTTGGAAGATGCCAAAAAACATTTACTGGTGAATCTGTCAACTCTACATTAGCATATTAGCCTCTTGCTAAGGTGGGAGCAGCAGCTATTAGCCTGAGAGTCGCTTCAGTCTTCACCAGGTAACGTGTGTCTTTCTCTAAAGATCTATGCAAAGCCAGTAATCGGTTACAGGAATGATCACGACGCGACATGCCGACGTTCCCAGCGCACGCCGTCTCCAGAGCGCGTATTTCTGCTGACACCGACTGGTTATAATCGGAGGCGGCAGAGCGAGCGCCAGCAGAATAATCTCCTGCAGCTTTTCCCTGCCACATGTTAGCGGGGCTCATGGCAACATGCTGAGACCAATCCCAGGGACCCACGGGACGATGCCGGGCACGCGCGAACAGTCCATAATCCGAACCACACAGATAGAGGAGGAATGGGCCTTTGTCATAGCGCCAGGCAACAAAGGTTGGAGGTCATGAGTGCTCATTGGTTTATGAGACAAGATGACAGCAGATATTTGATTTAATGCAGCTTCCGTTGGATCTTAATCACATTTAAATTTCGTGTCGTGTCCCGATTCTGGAGCCCTTTCCCCACTTTTATTAACAATGCCAGCTCAAAACTACCAATGAGAAGCTCGATTCCAGGATTCCTAGGACAACGGAAGATGGAAGGAGGCAGAGCTGAGTCACCATGGTGACATCATCACAGTGCGCTCCGGTTCCAATGGCGGCAACACAAAACGGGAATGAGTTCTTTCAGAAGTTAAACCTTCGCCACATTTTGATCGCTAACATTATTGCCACGGTTACAGAGGCATTTTCTGATTTTAGGCTTCGAATGATCCGAGCAGCAAGCAAAGCTCTTTTTTTTCCAGCGGCGACAGGAAACAAATTCCCAATACAAGGTCTTTACAGAAGTAAAGGGAAGACGGATTCGGGAACTGTTGACCAAGGAGGCAAATCTCATTCATGACAGACGCGACTCCCAGAATCAAAAATCCCCAAGAAGGTGTATCCAGTAAACGAGGCTTGGATTCTCGGGCGTGTAAAACAGCAGATCTCATCCCGTTTTAAATCATCACTGTAGAATTATCTGATAGCAAGCAGCTTAATGCGGCATAATCTACACAAACTGAAAATCCGGCCCCGGAGGATAGAAACCAAGAACCGGCAAAAACAGATCTGGCCTTGGAGATGGAATTATACCGGCTAAGATCACACATAATCCTCGCCGGGGGCCACGGCCCCCAAAACTCATTATTGATGAATTAATGTGTGCTTTGCTAAAACCTATTAAACTCCATGAAGATATGCATGATGAGGAGAAACTCTAAAGCCAGGAGGGGGGGGGGGGGGGGGTCATCATTTGCAGTGATGGGGAGTAGGAGGATCCACTTCGGACCACTTGTCTAGGTCAGCACAGAGGAGACTGATGTAATCAACTATTCCTGGCGCTGGTTAGCGGATCAATACGGAGGCATTTGGAGATGAGCATACGGAACCGGGATAAGGTGGAAAATCCCCCCCCCCCCCTCAGTCAAAGTTATTCAGAGAGGAAGGCGAGTGGACGTGAAGGACGACAACAGTCTCAGAAGTTGTAACGTCCCTTCTGCCCTCATCTGCGGCGAGCGGCGGGTGTCCTCCGGCGCAAACATCAGCTGCCGTGACATCAGACTTAAACGGGAGAGATGGGAATGGGCGAGGGAGATGGGGCTGGAACGGGAGGCGGGGGACGAGCCGGTGCAGCTGCTACAGTTATCTCCGTTAAACCCGCCTGGATGATGGGATGTAAACAGCAACACGGCACACACGGGACAAACACGCACAGTTTGCACGCCAGAAGCGGGATGTGTAAGTGGATGACATTCAAAACATAAAAGCACAGAAGAAGAAGAGGAGAAAGCGGAGGCCCTACCGGCGGGAGGAGTCAGCGAGCAGCCCAGGATGCAGCCGACGCCGGTCGGATGAAGGCGAGGGACCATCCTGTCACATTCACCTCCAGCTTCAGAGAGAGACGGGCCCTCTCCTCCTCCTCCTATCTGCCTCCTGCGCTCTGAGCCCCCCCCCCCCCGCCTCCCCCGGCCCCTCCTCTACTCACTCTCTCACACCGCCTCCCTCTCCCTCAAGGTGGAGTCCAGGCGGATGCAGGCCGGCCTGCTAGTCCTTGCCGCCGCTAGCGATGCTGCAAGGTCACGGTCTGCTTCTGCACCAACGAGTCAGCCGGATCCCAGAGAGAACAAGTCATTTCGCCGGCTGCCGTTTCGCTCCCCGGGTGGAGTTGAAGTAATTAAGGGGACGAGCTGCTCGGAGCTTGATTGCCGGGAAATGCACAGATGTCTCTCGGAAAATAAAAAGAAGGGTAAATCGGCAGGGACGATGCAGCGTCGCCACGGACACGGATCAATCCGCCGTCTGAGAAACGGTTTGCTTTCTGCGTTCCGTCTTCCTAAAAAGGCCCGGTGCATCAGAAAGCAGAAGATTGATCGATACGATTTTGGCACAAACTGTGCTGGCTGTAAATTTCAGCATCAATCGAGATAATTATAGATTAAATACTCTCATTGTAGCGACAGAAAGGACGACTGCGCTCTCTGCCCATCATGAAAGACATTTCAAGATGGATAAAAGCAAAGTCTGAAATTCTGCATCGATGTCAAATTGTGTAACTGCTATTAGTCGGTTTGGTAAAAGGTTAGCGATCCAAATCTCCACCTTTAACCTTCGAGGGAGTGGAGAGACGGTTACGGTGCATCACCGATGTTATGCTAACCATTGGCACTTACACTGTAAAACTGTTAGACAGGTCTGCTAACATTAGCATTCATATTCTACAGATGTTAGATCTAACACTAGCTTCGTGTAACACTCCTCGTTATTGTTCCTTCAATTTAAACCAAGCGGTCAAACAAAACCTACCGCGTAAACAAACCATTTCTCATGATTTAAACAGACATTTGGTCGTTTTTGTAAGAAGAATAACACTGAGGCCAACATGACGTCATCATCAACAACACAGCAGAGCAACAATTGACACGAAGGCCTGAGGTTCCCTCTGTACTAAAAATGGTTCGACCTTGTGGGAATCATCCAACCAGACAATACGGGGAAGTTCAACCAACCGGGTCTGCAGGGAAAAGCATTCTTCGTGCCGCAGAGAACAAGACTTACTGCTGCGATTGTAAACTGCAGCTGGCATGGATTTAATATCCTGAGCGATCCTCCATACAACTGGGAGGACATTTGCAAGCGGCCGTGCCCCCTTCTAACCTTGGCACTCAGGGATCCGCCGCCACGTCAGTCACGGGGCGACCGTGGAACAGCGAGGGAGAGCGTGGAGGCCGGTTGCTAGGTTACCGCTGGGATACCGCTATAGGATTACGCGTAATGGGATTTCCCTCTGACAGGTGGCGCCCCGTTTAATTCCAGGTTCAACTTTAAAAACACCAAAGCTTTTCTCACCTGCTGCCGTGTTGTGGAAATATCCAAGTTAGGATGGCGTTTAGATCGCCGTGGAAAGATTGACCTCGGCTGCAAGCTCAGTTAATTATAAAATCAAGTCTGACAGACGTCACCTTAATGAAACATTGTAATGCGTTAACGTGAAAAGCCTCGGGCTGCTGCTGTTAGCACCTTTCATAAAGGACAAGTTTCAACAACCTGCTCCAAAGAGGCATTTCATTGATTCCGTGGCGAGGAAAATGTCTTAATAAACGACTGACCTAATCTTCCTCTCCTGCCTCACCTGACCTCTCCTCACCTGCATCTCTCTCTTTTCTCGTCTTCTCGTCAATCCAGTAAATTACAGGTCACCCAGCTTCGGGGGAAAGGGCAGAAAAAGTGAGGCGGCGCGAAGCTGCAGAAAGACAATATCTGGAGGCAGGTCGCAACGCGATGATGCTAATGGGGATAAAGCTGCTCGTTATCCTTAAGCCCCTGAAAGCAGGACAGCTTGTGACATCACAGGGATCAGCAGCACACTGGACAGGGAGCGCCGTGCGAGGTGATGATGAGGATGCTCAAACCCGACGAAGGGTACGAGAAACTTTACGCCCTTCCACACACAGACATCCGTCTGTAGAGGAAGTAGAAGTGGAAGACAAAAGAAGAGGCTGAGAAAAGCAGCCTCAGAGCGTCATAAGTACTACATAGCAAGACTGTATGGACTTTTTAGCTCTCGGGTACGCCTGGCAAGGCACAAGCAGGTGGAGTCTGTTAAACTTTAGATCTCAAGTTTAAATATCATATTAGACTTTTTTAGATACAAATAATACTTTTTTTTTTAAAGCAATCAGCGACTCTTTTCAGGGAAAGTGATAAAATGTCATATTTTTTCCTGACATCATTCTGGATCCAATCCAGACAAACTTCAGTTGTAATCTGAAGTTCGAATGTATCAAATTCCATCAGTCAATAATCAACCAAGATATTGAGGAACACATTTTGACACTCCATGCACTACAATGTTAACAAAAATGTCAAAGTGATCCAGAATCCAGGATCTCTTCTGGATCATCACCAAAATGTATTCATCTGAGTTAAAGCTGCTTTTCCCTTGTCATGCTGGCATGTGACCAGTAGAGGGAGTCATCATTCCAGACTTTCAGGCCCTTTGGAGGCCAGGAGCAAGAAGAGCGCTCTGATAATCAGTGCCAAGAATGAGAGGAAAAGTAGGTGAAGAACCAGCAGACGTTCGGTGCATCTCCTAAAAAGCGCACCTGACACCTCTCCCCTCACATATGCCCTCCGCCTCCGGCTCGGGACGTGCTCGCTGATGTAATCCCCAGGCTTGTGCTACCAACTCTAATTAGGGTGAGAAGCCTTTGCATTCGGACGGGGTGGAAATTATTTTGACCAAAGCATTGTCTCCTGTAAATCTCAAGTTTTTTTTCTTCTCCCACCAATTAGAGGCGGGACACGCTGAGCGAGGGGGAGGAGAGAGGACGGGCCATCTTCGTCAGCACGCTAACCACTCAGGGGAGCTCATTAGCGAGGCCCGCAGCCCAGGGGCTCGCCGTCGACTTGGCACTACTTCTGACACCACGTCCACACCGTCGCCGTCGACGCCGCAAAGATCCAGAGTGAAAGAGCGAGAGCAACTTTCAACCGCGCCTCCTGACAGCCCGCCGCTGCGCCGAGGTGTCCAGATGTGAGGTGTAGCCGGTGTTCTGAAAGCCGAGTGGATGCAAGACCCGTCCGGGAACCGCTTCATGTGAGCGGCCCTCCGAGGTTCCCGAACCAAATCGAGGTCTTTGATTCAAAGTAACGCAGTTGACGCTCAGAGGGCAGCGATTTCCAGCATCGGGAAACCACCGGTGGCGTGATCATTCTGCCACCGTCTCCTCCCCGGATGTGCAGCCGGCAGGTGGAATCTGAGGCTGTCGCCAACCTGGAGGACAAGAACAAAGTCTCCCCTTCCAGACGAGAAGCAAACGCATGCGAGCTGGAAGCGGCTTCGGCGCTCGAGCTTCAGCCGCTATCAGGGCAGCTCTGTTTCCATACAGGAAAGACGTGGTAGCCTTGATAGCTGCAGCAGCAGGAATGGCACGCCTGCAGCACAAAGGGCTGGCACGCCACGCCGCCTACTTCGGTGGATGGCCGCACTGGGTGCTGGATGAGGTCCAACGACTCGCAGAGTCAACAGACGGCGTGCGTGCAGAGGCAGCGCTGGCGAGGTGTCGGACACATCCTGCTGTCAAGGCTGCCGAGAGCCGCCTCAGGCCCGAAACGACGCCTCGCTCCGGGGTCGTGACCTCCGGGGTTAGAGGTCATTCATTTCGGCTTGGGTCTCATCTCAGAGTTTTAACCTTGCAGCGTCAAGTTTAACGACGAGCCTCGGGTGGAAGCATCTTTACATTTGCGTCACGGCGCTCGGCTTGACTTTTTAAAGAGCTGCCAAGCATTGAAACGTTTTTGAAACGCGTCGAACACGAGGGTCATTAGATCTGATCAGTAACCAGTTTGATCATCTCGTCATGACACGAGGGCGATTTAGGGAGTTATCAGAATCAGAAAAGACCCCGTTGGAGGAAGACGTAATGCAAACGAGCCTTTTTCTGAGTTACATAGCAGGAAGAGCAACAAACAAACAAAAAGGGATTGATCCGAGATTATTCTGCCTAACCGTCTTCGGAACAACTGCCGGTTCTGAACAAACATCCATAACCGGATGATGTTTGTTTACAACGTGCGTCAGACGGCGCTGATAAACCCGAGCGTCACCCAACAGGCGACCGGATAAAACGTTCTACACGGCTCCCTTTAAAAAAACAAAACGAGAAGCCTGTCAGATATTAGATTATTTGATGGCGCTTGAAAAAAAAAAAAAACACACACAAAGAATATTTAAGCTTTAAAAAGGTCGTCTTTCACCAGCGCTTATCTCTGGTGAGAAACGCAGAAGGGCTGAATGACATTGGCGATAACTTTGTTGTGAAAAACACGGATAAAGCGTGAAGTTAAGGAATCAGTCAGAAAAAAGGGCTAAGGAGTCTTCTCTCAAAGGGAGCTTGTGTTGACACGACATGAGAGCAGATTCCTTTCGAAGGGTTCGGATGAGAGAAATGCTGCTTCCATGCTAAAGGAGGAAGCAGCAGCAGAGGAGGGAAACCAAAGGAAAAGATCTCACAGCGAGGGAGGGGTGGAAAACACCGCTGACGGCCATTGTGCCCCCCCCCCAATGTTCATTATCATTTCTGTTGTGAGGCTAAATCTGCTATGAATTTCTCTCGTGTCATCAAATGCTTCATCCGCACAATCCATCAAGAGGACGCTTCTGCAGCGCCCGCAGAAAGGCACGCCGATGAAAGCGTCACACCTGCGCCACAATTGAACACGACTAGGTGTCCGTGTAGGTGCCCGTCATCAAGCCACGCCCACATTAAAAACCAATCGGATGTAAAAAAGCTTTTCATTCGAGCCTGACGAGGACGGATTGGTGCGAGGGGACCACCGGCTGTGCATTGCCCAGTAATGACCCCCCCCCCCCCCCCCCGGTCAAACACCTGCCCCCCAGTCACACAGCCGTCCCGTGCTACTGCTCCTAAAACACGCTTCCATAAATGAACCTTGAGCCAAAGCACTGACCACAACGTCAGCAGCGTTTCAGTTTCATCGCCAGCGACGTTCCGGCTCGGCCGGCGCCAACGTCCTGAAGGCTCCTCCCCGGCGTCACACAAGCATCATACGAGCAACAAATGGAAAGAGGAAAGAGAAAGGAATATGATTGATGAATTGAGAATATGATTGATCACAGTTGTTTTATTTGAACTATGTGGCCATTTAAAGCTGCAAATTGTTCTGTGCTGACAACGTGAGCTTAATTATCTCATTTTCATAGAAACCATAGTTTACATTTTCTAGACGAGGAACTATTCTAAGATTTCCTGCCACCTTGCCGCATGCAGAGATAATTAAACACCTCCCCCCCCCCCTTTCTTTTTTTTTTATTACCTAGCTTCTCTTTTTGCAGCGTACTTGCTGCGTTGCTCCTGATGTGGTCAAAAAACTAATTTAGGCTAATAATCTACAGCTAGTGAGCAATGGGCTCATTTTAGCTTCATCTAACAGTCAGGGTTTTTATTTTTATTTATTTATTGTTTTAAGGGTCCGTTGGTGAACCGTTGTCTATACATGGATTTCTATTGACTTTTTTGTCCGTCATTATTAAATTAGATAATTTTGAATTAAATGTGCCGTATTTCGATTACATAACTGAAATAACGACTAATTACTGTGCAGATATTGATCTGATTATGATAATACAGCACTGCCCCTCAGTCTATGGAGTGTCGAATGCATAATTCATTTAAACACTGCATTCGTTGGATTCAGTGGCAGCTGTTTAATTTATGACATGCATATCGGATGAGTGCAGTCCAGATGAGCAGGAGACGATAAACCCAGGAAATCAATCTCCTCTGCATTATGACGTCAAAGATAAAAGGGAGCGTTTAAATGGGAGGAATCGCAAATGAGCAGGAATCTACTGGGCCTCCTGTCACGCTCATTGATTGCAGACTTCATCCTGCAATGATAAAAGAGGAGGCAAGAGAGAGAGGGAGGGAGATAATTAAAGCTGGGTAGAGGTTAAAGGCTGGTCCACCTGGGGGAGGCGGGGCAAGAGGAGGGGAAGATGCAAGTAGGAGGTCAAAGGAGTAAGAAATTGTTGGCCAATAAACAACCACGATTACCGGTTTGTGATTACTGTGCATAATTCACTGGGGTTTTCACAGCAAATAATTTGAAGGAGTGAGAATCCAGAGGTTGTTACCCAACATCTTGGTTGGGTAACGGATTTATGGAATTATTTCTTTTACTGATTTATACCGTAATCAGCCTTAGGGAAAACGAAACATCCTGCAAGTCTGAAAAAGTCAGTCAACATTTAAATATATCTGTAATCTAGTCAGAGTTTATCGTGTCTGATGATTCACATTGTTGGCATAAATCCGTATATTGATAAATATCAAGTCGTCTTGGAAGAGCTATTAGTAGCAAACAAAAGTTACGTCTGGTCTCCAGCACCAAATTCCAGGATCCTCGAACGGCAGCATCCAGATATGATGCAACTTTATCATAACGAGCAAGTCGGAATGTTTGAATTCAACAACATGCCTGCAGTAGGAGCCGGAATCATCCGGCCATACAGTGAAAATTAATGGTATTTACCCAGAATGCTTTGCCAAAGGGGTTGTAACAGCAGGGGGCATTCCAAGGAATTATTATCCCCACAATGATTTGTTACTGGATGGAAATAATTAACGACATTGCTGTGATATAAACTGTCGGTCTTGAAGAAAATAACTAGCAAACAAATTCCTAACTTTATTGTTGTTGTATTAAAAAACAAGACCTCCTTACATTAATTTTTTTGATTTAGTTGTTTACTGGGTCTAATAATCCCGTAAAAAATGTCATTAACTAAACCAGGAAAAAAAATCAACCCTCTTGTGTTTGTCCAACCCCTCCATTTGACTTTCCTGCGGTTTGGGGCAACAATTTCTGTCAGTCCGTGATGAATTTAACAATTACGTATGTGACTAGCTGGATGTTGGTGGTGGCGACATAATGATGGTGGAAAACCCCACGTGTTTCTTCTGGGCCAGCTATACAAACACTCACAACCACAATCCAGCTATCACCTCCTCCGGCCTTTAGTCGCATTTTAGAAATCCTTTTTTGAAAGGGATGGACTTTCTGACGACGCACTGGGAAAAGCACTTCGGGAGACGAAGGTCATGGAGAATGCGGTCAACAGCTTCGTCTCTAAGTGGCTGCAGGGTCTTCTGAGTGCTGCTGTGTCTCTAATCTATCAGTGACATTTGCAGAAGGCACATGATTGATATCAAAGACAGGCTTCACCGAGCCTCGCAGGGTATCCGGGTCGGTGGTAAACCCTCCCCCCCCAGACCAGGGTCGGACCATCGCTGGATGTGAGCCATTAATGTTAGATGAGTTTAGCCTCATTGAAATGCATAAATATGGCTGAGGACCCCAGGTGGTGGCTGCATCCCTGAAAGCCCCCACTGCTGTCCAGCCATTATTGACTGATCCACGGGTCACCACTGACGCAAGGACCGGCCCAATTATAGAACCTGACAGCGATGCAAAAGGACTCGGGGCGCTGATGACATCACAGTTATTACGGTGACATTTACTCATTGTTTGGACAATTTAAATCCATTCCAAGTCCATCAAAGCACAAGAGCAGTCAGCAGATGTGATTTGTGCTCAGATTTTCTCAAATCTACTGCAAACACCACACTAGAAATGTGTCGGGAATCTAAAGAGGCAAAATTAAAGTGAACTACAGGCAGAAATACGACACTGAAATCCCAAAATATTGAGAACAGACTATGACAATACCGGCAAACAAGTCAAACACGGTGCAGAAAACAAGAGGAGACAAGCCTAATAACGATGAGAGAGAATTCTTTGCATGATAAAGAAAACAACCTTGCAATCAACTGATCACAGAAGCCAGGCTCGCTGATGGATGTCCTAAAAGAGAGCCGTCAAGTTCTGCCAATCACACCCATACCCACCGGACATCGAGGCAATCCTCGCCTTTGCCTCAGGCGTGTTACAGAAGAGCAGGAGGCTCCTCCTGGGATGTCACCGGCGCTCTTTAAGGGCTACAGGGAGGTGCTGGGAGGCAGCGCCCGGCCTTCATCCAACTGTTCTGTTGACAAAAGATAAACCGGCGATCCAATTCCGCTCCTGGCCGAGCCGTGAGCAGAAATGTCTTTACCGTAAAAGCGAAGCCTTGTTCAGAGAGCAAGTTAAGCCTTACTTCAAGGTATTGCAAAGCTCACCGCGTTGCCAGGAGACCGACGAGACACCAGACAATCAGTCATCCAGTTCGGAAGAGATATTGTACTCCTGTTCCTCAGGGAGACCACGGTCGAGCGGGTCACCTCGAACTGGCAGCTCCGACTCCAGCCCATAGTTAAATAAATAATACCCTGAGCTCCTCTGGTGTGAAGTCGGCAGATCGGGTTCCCTGACCTTTACTGATTCAAAGGCAAACCTTTTTAGAGCCTGCGTGCCTTTAAAAGGGTGAATAGTCGATCGACAAAGAGAGCAGTCACAAAACTATAAAGGCTATTTATTACAAAACAGCACTGGCGAGGCAGGTTGAATATTCAACACCGGTAGCGAACGGTCGCCGGGTCAGAGGAGAACGAGAGCTGCGGTTACGGAGTTATAGAGGGATGACGGCGGTGTTCGGGAATGCAGCGATGGTAGACAACACCGACGTCTCCGCCAAGTCCATCTGTCAGTCCCAACAATAACACCGCGAAAGGCCTCAGGTGTTTACAGAGACACGACAGTAGCCTCGTTTCCTGGAGCGCTCTATGTGCGGCGATATGAGCGGGGCACGATGAGAGGAGTCTTTTGCCGGAACTGTGGTTTCCTAGATACAGTCGGAGATGCGGGGTTGTTTGCTTATGTTGCCAGAGAGACGTCGGTCCAAACCACAGCAAGGCAAATCACCGAGCACAATATTTTCTTCATATATTGTAGCAGATTTGGACTTGTGTCAACGCATCAGAGGTTTGTGGGCTAAGAAGGGCAATGACATCACCGCACTCAGCTAGCTGGCTAGCTTCATACATGAAAAACAGCCACAGAAAAATGCCAGTGATCTTTTCAGGCTTGCAAGACTAAGATGTTAAAGAAGAAAAAAAAACACATACGGTTATGTGCCCGGTTGTAAAGTAAACGTCCTGCTAACAGCAATCAGAAGGTGATAATATATTAAAATCAATGAACCCAACTTCTACTGTCTTTGACACGGCCCTATAGCTAAAAAAAAAAAAAAAGAAAAGGCGTGGAACTTGATGCTCAAGTGACACCAAATATGGACAAATAAGATTCAAGCTATCTGTACAAGCACCGCCCACTTGACCTCGATCTAGATGTGCTGTTTACATGGGTGACTATCAGAACAGACAGAAGAGACTCTGAGCCAAGAGGAAAAAACATGTCGCCATATCGTTCATGAGAAATCAGCACGTCTGGAAAATGTCTGCTGGCCAAGTTACACTGTTGTTCCAGACAGGGATAAGTAAGGCAATAAAACTGGACCCACCAAGAGAGGGGAACATTTCTGTGTTAAATCCTGAACTCCGAGCTGTGGCTGCAGACCCACGGAGACTGGAATTACAGACCAGTGGAGTTTATGAATGGTGATTGGCTGCTGCTGACTCAGGCTGCTCTCGCCACAGCGCCCACTAATTTTAGTCTTGCTGTAGTGGAATTGCTGTGTGGAGCCATTAATGCTTTAACCGGTCCCGTTTTTTATTGTAACAATCAAATAACTGTTTAATGGCCAAAAACAAAGGCATTTTAGAAGGCAAATTAAAATTGGATCATTAAAAGTCATTATAAAACTCTAAAACATGCAAAAAACAGTGTTTTATTTTACTTTTAATGGTATATATGGGCTACAGATGGTGAGGGCTTCGAGAGAGACAAAACAAAATTGCTGGAACATTTTCTAGATCCAGCTTCCCAAGAAGGAGGATGTGATTCCTTCCCCAACTCCGATGATCAACAGCTGTCAAAATAAGGTCATAAAAGTCTTTGTGCAACTTCTATCAAGTCAGAAGAAGGCTCCTATAAGGAGTCACTTTAAAAAACACCAACCCCCTGATTTCCTCATCTCCAAACTCCGGACGGAATGTATGTTTTCCAACCAGAACTAGAACCAGCGCAACCATCGTTCTTTCGGAGCTCCGTAACGGAATCCACCCACCTTATGGTCCGCACTGAAATGCAGTACTTCCACATTAGATTCCACATGCCGCTGACATCGCACCACAGGAAACTAGAGATTCCGTACTGGTCGCCTTCTCCGACGGGAGGCCGAGCGGTAAATCGGAACCCAGTGGTTCTCCGGGCTGAAAACTGCCTGCATGAAAGAGGAGCAGAAGTCCTCCGACCAGCATCCTCTCCTCACTTGGACCACATGTGGACTTGTCGGTTCTTGCTCCCGAGGACTAACGAGTGATCCTCTCTCCTGGTGGGAGGTGGGTTTACTCCCGTCACTGCTCCCCTGTTTTGTCTTACTGAGAGTAGACGCAGCAAGCGGTTCTTATTTCAGGAAATCTGAGCAGAGATTTGGCGAGCATTACCAAGTAAGGAGGGAGTAAAGGGAGTAAACTCCCTCTTTGGTTGAGCATGTAACACTAGTGCATTTTCACATTCCTCCATCCGGCTGCTGCCCCTTCCTCAACAGCCCATTACTCACCCCCGCCATGCAACCGCCCCCCCACACTCTAAATCATCCATGTGATTCTGCACAGGAGTTCCTCTTGTGCTTTCTTGGCATGTCACTCCCACGGTGTTAGATCTCACCCGAAGGGGCTGAAACTTCTCGCAGCCGCTTTTTTGGATACGCTGCACCGTGTCTCGGTTTCGTCATTCCTTAAACATTCCAAAACAGAGTGGGGGGGGGGAGAGAATAAGACATCACACGGAAAGCGTTAAGTCATTCCGCTGAGTCAGCAGAAGGAATGTGTAGTGAAAGTAGCTGGATGAAGATCTGCTGCCAGGAGGTCAGGAACAGGAGGTCGGTATTGAGAACGGGCCTGACGCCGCCATGTTTTAGAACGATGTTGGGCTCCATTGTCGCGTCCATCAGGATGTCTCTGGTGGTTCAGGAGAGACAGGAGGTTGTCCACTAGTTGGAACCGGACAGGAAGGTTTGCTGCTGGTGTTCTAATCGTTGGGAACCACGTGACTTCAGTCCGATGTTTACCTCCGCCGAGGCCGTCCGATATGAACCATCATGCAAAATGTCTTCTGGATCTGATCCAGAATGGGGTCTCAGAAAGAAATATCTTTTTTTTTTTACCATTGAAAACCCGTTTGTGGATTCAAAAATCTGTTGAAAATACACATAAACTCTGATTCACTTTTACTTTTCAACGACAATTTAGAACCTTTTGATGATGATCCAGATCATGTGGACGGTGTAAATCCAATTAGGAGGGGAATGAGCTGCTTGGCGGAGGTCTGCGTTCTCTGAGTGCTGTTCTCACTTGGTTCTCATGAGTCCAAGAATTAGCTCAGTTGAGATCTTGATGGCTCCAGCGTGCCAAACGCGACACCCGTAACACGAACCGTACGTCCTCGGCGCTACGTAATCGATCAAAGTTAGTTACAGCAAATGTTCAAGAGCTGCACGTTTAGAATACGCTGACGCACGGTAAGGCAAATCCCGACACGCTCGCCTTTGTTATTTTAAGCGCTTAGGCCTCGTTGGCCTTCGTCTTCGCAGCTGCTAAACATCTCTCTGTCAGTTTCCGCCTGACTCGCTCTCATCTCTGGGTCAGCTCTAATACTTAAGGAGATTACGGTCGGGGAGAGGAATTCCTTGCTTCCTCAAGTTTGTTGATTCCCCTGAATATTCAATACACGGCGAAGAATGAAGATTAGAAGCAGACAAGCATTGGCAGATATAATCACAGCTAGAACAGCATAATCAACCAAGGCAGGGTCGATACCACTCTGCACTCATACCGGCTTAGAGTTTGTGCCGAGCACATCAGGTTTTGAGGTTTCCAAACCGACAGCTACGTAGCGTAGCCGCAGCTGGGAGGCGGAGACGGTATGAACCGATGCACGGCGAGTGCCATCCACACAGCCTGGATGGAACAAAAACCCACAGCGCAATCAGTCATTCACCAAAATAAGAAACAACGCACAATGCTGTCGCCTAGATTTATTTTTTTATGGTAGCAGTTATCACCAATCCAGGGAGGAAGGGAGGGATTTGTGGCTTTCAACATCCAATCACAGAACGGTATTTAGATTTGTGACTTTCGGGGCATTAAGCCTCTGGGGTTTCCTCCCCCAGAGACACAGCTGTGGAAGAGAGCGTGGGGGATGGATGCATCCTAATGTGTGATGCCCCCCCCCCCCCCCCCCCCCCCATCAAATATTCCTCTTTTTGATTAAAACTTCCTCAACGAGAAGTTTGCTCACTTCAAATGATCCCATGGGTTTATTTCTCATTACAAGCAGAAAGAGTTGAGAAAAGAAGCTAAAATGTACTTTCAGACCAAGAGTGAGTTTATTTTATTTTATTGCTATATATCCCAAAAACATTAATTTTATTTATATATTTTTAATTTTCAACAACAGCCTTCAGTGGGGTTATTTGATAAAATATTCTAGTCTAGCTAGTTTTATATTATTTTAGCTTACAAAGGAAATTAATTCATATAAATGCAATATATATTTTTAAATATATAAAAAAATATTTTTAAAATCGATCTCAGTGCTGCGCTCGAGCTTGTCGGGAGCAAACCACAACAAAAAAGCCCCCCCCATCCAGACCGGCTGACCCCCCGACACGTGGGTATTGTGTCCCATTCGAGCCGCTCTCAATGCTGGAGCTCGTCATCGTCTATTATTCATGTGATGACACTCACTTAGCACCGGCTATAACACGTTACAATGCATAATAACATATTAAATAAGGCCCGTCTTTGCCGTAGGCTTGATAAAGATAAAAATGAGAGTGGACAGACTGGATAGACGGAACTCGTCTTACCTTCTGTAGAAACCATGCAGAGGCTGGAGGCAGAGGAACTGCCAGTAATCCAAGCAAAGCGCTTTCAACTTCAACATTTTGTCACACAGTTATAAAGTTAGTAAAATACTGCAGCACATCAGATGTCTGTAAAAAGAAAAAAAAACTTAAAAGAAAAAGTTTTTTCAAAAAGAATGGCTTATATCGAGAGGAACAAAACAAATCCTGCATATTTAAGGCTGTGTGGGAATCATCCCGATCCCACATGGCGAAGTTCCATCTGTAGCTGCTCTACGTGGAGGAGACGAACCTCCATCCTTCTGCTGCCCGTCCTGTTCTCCCGCTACGTCCTCCTGAAGCTACTCCGCCCTCTGTCCCGGTCAGTCAATAGCACAGGAGTAGGTCTGCGTCTCCGTCATCACTGCTCCTCGGAGTTGGGCTACAGCTGCTCCTATTGTCTACACGGCCACGCTGACAAGGTCCGACGCCGCTGCGCCTCACTGGGCCAACAAAGCACACAAAGGCCTCCCTCGGTGGCCATATCAATTAGGCTTTATCAGATGCGACAGAGCTCCTGCCAGCCTGGGCCGCTCTGAGACAAGCTAATCAGGACCAGCACATGGTGCACAGAGGGACCAAGCGGCACCCACGAGGGCCAGAAGGACAAAAACCACACGCACACATACACAAACGTGCAACGTAGACCCTGGGCTGGTTGCCCGGACAACACAGCAATAAAAGATGCTGATGGAACCCCACAATCTGAAATTTGGTGCAGAGCAATGAATATTTTTCTGCATTTCGTGAAAACGCAAACAAAACATAGCAGAAAGTCCGCATGAAGAGGAAGAGGAGTCAGGTGCAGATGCACGGATGAATTATTGGCGACTAAAGAAACACGAGTCATCAATATGCCCCACAGAAATACTAATATATGCAACAAAAATATGTCGTCTGAACTGTTAAATCTATTCTACCGATGTTAAAGTGACAACAAGGACCTAGCGCAACAACAGAGCTGCATGGTCGCTCGTTGTTTGACGCAGAAACCGCCGCTGGACGTGCTCCGACGACCCGGATGTCAGCCATAACCTGGCAGAGATGTCGAACAACAGAGGCTGGACGCGATAGAGGCGATCCTGCAGCGCCAGCTCCCGTCAGCTCCCAGTGACCGGGGCCGGGCGGGGAGCTGTGCAAAGCGATACGGCAATTATTCAGCCTGGCACCGAGCTTTGAAGTATAAGAACAGACATCATTTTGTAAAAGGCTGCGAGTCATGAAGACAGCGAAGGGAAAGTTACAGTACTGAGCTCCAGCGGAGAAGCACAGGGCGCCATGATGCTGCAGACCAACACCCGAAACGGCGTCTCCTTCCACACGTGATACGGACCGAATAGAAAGGTCCAGATGAATGAATGTGAAGCACTTTAATGCACAAGATTTTCAAGTCAACAAAACACTTGAATCCAATGAATGCGGGCTGCACAGCTTAATGGAAATGCTAAAGGTCTCCACAGTAAATTAGCGTCTCATTTCAAGCTGACATTACTGCAGCAGCATGTAAAAAGGTCATAAAAGGCATGAGTAAGAATAAGAATGGAACATCGATGGTTTTCCCCTCTTATTCCGGGAGCGTGGTTTTGTTTCCGTGTTGCCGATGACACGTTTGTGAGAGAAGGCCGAAGATATAGAACGGCTGACTTCAAAGCAGAAGTCAGGAAGTTGAATTATTTCTGACATTTACTTTGACATTACAGAACTTCCCAATCACGCAGGGACAGAGAAGACAGCCCCCCCCCCCTCCGTGTTACTCTTGTATGCTCTTACACGCCTGTCGGGTTTGTAGAACATGTTTCCTTCTGACAAAGTCATTATTGGAAAAAAAAAAATACAGTGTTTTGTGTTTCCTCGAGAAAAACCATCTGAGGCAACAAAAGCTCCGCCGGCAACCACGCCGTTCTGCCGAGTCAGCGGGCAGAACGGATCCCATTATCTTGTTTATCCTCATGGAAATTTCACAGTTTGCCGTGTGACCTACATTTCCCCAAACAGATTTAGGTCTCAAGCGGTTGAGCCCAGAGAGAGTCGGGACATTTCCTTGATCCTGCAATCAAGAGTTTGAAGCGTTGCTGGTTCAACCGGAGACAGAGTGGGAGACGCATCGGCGCCTCAACCTGACATGCACTCCGGGGTTCATCAAGAGCCTCGCTGGTTCCTGTCGGATGCAGGGCGGGTTCCGTCCCCACCCGCTGCGTCCGAATGTGGTCTTTAAGACCCCCGCCCTGCCGGCGAGCACCGGCCTTACCACCACCAGCTCAGGAAACCACTAAAGATGCCCCCCCCCCCCGACACATCTCTGCTCTGGCCCCAACGCCCCCCCCCCCGTGAGCCTTTGTAATTGCTGCTGCTATTATGAGGCCGCGAGGATCCAGCTGAGGTCCAAGCAGGAGCGATGAGGAGTAAGAGGAGGTCCGGTACCCCTCCTCGCTCCCTCGGGCTCCGACTCCGAGGATTGATCTTCTGATTGAAGACCTGGACCCAGAAGCTGACTACACATCCTGACATTCCTGGCCCAGTGAGAACAGAGATGTATTTTTGGATGGGAAAAAGAATGTCACAAAAATGAATCCATAAAAGTGCAGAAAGTAAAACTCAGTATGACGCCTCAATTCTCTCTCAGGCTGCAGCAGCTTGTTTTCAGGACCAATCAGCACAATCATCCATCAAAGCGCCTATTTTCTATTTATCCAGAGCCATTATCTACGTCATCAAGTCTCCCATGCAGCCGCCTGGACCGGGCCGAACCGGAAGCCTCGCGGCGGTGCGCCCTCTAGTGGACCCACAGCTCACTTCCTGACAGCTGTCAGGCTTCTGTCTTGACCTCGTGGAACCTTTTTCTAAAGAGAATTGAGATTAATAAACGACACAGATAGCGTTTAGGATGGCCGTCAAGCTAATGAGGTATAAATCTCCTCGGATTAATACCGTAATCGATCGTAAATCAGCAGCAGACTGATGTGGAGTTTCCGTGGAGATATGACTTGTGAGTTTAATGTTTTTAATGGTGATTTATTAGTAATTAAACAGCCAAAGTTACCTGATCCATGCTGTTATTGTATTTACTGTTATCTTTGATAAGACAGTTTACGCCCAGGTACTTTTTTAAATAAAAGACAAAAGTGACGACAGCGTCTCAGGATGTTAAAATGAATTAAATCAATGTTAATAAGGACAAGAGGGCAGTGCGCTGGCACAGTGGGTGGCGGTGTTGCCTCACAGCAAGCAGGTCAAAGGTTTGAATTTGACTTGGGACCTTCCTCTGAGGAAATTGTTCACACTAAAATTGTCCGTATTTGTCTGGCGGCTCATCCAGGGTGTTCCCCGCGTCTCACCTGCAGGCAGCCGGGATAGCCTCCAGCAACAGTTTGGAAAAGGAATGAATGGATAAGGACAAGTAAAAACACAATGCATTCATCAAGGCTGCTTCTTTTGCTCTTAGAAATAAGTCGACTCGGTAATAAAACAAAAAATATAGGAAATATCTTTTTAAAGAAAGATTCTTAACACATTTCCACACGTCCCATTTTCCATCCCGGCAGGCAGAGAACAGTTTTCCTGTGTCGCCTGCAGGATTTCTGTGTGTTGTTTTGCATTAATAAATAAGCATAAATGTTAAACGCGGCATTAAATGTTTGTCTTGAGAGACGCGGCAGTGTTCGGCGCTTACGGCGCCTCAGGCCGGTGAAACAGACGCCTCGCTCTCTGAAGCCGCTCTCTGAAGCCACTTTGAGTGACAAGTGTTGGGAGACGCCACGGAGGCGGGGAGAGGTGAAACGAAATGTCACCGGAGCCACACTATCGGCTAAACGCCGCCTCGACCCACACGCTTCAAAACAAACATTTTGTGTGCCGTTCATTTTCCACACTCACACTAAGAATGAAATCATTTTGGAAAGGGATGTTACGCGTTTGAAATCTGAAGCAGGGCCTCGTCTCTCGACACGCAGACGGATGCGATCGATCCCCAGGGAATCTTTGCTGCCGATAACAAGTCCGATCAAATTTAATCTGGAAGAAATCTCCATTTCATGGCTTTAAAAAAAAAAAAATTGCAATCCTCTTTTGTAATGCATACGCTATTTTAGCAATCAGTCAGTGAACATCCTCCGCCTCGCTCTGCAGGGAAACAGTCATTAGGTCCGTTTGGAGAGCGACGCAAAGCAAGAAAAGATGCAGCAGCAGGAAGCAACCTTTTCCTCGGAATATACAACATGGCCTTTTGGAGACGTCTGCAGTGAGCCAATAACTGGAAACGTCCCAAACGTCAGGCTTCCCCCCCCCCCCCCCCCCCCCCCGGCAGAACCAGAGAGGAGCAGCACAGCCACGGCGGTGACGGAGCAAACCCAGCGGCTGAAGGCTGACGGATAAATGTCGACCAAATCTGCTTGGAATTCGAAGAAAGAAAGGAAAAATCACAGCGGAGCGAAGCATTGGGACCGAAGGCGGTTTTTAAATCACAGATTTGTGTCAGGAAAATCGGAATGTCCTTTTATGTCCCCCCCCCCCTCCCCGACCGCTAGATATCCTAACACCGTTAATCTTCCTGACAACTGGTCGGCGATAGCGATGAATGAGCGTTTCACGGAAACAAACAATCGTGCTGGCGTGGGATCCGGCAGCCGGAGATCGCCGTGTTCCCGCCACGGAGCAGACGGGCCTGTGACGAACGGCGAGGCAGCGCCGCGTCGCTCTGATCATGAGATGCGTGTTTCTAAAGGTACATCCAGAGTGTTTACCGCAGCCGGGTTTTGGCGCCATGCGGATTCATGGGAAAACGCGGCTGCTTTTGATGTCTGATAGTCGCTGCCGCGCTCCGAAGCGCCGCCATGAAAGAGACTTTTCAACTAGATCAATTCAATGCAACGCGCGGCGGCAGGAGAGCGAATCAGAAGCCTGATCGATGGCGACGCTCATATGAGGTTCCTCTTAATTAGCCCGAATGTCTCTGCTTTTATGCGCCAGCTGACAATTTCCATCTGTAATTACTGGCTGCTGGAAGCAGCTGCGTCCCCGCGGGCGCCGGCTCTTGTATCGCCGCGTCCATCGACGGCGGCGCAGCTGAATGCTAAACGCAGACGCGTTTCCCCCGTGACACACGCCGCGGCTAAAATAAAGCAGCTCCCGCGTCGCTTGCTTTCCACGCAGACCTCGGAACAACCTGGGCTCGCCGCCCGCCATCTTTGAAGACGTAAAGGTGAGTAAGGCATTAAAAATTAACCAGCCGTCGATTTTTTCGTGGGTCCATTTATTACAGACGGCGGGGCAGGCTCGGGATTGGTTCACGCTTTTTGATAACAGCAGATTGGGAACAATGTTGACTCCCGAACGTTCTGAAGTATGTTACCGTGGAAACGCAACGACAATAAAGTCCAATCAATCAATCTCCAAGCAGCGGCGCAGCTCTGGCGGCTTTATTTGATACCGCTGTCATGGAGAGTGATATATGTGGCCTTATTAGGCCACACACACACAGAGACACACGCACACACGCACACACACACACACACACACACACACAAGGGCGTTACCACAGGATGTCACCATGACACCACGACCACAGAGGGTAATAGTTTGAGAAACTGATCGGAACAAGCTGAATTTAGCAGTTAAAATTTATAGTGTGCACCGTGGCCTCACAGCAAGAAGGTGCCGGGTTCAAATCCCATCTTTGTATGTTCTCCCCGTGCCCCTCCCTCTCCGGGTTCTCCGGTTTACTCCCACCTCCAAAGTAAAATCCATGCAATGCAGGTGAATTGATGACAGCATAGTGTGTGCGTGAGTGGTTGTCTGTCTCCGCAATTCACTGGCGACGCAGTCGGGGTGTAACCCCGCCTCCCGACCATAGCAAGCTGGGATAGGCTCCAGCAACTTCCGTGACCCGCAAAGTGGAAAAAAATGGATGAAGGGATAAAAAAAAAATGGATCGACTGCATTGCAGTTCTGCTGGTTTCCACGGCGCTGAACGGGAACATAAACCCATCCCGCCTTAGCGGCGAGCCGCGGGTGGAGCTGATGGAGGCGCATTCGTTCTTAAAGAACTGGTGAAGCAGAAAATATCACTGTTAGATGAGGAGAGGAGCTTTGTGGACGACGAACAGCGGGATCAGGAGGAGGACAAGACGGCCTCCGACCCAAAAAGAAAAGCCCGGGCCCGCAGATCGGAAGCATTTTTAAATATGTGCAACAAATCATAAAAGACTGATGCATGAAAACATTCTCTCCAGTTCCTGCAGCTTTCGAAAACCAGGTGTCATTTTTAGGACAAAACAGACAAATTAAAAATATGCATAAAATCGAGCCGCGACAGCTAGACGTCACAAATGGACAAAACGGGTGAGATTAGAAGAATGAGAGAAGAAGATGGAATAACTCTAGGAAGGAGAGGAAGAACAGCCAGCCGTCTTTAGACCTCGTTCTAAAAATAGCCTCTGGCGTGACGTCATCAGTGCTACGCAAACTCCGTCCACCTTTCCCTCTGTCGGTGCAGAAAACTCAGAGTGCCGTGTTTTATTCGACGGCAGCACACGCACATAAAGAAAAATCTACCTCCCTGAAATGTGATTTTCCCCTCCCACACATCACCACAAAAACACCTCATCCGTCAAAATATCCCAGCATGCAACATTTTACAGTCGTACTCACGTGTGGCGGAGGCGTCTGTGGGTCATGGCGCCGCTGGTCACTTCAGCGTCGGGTCTGGGGGAGCAGGAGAGCAGGAAGCTGAGGCGGAGTGCAGTTACACGCACACACACACACGCACGCACGCACGCACACATACACACACACACACACACACACACACGCACACACACACCCCTGCCGCTGCTCATTCAAGCGTTTCTCACACTGGGGACGATGGATTTACGGATGGCGGTTTCAGGATGTAACGGACGCCACGTGCATCTCATTAGCGGACCGCTAAAGCGTTTACCCGACTTGATCCGTATTCGTGTGTGTGGACCGGTTCTGTGGGCCCATTAAGACTTCTTAATCCTTTCTGTAGGGTCAACAGCTGTTCGAGTTTGGAGGTGCTGCAGGTCTCCATGGAAACATTCACTGCGTATCCCGGTGGACGTGATGCTAGTAGATGCTATACATCCCCACCCAGTAAGAAGCTCCACCAGTAGCTCAGGAGGGATATCCGGCCTGTTTCACGGACCGCCGTGACATTCCCGAGGACGGTCATGGTCCCCAGAGGACGCATCCTGCAGCTTTAACCTTCGGTTTGATCGTGCGCCCCTCAGGATGAAACGCAACACCTTTAGTGAAGCTTTAACTTTTCAATTCATGCAACGATTAAGCCAAATCTAATGTGTCCAATAGATTAGGACATGCAACAGTCCAGTTCCAACCGTAATCCCTCCCTGCAGATACGTTCACATCGAGGCGTCGGGAGTCACGAGAAAACTTCCGGGACTAACATGGAGCCTGCAGGCGGATGCTGGGGCTGCAGGTGCAGGAAGCATTATGGGAAGCAGCCGCGTTCCCAGGCGAGGGGAGAGACGGGAGGCGGCGCAAATACTCCGTCAGGTCAAACGTGGAATGTTTGAGGAGAACGAGGCCATCGCTTCGACCTGGCCACGTCTACATGGATGCGTTTTCCGACTCGGGTCAGGAGAGCTATTCAGGAATAGAGAACGGTTTCATTTAGCAGGAACTGGAAGTACCCGATCCCATCCGCTGGAACATTCGTAGCCTAAAACACGGAGGCCAGCTGGCCGTTGCACCGCTGGCATTTTATCCACGTCTTCCATCATCCCCGTAGCTTGGAAGGTGCATAATCAGGGCTAAGGAAGGGATGCTGGCTCGGGACAAAAACACGCTCAGCATCGCTCATCGGATGTTTCCCACAGGAACGCAAGCCGTGCAGAAAGGACCGAACCTCTGACACGACAAGAGGCGAGGCGGAGGGATGCGTCCAAACATCAATCACAGCAGTTGTCATGGCAATAGTGGAGTGTGAAGGACCATCCCCCCCTCTGGAGACTTACTGACATTCATTCTGACTCCAGGTAGACGCAGACAGGGGAGAACCTCGCCATAGCGCCCCGTCCATCAGACCCTCAGCCCCCCCCACCCCCCGGACACCGTTTAGTGTCCCCGCTGGTCCTGATGGGGGACGCTTTTAATCGTCTCGCAGCCAGGGAGACTGCCAAGGGGGAAGCTCGACAGTTTGATGGATGGCGCAGAATCGGTCGTGGCGACTATCCATCGTTAATTCGTGCTGGTCCGGCTTCCAGCAGACGAGAACCCCCCCCACCCCCCCGTCATTAGAGGGCTTCAGCAACAACGGCTGAATTTGAGCACAAGCTTGACGCCGGAGCTTTCCTGTGATCTTGAGCTAGTTTTGTCAGATAAACAGAACTTTGACTGGATTTAAAAGGCTCGGCGGAGGGAGAGAAGCGCTGCTGGACACGCCTGCTGGAACGCTTGATGTCAATCAGGTCTGCCTCCGGTCGCTTGAAGAGGAAACAACACCGGATGCATCCGTCCTGTAATCAATGGAGGACAATGTCTCCGTCCTCCAGTCTCACCCTCAGGCCAGGCCCAGCCCAGCGACTGCTGGTAGCGTCACTGCTAACGTTCAACGCCACCAAGGAGGTTCTGTTTGTTGCTTGTTTGTTTGTTAGCAGGATTACAGAGAAACGGCTGAATGGATCGTGATGGAAAGAAATCTGAAGATGAGTCTTGTTATAATTTAGATCCCGTTATATTTTGAGAGCGATCCGGATTCCCCTCTGGATACAAAATTATCCAGATTTTCCCATTTACTTATATTTGAGGCTTTTTCAAAAATCATATTTTTCCAAATCTGCATTCAATTTACTCACCAAAGATAACAGTCATAAAGGGGTCCGATATGAACCGTCACGCAAAATGTCTTCTGGATCTGATCCAGAATGAGGTCAGGAAAAAATAATAATTACATTTTAACATTAAAACCCATTTATGGATCAACCCTGATTCACTTTTCATGGTTGGTGTATAAAGACACCAAGAGCAATCTAGAACATTCTGGTGCTGATCCAGATCACCATGTGGACGGTGTTGATCCAGATAGAAGGGGAACGAGCTGCTTGGAGGAGGTCTGTGCTCTCCGGGTGCTTTTCTCGTTGTCATCGTGTATAATCGGACTGCAAGGCTTCACACTTGTCCCCAGGACAATCATTCGAGTTTGCACCAACAGAGGGCAGTGTGTTTTCAGCCAACCTGGCTGTCCCTCCGGGCGCCTGCTCCACAGCAGCGCCGGCGAATCGCTAACTTAAACTCTACTTCATCATCGGCTGACATCAAGCCAAAGGCAAACCGGAATATTTCATTTTCATTGTCCCGCAGCTCCGTGTTTATCCCGCACTGCTTCAAAACCGCTGCTTCAAAACCACCTCCAGCAGGACAGGGTGCGACATCGTGAAGCACACACAGTCCACTTCATCACAGCATTTCAAGGAGCGCCACCGCTTCTCCAGCACGCCTTTGGAAAGCGAGTGAAATCTGGATCTGGGTGGGAATATCATTTAAATTCTAATCTAATCCGTTTCATTCAGTATTATTCATGTCGGGTCAGACTGGTAGGACATGAGACCAAAGTGATGCTCGCCGGTTAACGGCTTCGCTCATGGACAACACTTCTCTTCTTTTATCATTACTGTAGGATGGAGGAGGGCAAGGAGGGCAGGGGGGGGGGAGGAGGAGGGCAAGGAGCGGGTCTTTGATGCCTTAAAAGCATTTTCCTTTCGTTGCAGAGGGAGTCGTTTTAACTTGAATCAAACGCTCCCACTGCCAATTAGCTTCATGATCAAAAGGTGGAGGGGGGGGGGGGGGGGGTCACTAAACCCAGACTAGAATGCAGGTGCCCCGCTCTGCTGGCGGGGGCGTTTAGAGGCAGTATAACTGTCAGTTTGTGCCACGCTGTTTGTCGGGGGGGCCTGACCTCTTTCCAGGTGGACCGCCGAGGCGACCCGGTGGGGGTCCGGGTTAGGCTGATGCATTAGACGCATCCGTCTCTCGGGCCGGCTCCCGTCAAGGACGGATTCCTCCTGGCCGAGCCATCCTCACCAGCAGCAGAATGACAGTTATGGATGTAACTGTGGTTCTATGAGTTCAGGGTGACCGCCCAAAGTTCTCTGTAGCCTACGTCAGTCAGGCGACTGTTAGCATTAGCACATGAGCCCATCTGCAGCTAAGTAACGGACATGCACGTTATTAAATAATAATCATGTAATATATATAAGAGCAATATTTGTAATTGTTTTAAGGTACAATTCAATCATTTGTGTTTGTGCTGCAGTTCTTTTCCGTTCATTGGAGAACTTTGAACAGAAATTAACAGTTTCATCGCGCTCAGGTTTTCAGTCCCGACGTCCTCTCCATCATCTCCGAACAAACGAGGAGGAAGGAGCTCCTCTCCATCCCATCGCCCTCGACATCGCCACTTCCTACTATGATGTCAAGTCACAACCAGACTACAATGTAGTAATGATTAAAATGATGCTAATCGAAGCACCGAATGGCGGCCATTATCATCACAGTTAATTACCCCCCCATTCCACTGTATGGAACGTGTGACAGCGAGCGATCACATCCAAATGAACAAAGAGCGGAGCAATAACCGGGGTCATTAGAATGGAGTCTGCGACTCTGCGGGAGTCAAAACTGAATATTTCCTTTTGATTTTGGCGTACAGTGATGCACCGCTGATCCGACTCAGGGGATGCTCACGGGATGCCACAAGCAGACAATCATTCACACACACCTACAGATAATTTAGCATTTCCAATTGACTTCATTAGCATGTTTTTGGAGGTGGCGGGAAGCCGGAGAACCTGGAGAGAACCCAGACTACATTTTGGGGGGGCTTCTTTCCCCCTCGCTGCTCAAACAGACATGGGGAGAACGTGCAAACGATGGGCAATGCTGTATTAATTCGCAATGCTAGCATGCCCGACTAACAATTCTACTGTGCCCACTACCGGTACTTCATCAAACAGCTGTGTTTTATTTATTTATTTACTTATATTTTTGGGAAGTTTAAACTTCCTCAAACCATCAAATATAGAAAGCTTTCAAAAAAAATGCAGGATTGAGTTAAAAATAAAAGCAATTTAACAGTATTATCATAAAATGCAGAGAAATATCACTGCTTTATTTCCCATCCCAGCGACTTCTGTCCGATTCTTCCATTGTGTTTCTTATGAATGGACTCATTGTGAAGATATATGATTTCCATTTTTTTGCCAGCGGAAGTCAAACACGTCCGATTACAGTGGACCCAGCATTGTGCACCCCCCCCCCCCCCACCACCACCACCACCACCACCCACCCCCACAAAAGGTTGACTACAGTAACAAAGAACAGAAAGTATTTCTTCTCCGAGATACAAGACAACGTGAGCTTCGCTCCACGGGGGCTGACTCTTTAGTCAAACAGAACGAGGCCACGCTGTGTGCACAACATTTCAGCTGGCGTGGATCAAAACAAGCCGTTTGGAAGTAGGCTAATGGATGTGGAACATCAGAACCAGCTTCTTCTCGGAGCGTCGCTACGGATGTCAGAGCTGAGCGAGGGAGCGATCCCAAGATACAACATTTTGGGGGGGCTTCTTTCCCCCTCGCTGCTCAAACAGAAACACAAGCGCTGATCCATCGTTCCTAATCTTTATGCACAGACACTAAACCGTGTCATCGGTCTTTTTCTGCAAAGATTCAAACAACCGTGCGAAGCAGTTCAGCAGTTCAGGTAGAACGGATGCAGGCTTTACCTGGAAGCTAAAATCTGCATCGACTTGATGACATGTTCCAGAGCCGATTCGATTCGCTCTGCGATGCAGCTTCTCCACAAAACACGTCTCACGGCAGTTAAAACAATAGACAAATAGATGCAGGAAAAAATATTGCATGTCAGACATTGCTTGTGTTCATTTTCCAGGGATCTAATTATTTTTTCCCCTCTGCTCTGGAGAAAGATGACATGTCCCATGTTGAAAACAATGGTTGAATGTGTTTACAAATGTGGAGCAGCACCGCCGGGTGTGTGTGTGTGTGTGTGTGTGTGTGTGTGTGTGCACGCTCAAATTCTGACAAATTGTCTCGCCGGCTGTCAGAGGAGTCGGAGCCGGTTGGAGCTGCAGACTCGAGGCTATGCTAGCACTCGTAGCATAGCGCACCTTAATCGCAGTCTGAGCTGTCAGTGTAAACTTGCATTGTGGGTAAAGTAGTTTGACAGGTGATGTGTCTGCAGGAAGGAGAATGGATATCATAAATAAATACAAATACCCATGGTTCTAAGAGGAAGGAACCCGTTAAGGCCCTCGCAGCTCGTCAGGAGATGCTTAAAGGGACTAAACGTAATCTGAGCCCAGCGTGATTCCAGCCCTCCTTTTCATTCCCTATAATGCCGCCTGACACAATCTGACATTTTTCCTCATTCCGTTTGGAAATCCAGGACAGGATTACAACATGCCGAGATGGAATTAGAATGGCATGGCAATCCAATTTTTGGTTGCAGGGATGAATGGATCAGCGTAATGCCCTCGCCGTGCAAATGGCTCCGTGAACTGGGGCATTCTCGGAGTCCTTCCCTGCATTCAGCGCGTGAAAGAAAAGCAAATGATGCTTCTGTTTGGGGAATAGAGGGCAGATGAGAGAGCACATGAAAAGGCGCTTCCAATTTACACGGCAAGGCACATTAAACAAGCTGTGTTAAAAGAAATAGAATTAACATGAGGATGTAATATTAACCCGAGCGAGTCAAGCAGTTGATTAAGTCAGACGCTGCACCTGCAGTCCCCCCACCAGCAGAGGGCAATAGGCGAGCACCATTACGGATTTATTCAGAAGAGGAAGGCGTCCCACAGGGAGACTGAAACGTAGCCATAGATTGCATAAGGAGTGAGCTTCATACGGAAGCTCTGATGGAGGTGTGTGCTCTCTCGTTTGTTTTTAACGGCGCTTTTAGAGATTAGACCTAATCTGGCAGACAGGTGTTCCTGAAACTTGTGCAAACAGCAAAGCTTTTTGAAGTTCATATTTCACTTATTACAAGATCACACTCAAAACACACAAAGCAGCCAACTTTCTCTCAGCATCACCGGTTAGCAGTTTGAATTAACCCGAGACAACCGCTGTTGGAGGTCTCGCCGGGGACGATGCGGGAGTGTCCCCACGCCGAGAGAGACACACATTCCTTCCATTCATGCACCTACGGTGTGGGTTTCATAGAAAACGGAGGAGAAGGTGTGAAAAGAAAAGACTTAAAGCTGCAGGATTGACACGAGACAGAAATCTGAACATCCTTTTCCTGTGCGGATGGCAGACGGGAAATGAAGCGAGCAGCTGCTGCTCCTTCGGCTCGGCCGGAGGTGACCTCCGGATGGACGCGGACGTCCACAGCGACGAAACGCAACTCTTTACTTCACAGAAATTAATGAACGGTTAATCCGACCGCTTTACTTTTTCAATTTATTCCTGTAATACAGCGGAAGAAAATCCAGATCCAGATTGAACAATCACTCCCCATCTGTTCCAGACATTTGAATACATTTGTACATTTATAGAAGAATCCATTCTTCTTCTGCTCGACCCGCCGATCAATGCGTGCTTCCTGTGGACAGCGAGCGCAGCAAACATGCGGCGCTGCGTGATGCTGGTTGGCGATCATCACAGGCGCACCAGATATTCTGATTTATTCAATGCGAGGGCACCATCCTCCCTGAGGGGGGGGGCATCGAACCCCCAGAGTGGTGGCAGAGATATGGATCTATTATAGGTCTTCACATACGATCCCTGGTGGTTACAAGAATATGCTTGGTTTGTGTTTGTGTAGGAGGGGGGTATGTTGTTGCACCGATGCCAGACAGGACTGCTGCAGCTACAGAACTAGAAGAAACTAGAAAAGCACTCCGAGCGTGCAGACCTGCACCAAGCAGCTCATTCCCTTCCTAACTGGATTCACACCGTCCACATGGTGATCTGGATCATCCCCACCCTACACGATTGTGCCAATAAACATCGGCCAATAATCAACCGAGAGTTTGAGGAAATGTTGAAAAATCGACAGATAATCTCAGGCAAAAAACAACCTCCTTGGCCGAGGTAAAAAATAATCACCCCCCGGAGACCGAGGTGGACAATATTGTCAAAAGGTCATTTTTGCAGCGCGGCAGTCGGAAGAAATGTCAGGTTTCATATTCTGACATATTCTCCATATTCTTGGAGGGAGAGAAAGCTTTGCTTTAAGTCACACTGTGCTGCGATGTGTTAAATTACTCCCACGTCAGAAAATAACAGCCCTTCACAGTGCAGCACACGCCCTAGTCATTAGGGGAGGCGGGCGCCGAACCCGGGCGCGCTCCGTCAGCGGGGGGGATTCGTGTGCGAGGATCTGGGCGGGCGTGTGCGTCGTACTGTTCATGGAACTGCCGCACATTTCCCTTCGACAAACAATCCATCATTAATTGCTTTTCACGCGAAGCACACGACAGCAAAGGCGCAGATGTGATTCAAAAAACAGAACTACAGGCGAGGGAAGCTTCTGCTCATAAACCGGTGGAGCGTGACACGTCGTTTTAACAGGTGGAAGCTGACCTTTTGTCACAAAGGCCCGGCAGCAGAGAAGTTACACAGTTAACCCTGGATTAACTGATCCGCATTGATCCAAACAATTTTTGTTTAGCTCACAGCTAATATCTGTTAGCTAAGCATATTTTTTTGTCTTTCATTAGGTCAGTTATCACATCTCTTCAACTGTGTGTGATACATTTCAATATGGAACACTCGTCACACGTGGCAGTAAATTACCGTGGAAATCCGCTGCCGAGGATAAAGGATCCAGTTTAACTGACAGTGAATAAACTGCCTCAGGCTGAAAGCAATAAGTCATGTATGGAATAATCTGCATCTCCGACCCAGACTCTCATTCAAACCTGGGAAAGGCAATTTCCATATATTCAGCAGTGCCTGGATGCATTTCAGAAAGATCCCGTAGCGTCCTTATTACCAAAGAGAAGTCGATGTTGACATCAGGAAATTTATAGGCTAAGTATGATATAAGCGTCGTCTCCTGTGAGCATCGAGTGTAAATAGAAATGAAGCAAGACGTTTTCACGGTTCGGTGCTCTGAAGATGCTCAGGCTGATGAGTACACGGAAGACGAACATCCTGCAACGTTGTCGATCAAGTGCCGCTTGCCTCGGTCTGAGAATGATTCGCCATGGCCCTGTAGCCGGAAAATACTTTAATACTTTAACTGTTGCTTTAGGACAGAACCGTCTGACCCGGCCTGGGGGAGGCTAGCACTTTAAAAAAAATTGTGCATTGGAATTCTAAATTACAGAAGCTGTTTCCAGAGGGAGGAGCTTTTATTTTCTCCTTGTTGAGGCTAACTGCAGCAGCGAATGCCACCGAGCATTTGGACGAGCTCTGGCAGCCTCCCAGCATGCCAGAGAAGAACTAACCATGCCTGCAGAAAAATCCAATATGCTGTCTGTCCAAAAAGCCGGGGTGAAACTGGGTAAGTGAATACTCAGGGATTACATTTCAGTCTCTAACCTCCCAGATGGCCTCTAATCTCAAATGACAAACTGCCTCTCGAGAGCTGGAGAAACGTGCTGGACTTTGGCGCTGAGGGTCGTCTTCTTTATCCACCTCTATAGGAGCAACCGCTGACAGGAGAAACTCTTTTTAGATATCATCTTCCTTTCCTTTCAGCCACAGCAAAACAAGCTTCTCCACTTCACCCTGTCTTTTGCAGTTATATATATTATATACATCTAAAATTTATCATTTTAAAGGTGATCAATCAACGTAAGTGCGAGCCAATTTGTGTGGTGAAGTTTTATTTTGTTTTTTTATTCAAAAACACAGAACTGTATCCAGGCTGACAACTCGCTCTAATCAAAGTTTACGCCAACATAATATGTGGTATAATGTTCGTTGAGGTCTTCTCTATCCATAACAGCCATGATCCTGCATTTAAGGCTGAACCTTAAATAACATGGAGTTGATTTTCGGGGTTTTGTTTTGCTGATCTGCATCAGCGTGAAACTGCATTCAGGCACATCGAGCAGCGAGAATGAACGGATGTGAGAATCTGTCCTAAAAACTGAGCGCAGATTAACGCTTAATTAATTCGTTTCTGCGCTTGTTGTTAAAAATGAAGGTCAGAAATGTGCGAAGAGAAAACTACGCACACATTTTACCGGGTGTCAAACACATTCTGGCGTGGGTGGCGAGCATATTGTGTGAGCGACACCAGCTGGGAATTTGTCGAAGACGAGTAAGCGGCGCATTTTGGCGCTTCGTTTCATCCTTCCTCGTGATGTGGAGCTTCTGTGTCATCTGGTCAGGGCTAATGAAGAGAAAGCAGGGGGATCGATGTCGATGTCGCTGCAGCAGCTGGCTGGAAAATACTTTGCAAATACTCTCACATAGTGCCAAATAGTGCCCTGAGAGTCTAGTTCAACACGGAGAAATCCCGAAAGGAATGCAGAAAAACTACCCAGCAGAGCCAAATTCAATCGATCTGCTTTTGCACGTCACGCCACTCGAGACGGCAGAGGGAGGTCTGAGTATTTAGGAGCGTGCTTCAGCCATGTGGCCGGCTTAACTGAGAGAAACTAACATCACAGCGATGGAGGACTTCTTCCATAAAGCGAACATTTGTTGAGCAAAAACAATGGAGATGAGCAAACGCTCCGCCAAGTCGAGCGATTGCGACTTCAGGGAGACTTGCAGCGACGCTCTACCGTATGGAGAAGAGGACTCTGCCAGGGTGAAAGGACATAACGAGAGCAGCGGCGTTTTATTGAGCTGGAGTGGACTCACAGGCATTCAGCAAACGGAAAGGTTGTCAGAGCTGGTCTGCTGGGCGGGACAAGTCCCGACCAAATGCCACCTAAAGGTTCGCCACAGATGTTTGCAGAGTTTACACCCTGTGGACGTTGCGTCGGTGAATGCTGACATGTGTATGACTTTGGTGGAGGCGGAGCTATCTGAGGAAAAGACAGGAGGAGGAGCTAGAAGTGGCGGAGATGAAGATGCTGAGTGCTGAGGTTCTTCTTGGGAGTGACCAGGTTGGGTAGGATTAGAAATGAGACAATAAGAGGGACAGTGAAGTTTTGGATACAATGTCAGAGAGACCAGACTTTGATGGTTTGGACATGTCCAGAGGAGAGACAGGGACTATATCGGTAGAAGGATGCTGAGGATGGAGCTGCCAGGGAACAGGGCTAGAGGTCGACCCAGGAGACGGACGGACGTAGTGAGGGAGGACATGAGAGTGGCTGATGTTGGGGAGGACGATGCAAAGGACAGGGTGAAGTGGAGAAGCCTGGGTTGCTGTGGTGAACCCTCACGGGGCAAGCCGAAAGAAGAAAAAGGTATTTATTATTGTATGGATGCTGTCGTTTGTCGTCTGACAGCACAGGAATGTGACCTCCAGAACCTCCCAGCGAGTTCCGATGGAAAGTTAATTAACTGCCTTTCGCAGGCGGCGGGCGCGTAATAGCTGGCCGCCGTCGCGCCCCTATTACCCAGCCTTTAACAGTGATGAATTAGCGCTCTTTTCCCGCCGCCTGCCTCCACCTTCGGCGTCTTCAGCCTGCTGGGACGGTGAACGCCATACATCACCTGGCTCCCATACAGCCATGGGAGACGCAGGAGAAATTAACCGGAGAGAACTATTAAAATGGCACGAACGAAAAATCACGGACGCTCTGAAGGGAAGCGAAGGTGTTTCAACAAGGCTAAAGATGCGCTCAGTCGAGGCCACGGACTCAGGTGGAAGAGCGTACTTCTGCCAACGCTCGCTTGTGCTCAGATGAAAGCAACTGGGGCAGAGCATTCACAGAAATCTATAAATATCCCCGCAGCTCCAGCGATAGGCATTGTGGTTATTTTTACATCCCATCCCGCTGAGTGTTCCGAATGCTGCGTCATAATCCCAAACAATCACACAGACGGAACGCGACGATCTGCAACTTTTTGGGGTTTTTTCCCCCACCACATACAAAATTGAACATTATTTTAATTACAAATGACAAAAAAAAAGAAGAAGCTGCTGCTGCTGCTAAGAGACAGAAAGGAGGCGGTGGCCTCGCAATCAGGAGCCGCGGAAGCGCAGACGGGCCGAATCCCAAGTCACACATTGTTATTTTGAACGACTTCAGTAAAATCTCAGAGCGAGAGGGCCGATAATGACGGTTTTGTTTTTTTCCCCCATGTCGGTGCCACAGAGATAGAGGCGGCGCAGAATGGGAACTTAAGCTGACAAGTTTAATAATGGAGGGCCGCAATTTGGAAGGGGGGGGGGGGTGCAACGGTGATCCAATCAACATGAAAGTGCAGCAAGACGAAATGTAGGTGGCGGCGTGAACGCACGCCGCCACTTCCATCCCACTTCTGAGGCAAAGCCGCTCAGCCGTTCGTCGAGGCTACGGCGGCTTGAGTAAATGAACCGTTTACTCTGCATCACGGCACAAAGTATCACCGAAGTGAGCCGGAGGCCGATTCAGATTTTGAAGCATAACGCCGTCCATGAGCTAGTTTTAACGTTAAAACGTGATATTCTTTCCAGACCTCATTCTGGATCAGATCCAGAACACATTTTTCAGAACACATCGGACCCCTTTATGACTGGGATACTTGGTGAGTGAATTGAACGCAGATTTTACAAGATATGATTTGTTTCTTCTTTTCAGTAAATTGGAACATCTGGATTTTTGTGTGTTCAGATGGGGACCCGGATCGCTCTCAAAATTGAATGGGATCTAAGTTTTATTCCAATAATCCCCAAAACATTGCCGCCGTCCCAATGTTGGGTCGATTCTCATGCATTCTGCAGAGGTGCTTGAAAAGAAAAGTGAATTCAATACTCTGTGAGGTGTTTGAATCATCATAAATAATTTGAGAGACTGAACCCAGAGAGAGACGTAATAATCGGCATGGAGCGGGATTCCCGCTACGCTAAATGCAGGAGAACAGAGCCTTCTCAGCTCCACCCCGAACGTCTCCAGCTTCTGGAGACGCTCCTTTAATGTTGTATCTGACAAACATGAATCCGGATGACCCTGACTGCGGAGCTGCTTGACTACACGGCAAGCAGACGGCTGCACAGCGGGAATCTTCCTCCCCGCGATGGGCTTCTACTTTCATGCATCTCCTACTGTAAGCTCCGGCTCGCCATTCCAAACACAAAGCCCACGGGAAAGTTTAATCGACGTGCGCTTGTTATCCGCGTTGCTCTGCAAATGACTTAATAGAGTGGGACAGCTCACGACCTCACTGTAATCACAAGCGTTTAGCGCTCCTTCTTCGCACTCTCTTCATCTCCACGGCTAATTAGAATCAATAAACATGGCGAACAAACAAGGCTCATTAGGGGCTCTCGCTATCTTTGTCCTCCTTCCCCCCCCCCCCCGACCGTTGGGGTGAAATGTTTTTGGAGCCCCGCTCCACGAACCTTCGTCTCAAACTGCTCCCCGCTCAGTTCTGGATGCTCAACGAGATGCAGCGGCTTCTGCAACAAGAATATTATAAATCCTTTGAAATTGCCACAAAGCTTTTGAAGCCCGCGTCCCCGCTGCTCGCAGGGTTTTCATCTCTCCTCATTTGCTGAGGAGCTCGCGGGGGCCTGGAGGAGCAGCTGTAACGAACTCCGGGGGAAATCATCCACGGGGAGGCGAGCCGCATCAGCGTTACTGTACGGTACAGTATGCGCAAGATGTTTTGTGCTAACGCGCCGCAATAAGCAAAGCTGTAAAACAGAGCAGCCTGGAGCCGGGCCTGACACTCTGTGTCTTAGACGTCCTTTGACTATTTCACCGCTTGTGAAGCAACTCTGTTCCCCGACCGCGCCCTGTGTGCAGCTGCAGTAGGCGTCCTTCAGCTACAATCGGAAGGGATTTGGGGGGCTGAGGCGCCCTCCCACCAGGTTGTGCACAGTAGGAAGTGGAAGTCTCTCCAGGAGGAAAAGGAAAAGACTGACAAACAGAAAACTCAGCACCGTCACGGGGATGGCAGGGATGTTTCTGGACAGAGTGGCTTTCCAAACTGGCAAGAACTTGGATCAATATGAATAAATAAATAAAAACAACTGTACAATTTTACCCAAAAGATGCAGACTTCCATTCGTGACAGGGGTAACTTCTTCTACACAGAGGGGCAACGAGGCTTAGGGGAATCTCTGAGACCGCTACGGGCAACGAGGCGTGCCGTCTGCAACACAAGAAGAAAGAGGCACATTGAAGAGGTTGGTGACGCACAATTCATCCAGTTCACGACAATCAGATGCACAACTCGTCCGTGGATGATGACAGCGGGGAAATGTGCGACAACGCCTACCGAACCGGAAGCAGGAGCAGGAGCGAGACAAGAGGAAGAACAGCAGAACAACTTCCTGTTATCCAACTTGTTCTCGTAAAACCGTTCACATGTTCGAGTTCCAGTACGGGAACTACCAACAATACACGTTGAATACAATGCGATAGATCAAGACGTCTTAAAGTTAGCCAGGGGCAGAAGGGGCAGAACGGGGGCATCAGGGGTAATTCAGGGCTGGGCACCTCTTGTTGCCTAGTAGCAGACGCCGGCCCTCCTGAGGACAAAGTGAAACCTTGTAAATTCAATCTCCAGCTTTTGTTTTTACTTTTTTTTTTGCGGTTCGGATTCTTTTCTTGCAGCAGCAACCGTGTCGGCGTCCGTCAGCGTCTGACACACAAGCACCGAAGCGATCACACAGAGGCAGAACATTTTCTACCCATCAGAGGAGCTCGGGGGGGGGGGGGAAGCAGCCAGATACCCACAGCTGCCCGCGGGAATGAAGACGCCTTCAACTCTTGGACAGATTATAACCCTCCAAGAGTGACATAAGGATGTGCATTTAATAAACCAGCGCTAAACACTGACATCCAAGCATTAATGTACAAGCAAGACATTTATTAATGTAAAAGGCGGCACCAATAACGACATCCTACATTCTGTGTGAGCCGACGTCACAAAATGAGGATAAGAGCCTCTTTCTGACATCCTGCCTCATTAAGGACTCTCTGAATAGGTTAAAAAGAAAGAAAGTACACTATGAGAAGAATTTCCCACTGTGGCCAGTTATGTTTAGATATATAGGCTGAATGAACCCGTTACCGTGGAAATGGAAAAAAGAGCCGAACTCTATGGACGGAGATGCTCCCGCGTCGTCCTCCTTGCGTCGCTCTCGGTGGGGATAATAATAAATTATCTACCGGGAGCTGCCTTCACAAATGCAAATGGGAAACTTGATTTCCTTGAATTGTGACGCAGCTTGCGAAGGGGAAAAACCCGTCATATGGAAATGTGACAGCGGTGCGGATGAACGTGCCCCAAGGACGAATAGGTTGAGCCCTTTTGTGACCCACAGCTGCCAGTTATAATCTCCCATCCGCGGAGGTTAAGAGCTGGATGGAGATTTCCCACTGCCTGCCGTATAAGCCTCCCGTTATCGCCGGAGTGCAGGTTCTCCGCTTACGCAACACGGGCGCTCCCAAAAACTTCCCAACCGCCTGGCAGTAAGTAGCTTCAAGGACTAATAGAGCTTAACGATTGTGAAAATTCTGTAAACACACGATTAATCACAACAGATATACGGTTTCTAATTCTGCTGCTGAAATGAGCTCACGTCACGTGAAATAAGAAGATCGTGTTTTCCCACAAAAAAAACGACTCAAATGGAAGAAGAGCATTTGTAAACTGTCCTTTTGTCCAGAGTATTTTTGATTACATATATGGTGCATAAAGTTTGTAGAAGTTTGTAGAAATATTACTCCGAGCGCGCAGACCTCCGCCAAGCGGCTCATTCCCCTCCCAACTGGATGATCTGGATCATCATCAAAAGGTTCTAGATTGTGCCGCCACGCCGACTGTGCACTGCTGCATTCGGGTTCCTGGGTGGAGGGAGGGGGTCGGGTTGCAGGGGAATTGGTGTCGGAGAGGAATCAATACGCTACACCAAGGTCAGTTCATCTGGAACGCTCCGACACTATCCATCAGGGCTCAGTGTGAACCGGAGGCAGCTTCCAGGCGAGGGTGAGATTAACACAAACGCAGGATTGTCTGAGCATCACTTCAACGCAGCATCGTTGAGGGAGGCGGGGCTTTCTGGTGACAAATCCCCCCGCCTACACACTCACCTCTTTACTTCCTGGCAGGAGTGTACTTCTGTAGGTTACGCAACGGCCTAACGTGTGCCGCGCTTCCTAAAAAAAAATCTGGTTTAAGCGGTTTTGATTTACATAAAGCACAAATCCAAATCTTTACACAGGATAAGCAGCTTCATGCCCCGCCCCCTACAACCGTGGTATTAGTACTCCAGAAAGGAATATGATTGATGCCGGAAATCCTAAAATACTCTTATTGGATTATTCCAGGGGAAGTCTGGGAACAACAACCATCAAACAGTCCCGTCAGAAGTTGTTGTGCATCAAATATGACAAGATCAAATGATAAAAACCGTGGCAGGGTGAGAGAATTAAACACTATCAGGTTTACAGAATCCAATTAACCTTTGCGTCCGTGTGAGGACTTTGGAGATCAGCTTTGCCGTAATTCTCCTCGTTGTTATCGCTCCATCAGTCTCATCAGCATCACATCGGTGGAGTCCAAAGCCTCTCTACGGAACACCCTGATTTCATTACTGCACGCCCCCTTATCCTAGATAAGGGGGCGTGTCCAAAATGAAGGCTACCTAATGATCATCACGCCTTTGAGCGCTGGGATCCATGGTACAGCAAAGGCGACTTGGCGTTCCACTGGGCTTCCTCTCCTCTGAAAGTCCGAGAACGACCCACTTCGAAGCGCGTTCGTGGACTATAGCGCCTCCTCCAGGAGCGGATCAAGGAACAGAATATTGAACAGGCCTCGTAGCACACAAGCATAATCAGGAACGTGGGAGCTAGGGAATGGAAGATTTTAGGATTGAGAGTAGGGACTTGGTGAGTTGGGCTAGTGTTGGGGAGGGGGCTGCAAAGGACGGGGTGAAGTGGAGAAGGTTGGCTTGCTGTGGCGACCCCGGACGGGACAAACCAAAAGTACAGCAATAGCATCACGCAAATATTAACCATCTTAAAGCTGTCAGGAGTTACAGGAGCTCCCACAAAAATATAATTTGCCTCATTACTATGCAAACATATGCGCCTCAGGACTCTAATGAGGTCGTTGCCTTGATGGTCAGAACCTTTAGAGTGGAAGTAAAACTTTCAATCATGTATAGTTCTGGACTATGTTACTCAGTGAAACACAGCAGGGTTGAAGGCACCACATGTTCCATTAGCTCAGGGAAATTGTCTTACTCGGGTGTGTTGGTGCATAATATTGCACGCCGCTGTCGCCCAGTTACCCTTGACCCGCCCCCACCGAAAGGCGCCGTGTCGGCATGTGAAGCGCAGCGGACTGGTTTGAGTCTGGGCTGTTTCCACACATAAGGCTAACGCGGAAAAGCAGGCGACGGTGCCGGCTCAAGTCCGACATGTGGGGCGACGAGGCGGCAGGACGCCAGATGAGGAAGAGGAGGCTCAGGGCGAAGCTGTTCTCAGGCCTGCTTGGCTGCTAAATGACAAACCTGGACCACCTGAGTTGGGAAGAAGCGGCAAGAAACTGAATGGATGCAAGATGGTTTGATCAAAAATAAGCACATTTAATATAAATCGGGATCCACGAGATTTAAATGATGATCGCAGGTCGACGCGTTTGATTGAGACGACTGGAAAACCAAAACAAGGAGCTAAAATAAGATGCAATGCTCTGCAGAGCCGAGATCCTCAAACACAACGGATCATGGATGTTAGCATCTCCGGCAAACAAAAGAGCTGCTGTATGGTGGACTCTGGTTGTCATGGCGAAGAGATAACATTATATAGAAGTAAAAATCCGTCCCTTAGCCTCAGCGTGAAACCCAAATATCAAAGGTTTCAGAACGCCCCTCCGTTTGACTGCAGGCCACATTCACGTATTAGTGAGAGTTTCCACTTAACCTTCGCAACACAAACAAGCTAAATTAGAGTTTGTGTCTCGGGGCTTTCATTAAACTGTCAGGAGGAGGCAGGAGGAGTTTTGGAGAGGCTTATCTGAAAGCAATGAGCAGCAGCAAAATGTCAAGAACGGAATGAAGGCGTCTGGACCGGCCTCCTTTCCACACAGAAATGACGCTAAACGGTTTGTCTTGCTGGCTAATGCCAAAACGGCGTTGTGCAGACACGAGTCCAGGAACGGAATGTTAAATCTGAACCGTGTGACCAACATGCAGGGTCGCAATCTCCTCTGGAGTCGAGGAGGTGACGCCAAACAAAGGAGGTACCAGTCAACAAGGAGCAAGCCCAGCATTAGCTGAAAGCTATCCATGCTAGACCCTAGAAAGAGTCGACCAATCAGAGCTTTCGTAGAACGGATTCAGATTGGGACAGTAAACGCGATCCCACCTTACATTCGACATCGATTCCTCTGACCGGGTCGTTAATAATGAGAGAAACTTTTCTTTTTGTGAATTGCAGCACACATTGTATTGATTTCATTGATTAAATTGAGATGACAGTCCTGGATGTGAAGCTCCTGAATGGGTGGTCCTGAGATGATCACAACAACAGGAGTCATCAGATGGTACCCCCCCCCAATCCAGTCTCCGTGGGTGTCTAAAAATAGACTAATTAGCTTATCGGAATCAGCTTTGTCTCTCAAACTGGAGTTGAGGTCACCGTCTAACCTCGGAGGAAACGGCAAGTCGTCTAACGGCCTCGCTGGAGACGTGCCGAGAATACTGCTGAACAAGTCTGTTTACTAGTCCTCTAAAATTATAATGGGTTAACGTGAGAAACTAGAAACTCAGCCTGTGATTGGCCGATAGAGCGAGGCGTCGCCAGCGCCAAACTCTCAGGAAGACCTTCGTGTCATCTGTTCATGTCGTCCGACGGCGAGTGGAGCGACACAAAGGCAACGTGGACCAACCCCGGAGCAGTAAACCCTCCGACGGGAGTCAGCTCCTCGCACCGACATCCAGGATTCGAATGGATTCCAGTGACGCGAAGAAAAACACATCAAGACCCGGCGCAAAGAGTCACAGATGCAGCTGTGAACATTCAAAATAAAGCCTAATGGGGCGCTTCTTTGGCGAAAAACAAAAATGTACAGATTCTAAATCACTTTTCCTGCTTTTGTCGGTTGCAGAGAGCGATTTGCCGTGCGGGCGTATGGAGAATGGCGGCGCACGGTGTGAAATCAATAAAAGAATGTGCACATCTACAGGGCTCAGCGGGAAGACAGACACACTCTGCCTCACCAGAAACATTTCTAAATGCAAAGTAGGTTACAGATCCCCGAGATTTGCCTCAATATCTGAAGTCTGAAAGTAAATTAGTTACATTTGAAAGCAGAAAAGTCATCAAATGTTAAACTAAAGATTCACAGACGTCTTCATAAAACAAACAAATAGCACTTAACTTGAAACTTTACCGACTCCCGACAAATCCCTTCGATAAGCCACGCCATCCGGCTCCACGCCAGCCTCTCCTCCCTCGGCCTTCATCGGACGAGCGTCGCCTCTTTGGCTTCACCGAGGTGGGTGACACAAGCGCTCCCACGCCGAGGACACGCTTCCGAAGGCCACGACCATTTTCAGAGCACAAGCAGAGCAAGGAGAGGGGGGTGGGGGGACCCCAAAGGGAATCATGAGACGTCAGCGTGAGACCAACAAAAAGATTCACCTGTACTTTGTCAAAAGAGGAATCGATGCTGGATTGTTAAACAACCGGGCCGCGGTGGGAGGAGCTCTGACCGGACGTCTGAGGCCCAATCAGAAGCGACGAGAGCCAAGAGGAACGGCCAGGATCCGTTTTAATCGAACTGACAACTCGCAAAGATGAGATAGTCACAGGCCCGGATGGAGAGATGAAGATCAGTGGCTTGATAGCGCTCAGTTAATGATCTGACGGCGGAGGAGAGAAGAGCGTCCCTCAGATTTCATCAGGGCTGAAGCGCCGAGTCGGGGCGATCGGAGCGGCGTGCGTTGGTTTGTCTGACCGTCAGCAGGACAACTCACAAAGTTATACAGATTTGGGATTTATTCCGCCCTTCCTCATAAAGGCAGCCTGACCTGACCGGCTGACCGGCGGCTGGGCTCCGGCCGCAGCCGGTCCAATCGCGGCGAGGATTAGTATAATGAGCCTTTTCTACGGCCCCAGTTTCTCTAACACGTTCAAAGTTTTAATAACCACAGAAAATGAAGAGGGTCTGGAGGGAATCACGCAGCCCACTTGCTCCAGCACTTCATCTCAGTGGAAATGACCTAAAGTCTTTCTCTCGGTCAGTTTCAGACGACAATGAAACGGAGCTCAAACCGAACCAGAGCGACGCCTCGGCTCGGCTCGGCTCTGGGCGGGCAGATACGGAGCCTTCCTGGTTTCCTGGCTGCAGCGAGGACGGCAGACCCTCTTCATTTTCTGTGGTTATTAAAACTTTGAACGTGGTTAGCGGCGCGGGCGAAGGCGAACCAGGCGTCCTGTAATGAAGCGTTAAGCGACTGCAGTCAAGCCAATGAAATGATATGATCCTGCCAATAAGTGGTTCTCATTTCACGAGCTGAAGAAAGCCACGCCGGCAACGAGGAACCCTCGCGGCTTCACTCGCAACTTCAAGCTCACCACAATCGCCGGAATCTCAAATCTTAAGTGCCTTTTTTAAAAAAGGTTTAAATAGACGCCTCACTTTCTTGTGCGCTGCAAACAGCAACCTCGCTGCGAACGTTTCCGCTTCCCCATGAGCGTTTCCGTCCTATTGGAAGGAGCCACCTCGCTCTGCCGGGGCTCGATTACGACTCCTCATTCTGTCAGTGCACGACGCGAGTTCTCCCGTCTTTGATTGGACATTTTGGAGGGTCAACCAACCAACTCGAGTCACTTCTCAAAGCGATAATTGGCTGGCGGAGCCGCAGTGAAAAGAGAAGACGGGGCCGGATGCCTGCTGCGTTTGCTCTGAAGTGGAACGAGGAACTTCCCATCGTGACTTCCAGGCGTTTCCAGCGGTGCGACTGTCAGACTTTACATGCGACGCCGTCCTGTTTGCCGGCTTTAACAACTGCTAAGCTGCTTTCACACGTACTTCCTGTCTGATCACTGCAACATCCTTTCAGACGCCACGATCGATTTCCTTTACTGCATTAAGGAACATGTCCGTCATGGTGATGCCAGAGTAGGGTGGGGCGGGGGGGGGGGGGGCTGCATCCGTGGATGCAGCATCCTGACAGCCAATCCAACCGTCGGATTGGCCTTCGCGATTCGAAGGCAGCGGCCACGAAAGGAGACGGCGACGAAGAGCAGGTTCCATCCGTCAAGTGGATTTCTATCGATTCCTCGGCGTACGACCTCAGCAGGTGACAAACGGCTACAAGAGCTAATTCAATCTGTAACTCACACCCAGTTAAATCCTGATTTTAGATTTTGTGTTTTCTCCTCCAATTGGATTCATTTATACATTTTAAGTGTTTGGCCTGTTTTCAGACTCGACTCAGTCAATTCTTTCTTGCCATACAGACCGATTTTACTTTTTCCTTCGTCCAGGTATCGAACCAATCTGTGCGGTTTGTGGTACCAGGAATACGAAGGAGTTAAATGGAACTCATTGTTTAGGAAAAATGCCCTAAGAATTCTAGCGACAGTGAATATTTAGTAGCTATTATAGACGTGATTCCAGGATCGCTGCGCTGACAAACGGCGCCGTAATTCAAATCGGTTTTGTGCAATCAGCATTCTTTCCAAAAGAAAATAAGAATTAAGTCAAGACACAATTTCAGCATTTGAAGTGCATCCGTTAGCTTGTTAGCGCTAATTAGCTGCAGGATATTTCATTTCGCATTTAGACTTCACTTTTAATTTGACATTAGCAGCAGTATTTTATCCATTAAATGTTTTTTTTAAAGAGGAATAAAGCTCCAGAGGAACTTTAGCGGCAATTTGCGAGACATTATCAAATCAATAAATCATTTGGAGAAATTAGTATGATTAGCAGGAACAAATGAGATTACCTTTGAGAGAGGGCCTGGCAGGCTCTGAGCTATTCTCCGCTTTCGCTCGAGCGCTCCGCTGTGGAACATTTGGCTGCAAATCCACTGGATCGCTCCGACGGCACCGAAACAAGGCGAGGGCCTGCTGGAGTGCCGGTGCGGATGGAGCTAAAGCTGTCGGAGCGTTTGCCAGTGGCAGATGGTGGAAAGAGGAAAAAGCAAAAAAGGGACTGAGGAGAGGAAGAAGGACAACATCCTCTTCAATGAGGCCGGATAGGAAGACCCTGGAGCGAGGAGGTAACGTCCCGTGTGCGACCAAGCGGGCGACGGGGTTTCACTGCGAGCTAACGGTGAAAAAGATCTGTTCAAGTGTTTGATTTCTGCACGCGATAGAAAGTTAACGCTAATCTAAAATAAATAAATAAATAAAAACTATTTGCACCAGATTTAACACATCAAAAGGAATATCTACTTATCTTGGATTACGTTTGGGAAGCTGGCGTGTGAAATTTAAGAGACAATTATATCGTCCCGTCGTGTTTGTGTCACGGGAGATAAATGTGGCGCGTCGGATGCTAAAGACCCTGCTCTGCTTGTGCAGGAAGGATGTCCTTTGTTTACTATTGTCCTGCGCCGTTTGTGGACACACAAATAAGGATGTAGACGAAGTGGAGGTCACGCTTCCTTTTCTTTTGCCGCCGTCGTTGCATCTCTCTCTCCCCCTTTGAAATAATGATTTTGTTACATTTCTTCTTTGCATGCGACGATTAAAAAGGTCACAGAGAGCCACGGCTGCCTTTTTAATCTGGTCTACAAAACCGCACGGACAGTGGTTACCACGGCAACAGGAGAAGCATCTGGGTATGCGGTCGACGTCGGGGATGAATGCATTGCACCTTCCCAACTGTCTGAAACAATTCCAACCTGGAACTTTTATTTCACGACGTCTCCACTGAGCTCCGCCTCTTTGTGTCCCGCAGCACGGAGGCGTCCAGCGAATGCAGTCGTGCTATGAGACACCAGAGGACTCTTTAATAATGGATGGAGGCTCTGATGTCATTCACGGACCCTCGGCTGCACAATCCGCAGCGAAGGCCATCTTTTCCTGCTTCCTTATCGCCTACGCCGCTCACTTCCTGCCATTCAGACCTCCTTCCAGAGCCGCGCTGCAGCTCCGACCTCACTTCCTCTGACATTTCCTGCTTGAACCCCGCTGACCGATGCAGGTGATGCACGACATGACTGCGTGACGATGGCGTCTGCGAGACGAGAGCGGATCCGTTACCTGCTGTGAAAATTAAAGCTTCTGAATTTGGCAATTCTGTCCAATCATTTGTGATATTTGAAGTGATTTCTGTATCTGTCTGTTCGCCTTTTCAAAAGGGAACAGCAGCTGCACGCGGGTTTTGTGTGCGTCTGCAGGTGGATGTAGAGGATGATTAAAGCAACGTCTTTGTCATTTAATCTCCCGGATTTATTGATCAAAAGCGACTCGCATCCGCTCCACGACGGACAAATGAAACGTCTCCCGGGAAGCAGAGGGGACTGACGGATGGGTTTATTCCTTCAGCATCAGCATCCCATTCACAACACATCAAGAGTTTCGGCTAGCAGTCAGTGGAGCTTTTGCAACGGCCCATAAACATCAACCAACACGGAAATGAAACTTCCTCTTTAAATATCAAGCCTTACATTTCCTCGTAGGAACAAACGTCTTCTTTAAAACGGCTTTTATTGCTTCCGCGTTGACGTGAATGTGTGTGTTGTGGTCGCCTGAGTTCTGCCTCCATACCTGTCCGCCGCCGTCCGGGGGAGGCGGGGTGGGGGGGGGGCGGCTGTTTGCTGTCATTAGCAGGTATTCCAAGCAGACACAGTCCCATCTTGGAAGGCTCAGATGAAATGGCACAAATAATGAGGCACATTATCAATCACAGGCAGGGGGCAGCTGGTTCAGGCCGTATGTGCAGCACGCGCACACACACACACTTCTATCCCAGCCTCCGGCAAAAAGAGCGGCGCCGAGGAAAAGGCCCAATAGCCCCACAACAGAACCAGAGATCATTACCCGAGCAGCGCTTTGATTCAGCTCTGACAGAGCAAGGTGTTGCAGCCAAACTAGCTTCTGATTGGGTGAAAGCAGCTTCCGAGTGTCGGAATATTCCTCCATTGGACGGCGTGGGAATCAGAGAGAGGATGAGTCTGGATATGATCATCCGTGCAGGACCAAATTCAGGTCCAAGTCGTCACTCAAGACAGTCCAGGTCCCGCCGTTATCCGTGCGCCCACAGACGACAGGCTGTCTGCTGCCGTTTCAATGTTTGAACAGCCGGGCTGAACATTTTCTCCCACCAAAACGTTATCCATATTGTCCTTGTGATTTATTTAGATGTTACATTTGGAGAAGGTAGAACGACCATCTGAGAAAAATGGTTTCCATGGAAACCACAACAATTTGGACAAACATCCCCCCAAAAAAGGCGCTTCTCATCAAGTTTAATTTATGTGTAAAGACTAGAATTGAGATGCGACGGCACCTCGTGGACCCGTCTCAGAGATCACATTGCCATGGAAACCAGAATAGAAACCCATTTGTAGCTAATTCAAAAGGTCAAAGCATCAAAAGACGCAATTTGGTGAGGAGACGCGATCCGGACGCCAAATGTTTGCTGACAGACGGATGTTGGGACCACAATAAAAAAAGAAACAAAACTGAATTACTGAAAAGCAAACTCGATTCTTTCCATTATCAATGGTTGCTTAACTTTATACGCAGGTGCCGTCGTAATCCGTCAAATGCGTAATCCAGAACGCTGGGATTATAAATCCATCTCTGCGGCAGCCCGTCTGTTGCGGGATTAAAAGATACGATCGCTGGGCAACACATCCGTGACCGACGGTCAGCGTAAAGGATGCATGTTGGATAACAGGCCTGTCCAAGCTGACGTCAGCGCACGGACAGAGATCACAGGAAGCGCCTTGGTGTCCCTTCCTGTCCGCTACAGCGTCCAGAACACGGACGTCCCTCCGCAGGCTCTGGGCAGTGATTCATAAAAACGATGTGTTCAGTTTGATTTATGTTCTTACCCAAACCTCCCGGTCACACTTTAACAAAGTCACTCTCCATTTACAAAAAAAAAAAAAAAGAAAAAGCTGGGATTATAAACGATGATGCAGATCTACACGAAAATGTTTGCCATCGGCTGTGAACTGGACGATCCGCAGAGAGTTAGACGGATTCAGTCCTTCCACTGTCGGGGGGGGGGAAACAAACATCCAGTATTTTCTGCAAGGAAACAAACCACGCGGCAAATAGGATCATTTAGTCATTATCCCAGCTCCTCCGCTCTCGGTTCGGCAAGCTCGGGTGCAGAAAGACGATCCCAGCATTCCGTAATGGAATAAATAGACAGTCAACAAACACCGTCGAGTCGTCCTGTCCTCTCTGGACGTGGCGTCACATCACAAACCAAACCGAGCAGCCAGAGACTATAAGGACGACCTCCTCGGCCTGGATCAATACTTTGATCAACAACGTTTCAACCCTTCCTCTAGAAAGGTACTTGACCCTTGTGCTACACCCCTGGACATTCTTGTCCATTTCAGAAACTCAAAACGTGATTTTTGGTGAGGCGGTGTCATTCCCAGAATGTTACCGTGTATTCCATGTTGAACCTGTCCGTGACCCCTCGGACAGAAATGTCCAATATTTTCTAGAAAGTGTGGGTGGTGGGGGGTAATTTTGGGTTATATGTGAAAATCTCGATTGCCAGAAATAAAATTCATAATTTAATCCATAAATAATCCGTAATGCATTTTTAAAATCATCCGTGACCCTTCAAGTGGACGAAACTCTCCGCCTGTTATCTGACTTTGTACTTATCATTCTCTAAATATTTGAGTTTCATTAAATCCCCTTTGATATGGATTTCAGAATTTTAACCCCTTCCAGGCCATTTTGAACACGTCCAGGTGCTAAATGATCCCCTCTTGCTAAAGAATCATCCCCATGTGACCTTTTCTTGAACTTGGACACTTTCGAGGCATTTTTGTCCACTTGAAGGGCCATAGATGGAACATTTTTCAAGCTTTAAAGTATCTTTTGACAACAAGTACTGATACCGGCGTTCATCCGTTAACATTAAGTGACTGCACTAAGAAGTACCGTGGCACCCTCGCTGATGGACTGCAAGTTCTGGTTCCGTCTTGGCTTTAACTTGTCTGTTAGCGAACCTTACATCCACCTGGAACCAGCCTCTGATGGAGGCGGGCTTGTTTAAACGATGCCAAGTTCCTCCTCGGGAAACGCATCTACGCCAGCTCGCAAGATAGGTGTAAGCTCCACCCGACGTTTCATGGCTGTGATTTCATTCGGAGTATTCGGAGCGAGGCAGCTGAAACGCAAAGAGCAAATGAGTCACGGCTCTCTGGCAGCCAGTGAAATACCAATAAGCCTCATTATAGAAAAATGTAAGTATGTGAGCATGTTGGCATTCATTATCCCGAGAAGACATTCAAGATCTCTTCCCCTACAAAGAACTCCGAAAGGAAACGTGGGCTTTTGACTGGCGGGGAGGCAAAGGTGCAGCTGGCAGGTGGGGAATGGAGGACATGCTTGCTGTAATAAAGTCTTCATCACCGACTGCTTCGGAAGACATCACTTCGAAGTCTTTGGAGGACAAAAACACACATTATGACGACCGCTGTTCAGATTTCGATAGATAGTGCTCGACTTAGTTCAGATAATCCTGAGGCGAAACTTTTGAGAGAGGGAAAGACAATCCAGGGATCTTTAATCAATGAGACGGTCCTTGGCTTTGTCTGCCTGAATGTCTTATGGATGCTTATTACCTTCATGCAGGGCAAGAGCGGGTCAGCCCTCTGCCTAATTAGCCGGCACAAAGGCTTTTCCCCATTCGGCCCCCTCGACAACGAGCTGCAACTCGAGGACGAACAAGGAATCATAATGGATACGATGCCATTGAAGCAAATATGGCCTGTGGAAACGCACTCGTTCAGAAGGACACGGTCGTTTAAAGGTAGATTGTGTTTTGGAGAATAAAAGGAGTGATATAATTACAGCTGGACCCCGTCGCTAAAACAATTTCATCATTAAACAAAGCCCCCGCTGACGGACAACTTGGCCGACCTTTTGCGTGGCATACGTATCGTACTGTACTTATGTACGAATACCACCCTTTTTGTTGTGCAAAGACATGAAGTCACACTCCTTCCATGCGTGCTGTAATCCAAGTTTCTGCGTTCTTTGTTTCGGAAGCTGGTCCGGCGGGTAGGTGTCGGTACACGCGTGTCGGTACATGCGGCTCGGGAACACGAGTCCCCTTTAGGAAGTATCTCAAATAAAAACTTCTGACAAAGGCATTGGTATTTAATGAATTAGATTCAGAGTGAACTAAAACACGAGCCTGAAATCATTTCAAACGTCTGTATCCGACGCCTGTCCGTTCCATCGTCCACCCCAGCAAAGACAGACGTGGAGCGCCGACGGACGTTGAGATCCAGAGCAGTTTTCTTCAAAAAGATTATTCAGAACATTTCAAATGACAGGAAGAGAAATTCTGACAGTAATTCTGTGAGCGGACCAGCAGGTAATCTGCCAGGAGCTCGTTTACACCCACAGCTGACCTTTAGATATTCTGGACGGATGACAAGTACCTCATCAACGCAGGACTGTTGATGCAATGATGGAGGAAGGGAGGAAAAGTGTCTGGTTCTGGTACGGCTGGAAGATCACAGCTGGTCGGACCGACGTTCGTCAAAGACACGAAGGCGCTCATGTGTTTCATGGAAGGGAGGAAGAAGATGGAAGCCGGGACACGCCTGGCTTACGTCCTCGTGTATGTGAAAACACTTGAAGAGGAATCTCACCCATCATTCCTCTTCTCAGACGCAGATCTGGACCGGTCCCTCGCCTTTAAACGTTGCCAGCCTGATCCAACGTTACATTTTGCTTAAACTAGTATCTGAGAGATCAAAATCATAGCCGGGTTTAAACAACACTTTATTTTCACGTTTGTTTTGTGTGTTCCAAATGCCGAAGGTCCTCGTCCGGCTGCCATATCGATTCAGGATTTAATTCTTCATTACGTGAATGAAAGGGGAATTTGTCACGTGAAGCCTGAAAACAACTCGATGGTCTCGTCTCGGGAGAAGACGTCTCAATCCACCCATGGTTGCGCAGCAACAATCAGAGTGATACCTCCTGTCCCTCGTGCAATCTTTACGGGCTGCAGGGAGCACTCAAACTCAACAACACTCATGTTTTATTAATCGTCTCATTTCAGATTTCATGTTTTCATTCTGCACAAATCGCCCATGTTCAGCAGGGAAACAGCTGGAATGCGAAACAACTGATTAATCACCAGATCAATCAATGCCTTTTATCATAATCAACCAACTATTCATTTTAAAGTAAAGAAAAATGCTCTGATCTATGAAAGCGCTTTACATTCATGGTTTGAGGTTGGTCTACCTGAAGTAGCACCAAATGCCATCCCAGTCCTACGACGTCGCCTCACAATAAGAAGGTCCTGGGTTCAAGTCCATCGGGGGCTTTTCACCAAAAGCATAAAGGAATGGATAAACCTTTCCTCGTCGGATGAAATAGAGGACAAATGAAAGCAAATTCAGAAGAGACCACTTTTAAAAATCAGCGTTTTCCGGAGCCACACGATGAATACTGAGAGACGACAATGCTGCCTCAGACATGAACCCGTCTCATCTCTACCTTATTGTTCTGCTCCTGTAAACAATACTCCACCAACCTATTCCGACGATGATCAATACGCACGACTCGACACAGCCGTCGGATGGATCCGGTATCATATTTCAACTTACCGGTATTTACATTTTAATATTGTTTCTAAAATGCGGCGGGCAAAGTTCACGAGCCTGAATCCATCCATGAGCGGGACCGATCGGAACGAGTGTTTCCGAGTTTCGCAGATATTTCGCTCCTTGAATGCCACTCGACTAAAAGGTTCGGGAGAATCCGATGCAACCCGAGGCCTCCGTGTGAACGCTCGACGTGGGGTGAGGCCGTTTGGCGATGACCACGAAGGAAGAAAATGTGTTTTCAACTGGAAATCAGATCCGATTGACATTAGAGCCCGGAGTGAAGCCGTTACGCGCGCGCAGATTAATTAACTTTCACAATCTCATATGAGGATTTCACAGCCGGGAGCAACTTCGAAGCGAACGGTCTAAACCGGATTCAGAGGAATTCCTATCCCTTACACGTGAAGACCTGCCCCTAGAAATTTAGAATCAGGATGAGTTAAAAAGCAGGATGATCCGGATCGCTGCGGGTCGTTCCTATTCGGCCCATTTTGAAAATGTCGGACTGTCGAGACTGCCGTCGGGCCTGCAGCGCTTTCTCCGAGTGAAAGTCGTTCCTGCTCCGTCTTTAAATGCAGCACAGCTTGCCCGCAGGATCTTTGCCCTTCGTTGTGTGTTTACTCAGAAAGTCAGAATTCCGTTATATTCCTGACCGGTCTTCACGTGTCCTCGGGCGGCGTTGGCTTCCCTGCACTGTCTGAGCTACGTATCGCCGAGGGCCCGTTTCCTGCAGCGCCACGTACGTGTAAACACGCTAAACCGATGGGTGGAAAAGCTCTCGGTGAGACGAGGCTTGGAGCCGAACATGTAGGAAGTTCCTCATTGTTGATTCCACAGGAAAGGTCTTCGGAATAGTGTGGATGAAGACACGTCGGACAGAAAGTCTGTCCGTCCATCCCTTTCTTCTACTTATGCGGCGTTCCCAGGACACGTGAGACAAGTAGTCCCTCCAGCGATGTCGGTGTCCACCCTGAAGGCTTCTCCCGGTGGGACCTGTCTCTAAACCGTCCATCACGTCTGTCCTCACCACTGTCTTGAAGACACTCTCCTATCACAGAGCACACCTGACACTTTCCTCCACCCATCCCAAAACTCTCTGTATCCCGCGTCTCGTCTTCAACGTGTCGGCCGTCTCCCGTTATATTTAACAATCCACCCGTGGAATCTTTCTAACAACGCGGCATCTACGAAAGTCTGACCTTCACAACAGATGTGAGAACACCGACGGCTAAATAAAGCGCCGAGCAAACACCAAACAGCTGCCGCGCCACCACAGATCAACTCATGAAGCCGAGTGCGGCGGGGACAAGACGTTCTGACTCCATCAAAGCAGAAGCACGACGGCGACGCGCCTCGCCCCGTTCACTTCAGTCAGTACCGGGAGCAGCGGGTCGACCTGCCGGGCCGTGTGGCGTGGAGGGATAGAGAAATATAATCCTGTGTGTGTCAGAGCAACAGAACTCCAACACCCCCCCGTCAAGGCCAGGACGGCATTCTGACCGTGGTCGGCACAAAAAGAACCGCTGACATGGCTCAAATGTTCACAGAGCGTTCACACCTTCACTGTGTGTGTGTGTGTGTTTAACCCAGAATATGTGCTTGATTCGGAGCCGCAGAGATGAACCAGTCAGGAGGATCCAAACACTTATCTGTGTCCTTTACCACTCGGGCGTTAAAAAAGGCAAAGCCCGGATGGAAAAGCAAGAAGGTTCCCGTCATCCTCTGCCGTGCACCGATAACTATTTATAGCCCCGCGCAAACGATGAGCGAGCAAATATGGTAATGATGTCAAAGGTTAAAAAGGCCTTACGGTGATGCGCTCAGCACAAATACCCAGATTGCGGGTATTGCTGCAGCTGCACGGGGGGGGGGGGTACATTTTGCGTAGACAGTCTTTTCAGCAGGAGCGGGGTAACCGGTGGCGACCACGCGCTGGGATCACAAAACCGTTAGCCTGCGCTTACGCCGGTCGCCGTTGGAGACGCTGCAGTTTCATCGTCACACGGAACGGGAAGGAGAAAATGCAGAAGTCGCGGATTTGAAGGACTGGATTACAGCGTGATGAAAAGACTCGAGAGTGAAGTTCACCTCGCTCAGCACGAAGAGCACGACTGGTTGAAGGTTCAAAAATAGCTCCGGTGATGTCATTTGTGTTAGCTTTGCTTTAGCTGGAATCATTTTCTCCTTAAAATTTAGGCCAAACCCAGGACGGCTTTCTGCGTGGGGTTTTTTTTTTTTTTTTTTTTCCCTGGAACTCAGACATTTAAAAAAAAAAATCATCCAATTTGTTGCAGAGAGACGGTTGAAAACACAAATTAATGTGTTAATTACATTAATTAATGGGGGGGGGGGGGGGGGGCAGGAGCTATTGGAAAGTGATAAAAAGAACTTGTTTTTTTATTTGTTTAAAATCATACAAACCAGGATTCTAGAGGTGACTTTTCTTCCTCGACTTCACCAATCATCATCATCATCATCATCTTAACTCACTGGTGGCAGCCATCTTTGACTTTCCATTGATTGTGTTGACTTTAATGAAAGACAACCGACCCAAATACCGATTCTCAGTTTAGCAACTCGCTACGCAGCGGTCGGAGCGACCTGCTGACAGCCGGAGGCTCGGATCCAGACATCAGTTGGGATTAGGGCTGGTGTATTTAATCTATTCATAAAAAAAAGAAAAAGAAGCTTCCAAGAGCCAAACATGTTGTCTTGAAGCTGTTTATTGGGGCGTGACCCACAGCCTGGAGCCCAAAGGAGACTCAACCCAAACACGTTGGGGAAAGTTCCAAATCCTCTTGTTAAACCAGGGAATGTTTCAGAACTACAATGTCCATCAGTCCAGCTGTCCGTCCTCTGCAGGGCTGCAGATGGTCTTAACCGCTTTATCCAATAGAAAGAGGTTATATATTCACCTGCACGGTTTAGGACTGTGAGGAACCCAAACACACACACGCACACACACACGCACGCACACGCTCACACACTCACACACTGTACCGCGGCAGGCGGCGAGTGTGACGACACACCTCTGATGGAACATCTGTCGGCCGTGACGGCAGAAAGGCGCAGCTCTCCAGAAGGACATTTAAACCTCTCTGCGCGCGTGAACCGGACATCAAATCGATATTCCCAAAACGAGGAGGATCTCAACCAAACACTGGGAACTTCATTTCTGACAGAATTGAGATTTCCTCCCCTGATCGTCACACCCTCCGATCCGGACTTCTGCCTTCCTGCCCCGGGTCCGGTTTGCGCTCCTGGATGAATGGCGCGACAGAGACGGCAGCGCGCCCGACGGGGCTCCGCGTTACGCAACGCGCGTGTGAAGCAGCGTGGAAACGACACGGACCATTAAATGACCGATGCGTGACCAAAGTGGCGGAGACGCGCGTCAGGCGGCGACGGCGCAAATAAACAACAACAAACAATCCGGTGACGCGAACGAGCACCGTGAACTTTGGCTTCGCCCCCCCCCCCCCGCCCCCCCAGAACCATGTGGCGGGAACGCGACTCACGTTTCCTGCGTGACCCTCTCCCTGCAGGTGGCCAGGTGCCGCAGGTGCTGGTCCGCCAGGCACGCGTTCTCCTGGCACAGATCCGTCACCTGGAGCTCCAGCTCGCCGATGCGGACCCGCTGCTGCTCCAGCAGCCCCCGCTGGGTGTTGATGATCTTGTTCAGCTCCTTCAGATACTCCGCCGCCTTGCTGGGGTTCTCCGTCGGGTTCTCCATCGCGTAAGAGTCCACGAAGGCGAGATCCACGCAGCCAGAAAGCAGCCCCGTCTCTCCCCCCCGTCACGCGCGCTCAGCGGGGGTGAGAGCGAGCGCCGTCACATCCAGAGAGCCTCGTCCTCCGCGCCGACATGGCTGGCTTTGACGCACGGTGCGGCTGTGAAGTTGGCCGGGTTCGTGCTTTTCTTCACGCCGCCGCCGCGTCCACAAGCTCCGCGCCGCCGAACTCACCCCCGGTCAGCCGCCCCGTTAATGGGGCGGGGGCTATTTAACTCTTTCGGGGCTGGGAGTTCAGCGCTCCGGCTGCGCGCTCCGCCGCCTCGTTCGAAAGGTTCGCACGCGTCGCGGGAAGAAGACGCGCCGAGTTTTGCTCGATGCGTGCGCAGCCACTCAACAGGTAGGCTGGGTTTTCTGTTGTGTGCAACACACAGGTGTTCATTCTACGCACGGTGTCAAACGTGCGCCTGGTCACGCGTGACGCGCGGACGCGGCAGGTCGATTTCTCCTCCAATGAGCCAAGCGGCATGAAGAGGGGTTTGGTCGTTTATGTAATCACGCGTAATATGGTTCTGCGTTATATAAGAATCATTTTCCAACCTTTCTATCAAATTATTACGTGGGGGGGGGGGTTGTCTTACATTTGGCAGAAATGTAAGACAATCCATCATTATTCCATTGTTGTGTAATCACAACACGGAACTGTTCATACTGCGAGCCTCCCTTCCACGGATCGATGGAGTTCAGTCGTCAGTGACTCCAAGCCGTGACCTTTGACACGCATAGAACCTCCCCGAGGGTCGCTCCATCCACAGCCGGTGATTTACCGGTGATTTACCGGCTGCGTCGTCACATCATCCACTCCTGACCTTTGGAGGGTAAATGGACAGATTTAAAGCGCCTGGTCACTCGGGCAGTTCCTCCTTCAGTGTATTTCCATTCAAGCTTTAACTTTACTACCCGCTGCCCCACCCGCCGGTGACGTCAGAGCATCTCGAGCGGTTCCGCTCCATCCTGACAGGAAGCGGTGAGCTTCAAAGTCGTGAAAGGCGCCTTTTGATTCATGCAAACATTCAGCAAATCGTTTCTCGTTTGATTCCATGTTAACTGAAAATCGTGTGTGTGTGTGGGGGGGGGGCAAAATGCAAATGTGAAGCAGCTGGTTGCAAATCAGGTTCTTTGCATGCCTCTTGGGAGCGTCTGGTTGTATTACTGCAAAACTATCTTTGAGCTTCCACTGTGCTGCGCAGGTCTTCTTCCTCAGCCAATCAGAGGTAGAACGGCGTAAAACAGAAGCTGACTCATAAACATCGCTCAATAATCAACCGAGATTTTGAGGAACACATTTTGAAGCTCCATTTACTGCAACGTTAACCAATATGTCAAAGTGATCCAGAATCCAGGATCTCTTCCGGATCATCACCAAAATGTCATCATCTGTTCCTGGAAACATTCCCAACATTTCCTGAAAAACTCCTCCTGTGGATTTCATCGCTTTTTGAGTTGTGGTGCTAACAGGCAGACAGGCGGGGGTAAAAGCAGCCGCATGCGTCAGAGAGCTGCTATTACCCCTCTGCAGCAGCTGGGCGGTTATTTTACAGTGATTGCCCTCTAGTGGTTTGCCACACTAAGAACACGCTGCAGGACGGGACTGGTGCTGTTTGACAACTTGGAATCAATTTTGCAGCTCGATATCCGACTCCTTGTGCTCTGCGTTAAATCTGTTCTGCTCTGCTCACATTGTCCACGGACAGGCGCGGCGCGGCGCGGCGGGCTAAGTCCTCCTCCTTCACCTGCCAACCCGTCGGATGCAGGTTCCCCAAACGTGCGTGCACAATTCACAGAAAAAGATTCTGTCCCTTGCAGAAATCTTCAAAGCGCTGACGTGTATAGCAGAAAAGGATGTTTCTCCATTTTCCAGAAGTTCTATTTAGAGTCAAAGGAGGTTTGTTTTTCTTTCTCCTCTCTCCTCTCTTGATGCCGTACAGCCGAAGCAAAAGGCATGCAGCTTTCTGATGGGTGTAATATTTTCTCCCGGGCTGACGCCGGTCGGAGAGTTTTGGGATTCATCTGACAAAAAAGGCGAGCTATATCAAAGGTTGCTACGGCAACAGTGACAGCAGCAGCTGTAATGATAAATCCCACATGTCCTCCGAGATGACAGAAGGATGGGGCCGGGGTGGACGAGGCAGTCGCTCCATACTCCACCAAGCTATTTAGGATCCAGCTGCTGTTTTGGAGGTGACCTTTGACTCTTGGAGAAGCATCCTGAGGGTTAAAAGGCCATTTTGAATTTTTTACCACTGATAACGTGGAGACGAGATTCTCCTCTCGTAGATGAACGGGGTGCATGACCGTGAAGCTGTAACTGAATAGGAATCGGTGCACGGTTCAAGCATTGCTCAGTGACTATGGGCCGTCTTTAGACACACGACGCCTGGAGAATACAATGCAATGCAACTGAAATTGCATTGTCAGCGTCTTTGTGTGCCTGACAAAACCCTGTCCTGGAGCTCGGTTCTCATGTCCATCAGCACCAGTGTGTTTGATTTTTCTTTGCTCGGCATGGTGTCAGCGTGGCTCCTCATTATCTTTCTCTGATGGATGGGCATCGAGCCGGAGCCGCCGGCGCTCACGCCGGGGCGCTATCAAGCATCAGACGCCCCGGGTGGGCCTTTGTAAACAGGACGAAGACAGGCGCTGCGACTCGCCCTGGTCCTCGGTCAAACAAAGACGACGGCATCCGCCCTGCTTCGCGGCCATGAAATGTGATGGTCCGATACAGAAATGTTTTATTCATCTAACAAGACAATCAGACATAATTCTATTTGTATTTGTTTTTGGAACATTTGGTGCAGCAGTCGTAACTAAATCTCAGCCCGGGTTTGCACCGGCTTCAATAGACGAGCATTAATGAGATTTACAGATACCCAATTAACCTGCATGTTTTTTTGGACTGCAGGAGGAAGCCGGAGCACCAGGAAGTCCCGCCCACTGACACTGGGGATAATGCAATGGGTGACGCGGTGGTTTAATGGTTAGCACTGTTGCCTCACAGCAAGAAGGTCGTGGGTTCCAATCCCAGCATTGTTGCGAGCGGTTCTAGCTGGCCCGGTGTAACCGATCCGCCAGCCCGGCCTCTAGACCCTTCTTTTCAACGCTAACACTCCATTCTAACTAATTCTAACCTTATAATTTGGTTGTACAAATCTGGACTGCTCTCTGCTCTAGAGTTGCTACAGAACTCAACCGAACATGCACGGAATACCGAGCGATATTATCAGCGTGTAGTCTCAAAGTAAACATAGCCTGGCCTGGAGAGTTCTTGAATGCATCACAGGATGTTGCTGCGGCGATACGGTCTGGATTGCTAACGCAATAAAGCCCAAACATGGACACGCCGGATCTCTTCACACTAATGGGAGTTATTTATCTGTAGAGCTGTTGAACGAGGCAGACTGAAATAAGTCGCCCCTCTGGGGTCAGTAAAGACGTCAGGATTGCGTTAGACTTATGTTTAAATAAATGCTAAATTTAAACCTGTGTGCATAAGTGTTAAATTGAGGACTGTGCAGTTAAAATGTGCAGCTATAATGATATTAATGCACACCCCCTCATTTTAAATATTATGTAGTTACTTAAGGGACATGAAGCTGAGAGGTGTCCATGGTTTTTCCAAAATAAAATATTAATACCTGCCTAAGATTTTCTTCCAGAAATCTACTTCATGCTTTAAACTCTTCTTGAAATTCATGTTTGTGAACTTTGCAGGATGAACAGAGGACATCAGAGATTCGTTCCGACACAAATAGACATTTACCTGCGATCAAACTGCAAATCACGCCTCAAATTTCAGCCGGCGATGTCATTAAAAAATAGAGATGCCAAATTTAATGAGCAGCCAACACCCAAGGTTGAAACAGCACAACACATCATGAAAATCTGCATATATTTGTGATTTAAGACACGGCTGTCGCCTGAATCCTCTTTTATGCAGTCATTTGACTGCTCATTGAAGATTAGCATTGATGACTCACCTGCATCACAATGGATGGACGACCTCAGAGTGTGTCCCCTGGCAACAGGTGATGCATATCACATTCATTTGTTGCGACAACAGAGAAAAGCGACGATGCGCTTTGCATGGCCGATTAACGATTCTGGAGCTCATCCTGCAGCTAACGTTAGCTTCTTGTGAGTGTGGCGGTAATCAATGTAAAATATACTTGACAGACAACTGATCATGCACGATTGATTACAATTATCCTAAAAAGGTCTTGTCTCAACTCAGTTGGGAAGCTTTGCGTCTTTTGTAGGAACAAAATGCTTCGGCAATTCGCTCTGACACCAACGTCGCACTCTGACTCGCAGCGACCATGAAGCATGAACCCATTCGGCAAAGAGGATGCGGCGCACTCTAGACTCCCGCGGTGTCTAAGGAGGTGAAACGGAGCCTAATTAATCTCATTTTTCTCGAGTTTTTTTAACCTGTCTTTAGGCGGCACCAGAAGGGCGCGTGGGTTTGATGAGAGGAAATCACTTAATATTGTGTTCAACTCCTTGTTGAGCGCAAAAGAAAGAAAGAAAACAGCAACTGGGATTTAGACTGAGGCTTTTCACAGTAAAAGCTTCTTTATTATTTACTGTAGTTTCTAATGGAAAGTTGGTTATAGTGACAGTACATTCTTAAAGGGTTTGTTCCAGGTCAAATTAACTCATTTTAAACTCAGGAGACTTTTCAATTGAAATCTAAAATAACAATAATTATTTTTGGATAATTGGAGACGAGACTATAGTGTTCACCGGCGTCGGTTGGGTTTGTCTGTCTTTTCACAAAATAACTCAAAAGGTTACAGACGAATCTTGACCAAATTTTTAGGAAATGTTGGGAATGTCACCAGGAACATTATGCAGCTTTATGGCTGCATATTATTTGTCACCTAACGTCATGACTTGGTTCCTAAATGCATCATGGTGGGATTTAAACCCTCCCTTTCTGCTCCCAGCGCTTGGGTTTTGTTCGCCGTTACGTTATCACAGCACAAGAAGATTGTGGCGAAAGTCTCAGCAGCTGCAGATTTCTCACCGTGGCGTTGTTGCATGGCGGCGTGCAGCAGAGGGGAGGCCACGATATTCGGATCATGCTCATCAGACGCTTCCTTAATGTTAATAGTATAAAAAAAGACACCAATCTGATTTCCTATATGCACAAATCTGAATCCTTTCGGACGTACATTTACCATGGAGATCATGGACATTTACATTTCGCCCGGTGATCTTCTGAGAAGGATCAGATCAGGATTTCCTCAGCGTGAGACTCGGCTGAGGGATGTCTCACAATAAAAAAACGGTCATTCAACAATAATCCACCCGGATGAAGGCGCCCTCGTCGTTCCAGACTACCCATAAAGCTTCCTGCTATCGCCTCCTCATTCATTTATCACACACTGGCCATTTAGCGCCGGAGCCTGCAATGATTGACTGTGCTTGTTTGGAGCCTGCTGTGTGACTGGTGAAGTGAAATGCATGCGTATAGCGTCCTGTGGATGGCTGTCACGTTCGCTTGAGGGCTCCTTCGGCGCCACAGACGGAGCCTTGCAGGTGAGACCACGTTAGCTTTTACAGGATCCCCCCCCCCCTCGCTGCTCTTTATTAAAAAACAAAACACTATTTTATCTTTAATTGAAACGCTTAAATTCAGCATATTTACCAGATCGGCCATCTGGACAGCGGCGACGGCTCCGCCTATGGGGAGCAATTGGTTTTAGATTAAGCATTTAAATGAACTCAAGCAATGTGTGAGAGCTTGTAACATGAGACACCAGGTGAAATGTGAAGTAAGGGACTACTAAAATAATGGTCACGTAATTAAAAACTGAGCTTCAGAGTGAACTCCACTTGTAGTTTCCATCGGTGAGAAAAGGCCGGATCCTTCAACGTAGGGTGAACGTATTTGAAATCTCCTGCGTTCTACATTTCCATCACGCTCCGTCTGCCATCCGCCGCCCGACACTCGACGATCACGGGCTCTTATCCGCTGGTGATCCGGATACTGCATGTGCATGAGGTTGGGGTTTGGCATCCGACGGAGCCACAACAGAAGGTTGGACGGATGGCAAGCCAAACGACCGCAGAGGCAGTTTCATGAGATCGGCGCCTGGCTCAGGTGTCGGTTTGATGTTTGCATCGGGCCAAGCAGATTCTGCAGTGGTTGAAATCTGTGACATTAATGTTGAGATAATTATCACACATTTCAAATGAATCCAATAACGCAGCAGTTTGGCAGCGGACCTTTTCTGATGGAAGTTGGATCAGATTCAGGCTCCCCTTGAAGACATGGACGTATTCTAGTTCTCTAGAAACCTGTTGCTGCTTCCGGTCTCGACTCCTGACAAACCGGACCTCATTTATAAAGACAGAACCAAAGAATGGGGGGGGAAACAGCACACATTCTCTGAAGGGCAAGACTACCGAGCACGTGTTGGGAGGGCAGGTCGTTGGAATCGGGATCGGATCCATGTCGGGCTTCAAACCCAGCACCGTCTTGCTGTGAGGTAGCAGATCTAATCTCTCTGGTGTTCGGTGCCAATCGAGGCAGCAGCATCCGGATGGGATAAACATCTGGAGCGCTTTAAGGTGATTTAAACACCCGCATCTCGTTGGAAAGCGATCCATCTCCTTTGAATAATGTAGATCATCTTGTCTGAAGCTTAAAGCGTCTTTCTTGTTTTTTTGATTGCCGGTACCAGAAATCTTCCTTTGATCGAGCGTTCAGGAAATAGCCGGTCCCTGCCTGAGATAATTGCTCCTTCTGGCTTTGGCGGTGCAGATGGAACGCATCATGTTTGCTTCTCCAGATATCTCTCCGAAGACGTCTGAAAGCGGCGGGCTCGTCCCACAACACAACAACCAGGAGTGATTTTGTTCCCTACGGGTTTATCGCAGCCCCGCCGCAAAAAAATAAGTGCAGTAAATCAGGATTCGTCAAGTGTTACTTTAGATGTTTCAGTCCGCTCATACCGGCATCCGAGTCTCATTCAGCAGCAGGGCTCTTTTCTCATTTACTCTCGCTCATATCGGCGGTGTCAAACGTTTGACAGTCGCTGTGGAAACAGATGCTCGCTTCTTGTTACAGAGGCGTTTATTGCCCCTGGAAGAGCGTCCAATTCACGCCAATCACATCTACCGGAGGTAGAAAAATGTAATTACAGGCAAACCAGGAGAAATAATTACGAGTGTCTCACATATTAGCATGTAGCACTACTGTACAGCACTGCTGGAGTCACAGCGGTGCGTCTAAACCAGGCTGCAAATAAGTCATCAGGAATATCTCAGCAGCAAAAGAGAGACGGCGTGAACTAAGGAGGGGCCCTGCCCCGTAAAAGCTGGGTCAGGGTCTCCTTGGATGTTCCCGCTCTGGAGGGGTTAGTGCAGGGAATAATCAACAAGATCACGGGCGGGCATCCGAGGGGAGCGGAGGCGAACCCCCTGTACTCTGATCCCACAAAAGAGCAAGTTGGTCTACATCGCCTTTCAGACATGAACATTTGGTGCTATTCGTAGCCATCGGGCCCGTCGGGGGCCAATAAACCGGATTACAGTTTGATTATAGGATTACAGGTAACGTCTTGCTCCTCTGTGGTGAAAACTGTGGCGTGTGAATTCAATCTGCTCTGTGAAAAGGAGCACTCAGGAAAGCTATTATGGCAAATTCACCGTATTGCTCCTTCTGAAACAAATGAGATGAAACTTTATTGATCCCAGGAAACGTTCAGCGTGCCTCTGAGCCAAGTGTAAAAGCTTGCTCCTCTTCCCCCCCGATGATTCTTTGCTTCACATTCTCTCTTTGCAGACAACGCTGTGTCGATCCAACTGGTCAAACTGGTTCCGCAGCTTGCAAAAGTGCTGCTGAAATAATAATAGTAAAAAAAAAAACTTACGTGTGAAGGAAAATGCTATATTAAATACAGATTAGTAGCTCTTATGTCTGTGAGAAAAGTTATTGGTAAGTATTCGAAACTTATTTGTCACACATCAGGGCAGTTTTGTAAATAATTAGCCATCGTCATATTTTAATCTTAAACTATTGTCATTATCTTGGTCCGGGTCCCTCTAATTTAATTTAGTACTTCTTTTTAACTAGCTTTATTATTTAAATAAGCAACTGTTTGTTACTTAACACATTTAGCCCTTGATTGCTGTTCTGTACTTTGCAATGTTTAAAACTAATTTAAAAAAGCAAATTAAAGTGATTAACTTGTTTACACTAAAATGCTTGAGTCTTTTCTTTTACCTTCCAGCACACTGTGATCAAAATGCCACACAGTGCTGGATAACTTTGAATATTAAAGCGTAAATTAACACCAAGAATAAAACCATCGAAGATATTTTTGCTGCTCTACAAATAAAATGTCAGAAGGTGAACTGAAGCCACAATTAAATTACACACCGAATTCTAAACACGATTAGGCCTCAATAAACCTTTAATTACATTTCTTTCATTGCTCTAAAAATATACTAATATACAGGACACAGACTTTGGCTCCAACACGGAAGTAATTGTCTTACTAGAACATTTTAGTAATGTACTTTTGTTTATTTATTTTTTACTTGTATTCCACTACATTTCACATGGAATGTAATTTTATATCAGGATGTCAGTATAAGTTCACACTTCATCCTACTCCTTTTGAGCATCCTAAACATGTTTCTGAAAATGTGTTTGTTTATTTTATTTTTTATTTTTTTTGTGTTCATTTTGAGTTTATGCCTAATGTTTGATGCTCAAATAAATAAATAAATATATTCACGTGCGTCTACAGCGCAACGAAGGAAGGGCACTTGCACGTAATTCTACGTAAACACACGCATCATACGTAGGGTTACGCACTCTACGTAGCGGTGGAGGAGGAGGGAATGGATACTAGCTAGCTAGCTAATAACAAGTCACATCGCCATTCCCTGTCGGTGAGGACAAACGCTGGCGATATCCCGTGACTGAATTCCCACGAGCTTGTCCGCGTTATATTCCGCGTGGAGTAGCAGGTGAGTCAAATCGGCTGTTTGCGTCTGACAAAAACATTCCCAATCTTTTTCCATAACGCAGTGGGAATAGGATCGTTGTGTTTATTTCATGCTAACCCCGAGCCGCGTTCAAACATTTGAGGCCAACACACTCCGCGGAATCACTTCCGTATGTTGTTGCGTCGGAAATAAATAAAGTCACGGCACTGCGCATGCGCCCAGAATGTAAACACCAGCTCTGGATCGTTTCATCCCGAATTCTTTCACATAAATCCAACATAAATTATGTGACGTCATTCATTCACGCTTACACATCCAATGTAATTACCGTTTAAATCTTGTTTTTAAATAATAATAATAATATGCTTTATTTATATAGCACTTTTCTAGAAATAAAATTCACAAAGCGCTTTTACAGACAAAAAAACAAAAAAACCAAGAACCATACAAACAAAAAATACATAATCAATAACCAAAACAGTGCAAAACAGATTTTTAAAAGCAACAGTGGCGTCAAGGGACACTGAGACGAGGTACCCAGTTTAAAAGCAAGAACCATAAAATAATAAAACAATGTTAAAAAAAATAAAAAAATAAATGAAAAGTATTTAAAATAGAGGACACCATCAATTAAAAGCCAGTCTATATGAATAAGTTTTCAGAAGTGTTTTAAAAGAAGTTACTAAATCTGCAAGCCGTATATTATGATGAAATAATTTGGTAAATGGCTGTTTAAGACGTAAGGCTGCTGGAAAGACCTTAATAACAGAAACACAATAAAGGACATAATGTAAAAATAACTTGGTATGTCCCAGTTATGAAATATAGAAAGTGGGCCCAAAGATAACGAGCATCCAGCTAAACACACTGTGAATGGATGAATAATAAAATGGACGCCACACCTGCATTAATGGAGCAGCAGGTTACAGACAAGGAATGCTAATAGCTGTACCCTTCCAAGTCCCGGTGTCCCGCAGGGAATCGGTGCACACCTGGGTTTCATTGCGTCATCCACATCGCAACAATCATTTATGATCCGTTGAGTGCCGCCGTAAATATTTACAAGCTGTCTGTGGATAATCTCTGCCCTCGTCTTCAGATTGAAAGAAGCGATGCCTGAACAACATGTCTCACAAAGAAGATAACGAAGGCGAGAAAAGGTGAGCAGCACGAGCATGACAGCCCCCCACGGCACTCATCACCCCGCTGGGGGGAAATCACCTCATGGAAATGCAAGGCAGCGGTGGCGAGTTGAATCATCTTCTCTCTCTCTCTCAGCTCTCACCAGACGGAGCTGTACGCCGGCGTCCCTCGGACGTGTTTGCCCATCGTGTTCCACCCGGAATACAACATCACCTTCATGGGCCTTGAGAAGCTGCATCCGTTTGATGCGGGGAAGTGGGGGAAAGTCGTTGGCTTCCTGAGAGGTAAAGCGCAGGGCACAGCGAGCGGCATGTGGGGAGTGGAGGCGCTCAGAGCAGTGGAGAGGTGGAGAAGGGAAAGGCAGAGCAATGGCGCACAGACAATTAGAGCAGCGGTCCCCAACCTTTTCCCCGCCACAGACCGGTTTCATGGCGGGGGGGGGGGGGGAATTAAATAAAAAAAATATGAATATGATTTTACCAATAAACTTTATATTATGCACTTGCAATAACTATTAAACAAGTATTACACAATATCTACTGACCATTAGTTGTGGTCGCAATAATTGCTGTCCTTCATGTTCACGTTTTTTTGTTTCATAAATTCCACATTCTTGTCTTTTACTTCAGGGTTCTTGGTCTATCTGTGCCAAATCAGCTTTGACCCCTTTATTGACTCGTTAACAAAGCTAATCAGCTGGAGATAAACCGTGTTTTATGTCTGACTCCTGGTTTGTCTGTTAAAAAGAAGCCTCCTCAGTTGGGCTTTCCCATTAGCAAAGAAGCTCTCCAAAGACGTTTGTTTTTTATTAATCTTCACTAGTTCACGTCTGTTTTTAGTAACGTATCACGTAAAGCATGAAAATTCACAGGCGATTGTTACGTTGGAGAAAATCCGGTCGTTTTTCAAAATAAAACACCTTTTAGACGCTAATAATCGATACAACAGAAATTGAAAACGTTAGTTATTCTTACTGTGCGGCCCGGTAACAAATGCCTCACGGACCGGTACCGGGCCGCGGCTCGGTGGTTGGGGACTGCTGAGTTAGAGGACAGACTCCCTGTGGGATTCTGTGCAGGTTCCACAGACGAGGCCGGCGAGCCAGCGAGCGTGCTGTGAAGCTGCGCTGTGGAAAGTGCTGTACACAGCTTAATGAATGGACAAGACTTTCAGAAGCTAAAGAGTGCAAACAAAGAACGAAGCCCCTGCAGGGGGGGGGGGTGCAGAGTTACTCGCCCTGTATTTAGAAAATTGTAAAAAGGACTTTGTTGCTGCAATGGATTTTAATGAGCCCCTGATTTTACAGTAGAGTAACACTCGTTCTGTGTTCCTGCAGTAGAACAGCTAAAGTCAGGAACAACCTGATCAGACAGATTCTCACGGCGGTATTGATTGATTATTATCAGTAAGTCAGGGAAACCATCCACAAGCATCGCCTTAAAGCTGCACTGATACCAGAATACCAGGATGTCGGTATAGTTTCAGTCTGCTCGGCTTCCGATGACCCTGATCCCTCCGTGCCTTTGTCTCAGAGGAGAAGCTCGTCACTGACGGGAACATCGTGGAAGCCCGGGAAGCGACGGAAGAGGATCTGCTGGTGGTCCACACCAAACGCTACCTCAGCAGATTAAAGGTTCGTGTGAATGTTCTCTTTCACCAGACTTTACCGTCGTCTCCGCAGGTCTTCACGTTCCGCGTTTGCGCTACGTTTTATTTGCAAAACAAGCAGGTCAAACTCGATTATTCCGTAGAGGAATTAGCCCTCATTCAAATGAGCGATGTCACAATTACGGCGCCTTTTTCTGAGCCATTAGAATCGATGAGAGTTTTTACACTTGTAATCCGTCGGATGCTTTCGTTTCCTTCTGAAGACGGATTTGCCGGCTGCATGTCGGTTGTTTGTGGACATGATAATGTGGAAATGTTGAAATGCGATTGTCGATCTCTCGTAAATAAGCGCCGGCTGGCAGATAAATAAAGCAGACAGCAGAAGTTCTGTCGCATTTAAAGCTGCGGTATTCATGCCGCATACACACGGCTGCATGTCGGCGCGCTCAAGTGGCGTCCGGCAGCCGTGTGCTTTGAATTCCTATTATTCTGTGCTGTCAGGGTTTAATGCGAGAGCTGCAGCTCAAGCTCAAGCCTACCAGCAGCTTTATTATTACATCTTCCTTTAGTCGGCGCTCCGAGACCTTTACCTTCAAGCCCCCAATAAGAAGGTGCTGAACCATGATGCACTGTTTGCCTCCCCCCCATGTGACACCTGGGCTTGTTATTTCTCTCTCTCTAGTGGTCCATGGTGGTGGCGTCAATCACAGAAATCCCACCGCTCATATTTCTGCCTAATTTCCTGGTGCAGCGGAAGGTGTTGAGGCCTCTGAGGACGCAGACCGGAGGGACAATTATGGTAGGAGTCTCAGAACCTCGTTTCCTCCGTCTTCACGGTTAAGGGCGGTGCAGATTTTTAATGTTTTCTGTGTAATAAAATCTCACCTGTGGCGTGAGCAAATGTTTAATGAGATAAACCTAGAGAGAAGCAGAATTCTGGCCTTATTTTGTCCTTTAATTGGTCCAAATCGAGACAATTGCTTCATTGACCCTCCGACACTGGACAGCGCCCTCTGTCTTTGTGATCGATAGTGACGCAATGGAAACAGAGTTGCCGTTTCAGAGTTGGTGAGAAGCTTTTTTCACAGCTTAATGTTTTGTCCTTGTCGACAGGAGTGAAGCTAACCGCCTGCGATTGAAGGTTCGGGTAATGACTTCTGTTGTCATTCTGTTTCAAGGAGAAAATGTAATATCTGCTTTTATTGCGTTCTTCACAACCAGTTATGTTGACCAGAAAGAAAGCCGTAAGACTTCTTCTGACGCCGGCTAATATGTGATTCAATTACGGATTCACGTCGCAGGTTTGGAGTCGGGAGAGAGATTTCAGTGACTACTTCTCACAAATTCTACATGATCTCCCAGAGGTGCGATAACAGAAGTGGGCCGAGTACTGAGCCCTGATGGCTTTAAACTCGAACGTAAATGCAGCTGCTGGTCAGAATCGTTGCTGTTAACGGCTTGTTACATGAAGCTGATGTTGTCACATCTTCACCTTATTTCATGCCGAGAGATGCATTCTGGTTCTGATCGTCGTGCAGATGCAATCACGGGGCTGAAGTCAGATATGTTGCTGCTGTCATGCTGGATTTCACCATGCAGTGTTGTCATGGCCAGAGTGAGTGCGTGCACTTTGATGTGTGCTATTACTCCTCTATCAGAGCAACATATTGGCAGCGACACACAATCTCCTCGGCTCCTGTCTTTACTCGTCAGGCACAGCAGGAATATATTCTGGATGTCTGAGCCTGAAATGAGTTTTCATTTGGAACCCGTCTAGCAAAACTACTTACTGGACACTAAGTAGTTCGCCCTGCTCCTATTAGGATTTCTTTACGTTTACATTTACATTTTTAGTTCTCCATGCAAGATGTTCTGGCCATCTTCTTAATAACATCCACTAACGATTCATTTTAGGCCAGATTACAACTCTGTGGTTTGAAGGTTTTGTAGCTACGTTGCTGAGAACGTCATTCGTCTGCGAAGAGTTTCTGGATCAGCCCACAGCGGTTCCTTGAGAGAACGATTCAGTGGAGCAGCCAGTTCTAAATGACCTGTTCTCCATGCAAAGCCATGCACATCGGGATTGAGGACGATCAACATGCAAGACAAACGCTATCGGCGTCGTATCTCATAGGAAATGAGCTATTAGGGAATAAACGTGGCGCGAGGCAGGGCGGCACCACGACTCCCTGTGGGATCCACGCTCAGTGTCGTTCAACAGGGTGGACTCCGAATGCAGCAAACACATTCTTATTTAACGGTTCGGGATGTTGGAGAAGATATTTTGCTCTTGGTCCGAGTGTGAAGTTTAAATATCACAGGTCTGTCCTGCCTGTTGAGGACTGTAAAAACAACAACAACAACAAACGGGTCGCTGCGTGTTTCCACTGAGGACATACGAACCTCGGTTCATCACCTGGTTTATTATATGGGTGTCATTTTCACGAGGTCTTAAAGGTCTTTAAATCCATGAAATTAAATTTCTATACCTGTGTGGGGAAAACAACACGCAGGGGGGGGGGGGGGCAGCCTTGTTTTTCTGACTGCAGCTAAACACTCGGATACGGTCGTGATATCGATGATCTCGTCTTCTTATTTTAGAGTCAGCAGATTGAGGTTCCATATTGAGCTCCAGAGCTAATGGGATTCCACTGGATAGCCTATACCCGTCTGATTATCCAACACTGTTTAGGGTTTAGAGGTCAAAGGTCAGTGTGCAAACATCAGATCTGAATTTGAGCCAGTTTATTAATCGATGCTTGAGAATGGTTTTATTATTATTTTACAAGTTTTGTCATTTTGTCGTCCGCAGGCAGGAAAACTGGCTGTTGACCGAGGATGGGCCATAAATATCGGTGAGTTTCAGGAACTGACCAACGCTGCTGTAGATATGTTTTTTTCATACTAATGAGAAGCGGCTGAAACATGAGCCGTCAGTTTGATGCGAGTTGGACAGTTTGGACAGTTCCCAGACGGTTGAAGGACGAGCCTGTTGTCCGAGCCAAGCGCTCCGCCCCGGCGTTGGAGACGGGAAGTTAATTTGACGTGCCTTGTGATTTTTCTCAGGAACGCTGCCGTGTGTCAATGTGCAAACACAGCGCCATCATCTCTGCTGTTAAATAAAGATCATTATTACTTTCAGATACTCCTCTAATCCGTTTCACGGAGCTGTGATCTGATTGGATTTACCAGCAGTAACCGAGCAACCCAACGACTGTTCAATATGTAAAAAAATGACCGTCTCAACTTTCTGCTTCCGAACGGCACAGAAAGAAAGAAAGAGAAATCGGAATCTTCTTTCTGTCGGAATCTTCTTTCTGTCAAGCGATCAGGCCCCTCCTCCCTTTAAACTAATTTCTTAATCTGATCATCACATGACAGAAATCATGGCGGTCGTTAAACGCTCTTTCATGCTGTCGTGATCTGTCGGGGAGTTTTTCCTGACTGACGGCCATCGGTGGGGTTGAAAAGGAAGATCTTCCTGACGGTCCGGGGTCATCCCGGGATTTACCAAGCGAGGAACAGGAAAGACGCTAAGCTCTTAAATACCTGCTGTTGACTTCTCGCGCTCTTTTGGATGCATCGGGGGACTTGAATAAAGATATAAAGGCTATCTGACAGCCGCGTAACGTGCGTCTCAACAATATGAGGACGCAGACTTGAGAAAAGGACTGTTTTTTGGAAGGCAAGCAATAAATGATAATGGCCTTTCAGCCGTCGCCTTTCCGCCCTACGCTATAGCTTAATGAACATGAGCACGCAGGGGGGACGGGGGGGGGTGGACCGTAACTCTTAACCTGAATGAATCGGTTGCGTCTTTCTCCAGCCTGGCCCATTGCAGACGTTCTAGGAGCGATCGAACGGTCCACTTTTGGTGTCAAATACCCCCACTGTGTTCCCGCAGGGGGAGCGGCAGCAATTTTCATGCGCCGCAACAAACTCAATGACGGCAGTTATGAGCGTTTAGAATAATAGACTTCCTCAGATGTGCAGTGACCCGCTCAGCTTGTCCATTCTGTATCCCAGGAGGAGGCTTCCACCACTGCTCCAGCGACAGGGGAGGGGGCTTCTGTGCTTACGCCGATATCACTCTGGCTATCAAGGTAAGACTCCGGCTATCACCCCACGTCCTCCTTTTCACCCCTTGATGCTCGAGTTGCCCCTCAAAGAGCGTGAAGAGGGGCAGCGGAATAGGAAAAACACGCCACACAAGCCTTGAATCTCGCTTGAATGCATCATCAGCGATAACACACACATCCCTTTCATCCCTCAGTTCCTGTTTGAGAGGGTGGAAGGCATCTCCAGGGCGACCATCATCGACCTGGATGCTCATCAGGTGAGCCGATACCTTTACCTCCGTCTGTGTCGATGTCGACGGTCATGACGGCATCGGCCGTAGCGCCACATCCAACATGGCCGCCGCTGTAAAGTGGCCCTCTTGAGCGTCGTCTGGGTTTCGTGCTTCAATGTCGGCTGTTTGTAGGTTTTAGTTGAACACGGAATTAAACTAAAAGGTTCTGAAAACAATCAATGCAACTTTTACTTTTAACAGAACCACAGTGGAGCTGCAGAGCAAAAGAATCATTAGAAGATTTAAAAACAAATGGACGTAAACGAGTAAAAGAAACTGAGGATTGCACGGATTTAGGTTTTATTCTGCAACACAACCTTTCATTCTTATTTTGAAGAAAAGTTTAAATTAGAAGAATTTCTCATTTCTTTGCAAAACTGACAGCCGAAAGAAATCTTTTGATCTTTTGATTCCATCTGAATTAAAAAGAAAAAGAAATGTCACAGTGACCTTCAGCGGGACAGAAGTGTGTGTTCAGTTCGTAAAGTTTGATCCGACGCCGTCTGACGGTCCGTGTTTATATTACAGGCCTTTAACCCTTCGTGCTGCGGCTGATAGGCGACGATGCTCCTTCGTCTGTTGACACCAGCATGGAATCAATACAGAATCAATACAGTCAGTCAATAATTCACGAAGAACGACGTGAGAGCGTGCAGATAGCGCCCCTCTCAGCAGGTAATTAGGCAGATAGAAATATTGTGCTCACGCAGTGAAATCCTAATTACCACCCGGTTAACGTGGCGTTCACTGCGCTGCTTCCTGGCATAAATTAGGATTATGGCCTGAGCAGCTGTGTTGTTTATTCACGGCGCTAACAGCACAACAGCAATGATGCGTTTTATGTACGCTCTTTAAACAAGCCCGACAGGCGCCCTGCTGTGAAGGCAAATCCTCAGAAAGGTGCGATGGCGCCCAAAGGAGCGTTTCAGGAGGCCGACGCATTCATCATGCGTCGGATGAGCGGCAGTTTGCCCGCTCTCCTTCTGACAGGAGGAACACGCCAAACAGGCGGCGTCCTGACGGCACAGTGGTTTAAATATGTATTCAATATTAATGAGACTGACTCAAATGAAAATCCGAAAAGTTGAGAAACAGACTTTAGTTTGGGTGCGAGATGAAAATCACTTTGATATGGCTAACCGAGCCGCCGGAGGAGCACGAGAAATGAGAGTAACAAGAGAAAGCACACGAATGGGAAATGAATCAAATCAAATCAAGGGCTCATTTTGATCGAGTTCAAAAAGATTCCAGCGCATTGGCCGAGGGCGGATTGTTCTCCAACCTCAATCAGAGCAATACCGGCTTGTGTGGCTTCTCTCCAGCGCAGAGGAAAAAACATTAAAGAGGCAAAAATCAAGAATCGGTGTGAGATAATGTTGGTTTCAAAGTGGAGTCGCCTGCAGCTTTGAAACGCGCCGCGTCCTCTGGATGCGTTGCAGCTTTAAATTTCATGTCGAAGAAGTTCTGCAGCGTCGACACTTGGAAAATGTGCTGATGAGGCTCGCTGCTCCGAGAGACAAACGCATCCTCGGTGGCAACGTGGCTTTGTGTGCCGCCGGACTGGCATCGTCTCGCGTTCTGCCACGCCTCTCCTCGCCGAGAGGACGGAGCAGGACAACGGCGAATGGCGGGCCCTTCGAGGCGCGGGCACGAGGAAAACGCAGCTTCTTAACTCAAACTATCACCTATCGTCCCGTGCATCTCGTGCTGCACCGTTACATCGGTCCAGGGTCGCTCCTCGCCACGATCCCAGATGTGCTCAAAACAACATTCATTCTCTAAAGAAATAAATTCTATTTTGGGGTTTATCTCCTCCTCTTGACCTCTGGGTCGTGTTTCGTTAAATATTGATAGATGGTGCTCTAAAGAACGGAGGAAAGGCCCGTTTGAAGCTCGCGGCTGACACTAACAAATGGTGCCGGAGCAGCCATCTTTTATTGTATGGTCTGTGTGGGAGAGGACGAGATTAATAAGACCGAAGGCGGCAGGCGCTCCGCCGGCAGATGTATGGTCTGGAGCCGCCGTTCCGAAGCGCAGCAGAGCTTTCAGTTAAAGGTTGAATGAGTCCAGTGAGCATGAATGTTAGCCACATTGGGCTAGCTGACTCCAGTTTAAGCTGGTACGCAGGACAGAACTGGAATCCGTGTAAATCAGGGCTGGAAGCTGGGCTAACGGGAGCATGAGGATGCTAATGAGCTTCCTTCTTCAGCGTCGGAGCGGATTGTGTCCGACGGAAGCCCACGTTTCTATTTCGTCACACTGATTAGAAGAAGAAAGCTTATTATTGAAACGTTGACCACTACAAACACACTGCAGCGAAATTCCTTCACACACTACTACAAGGGGCCCCTCGAAACCATCGCACGTGTATATGGGCCCCGTAGCACGCGGAGAGGGCGCCGCCATGCTCAAGGGCATTTTTACATTGCCGGTATCTTTGGCTCAAACGCATTTTTAAAAAAGTTCTTGAGTCCCATGTAAAGCGGTTCTTACAAGACATGCTAATATCCCAACATGCTAGCAGGTCAAAGACGGCATTTAAAATACAGCCCTGACTTTAGAAAGACAAGAGAACAGTTTGTCCTTGACGAGACTAAAATAAAAAACGGAAAGAAAATCACTCCTAAAGTGACTTTTGTTTCGCCGCAGGGAAACGGACATGAACGTGACTTCCTGGACGACGAGCGCGTCTTCATCATGGATATGTACAACCGCCACATCTATCCCGGGGACGGACACGCCAAAAGTGAGTGAACGCACTTTTGTTGCTCCGTGTTTCCGGTCGGATGTCGATGTAGCGCAGGGGGGGCTTCCGTTCCGGCCCCCAACTGTCACTCAATGCTGTTTTAACGATGCCATGTTTTCCCTGTGCGTTCCCGCCCGCTCCATTAGCACTCAGCAGGAAATCCATCACACACTCGCGCTCTAATTGTGACCTTTACACAAATACATCTGTTGGAAAATGAACGCCGATCCGACGGCATTTAACCCCGGTTGTCCTGCGACGGCTCTGCCTGTAGAATTCTCCCCGGTCGTCTTTATTTCCTACCATTAATTGAATTGAAGACGTTTTATCGTTCGCTGTCCCCCGGAGGAAGTCAAACAAACCTACGTTCTGGCTTGTTTAAGATAACGGACCCGTTCTGCTTCATATTTTTCCTCCAAGACACATTTACTTCCCTCTGAATTTAAGCAACTTCTTGGACACTTGATTCTTTTTAAGTCTTGAAAACCTGCAGGAAGCGACTTAAGAAGGCGTATTTCTGACGCCTGGTCCTTCCTGCAGCTGCAGCTTCCCCTGGTTTGAATTTAGAACATGAAAGCCTCTTAATTAACCCTTTTATCGTCAGGTTTAGTTATTGGAAATGAACAATTCACTCAAGAATACTGAATTAATTTTTTGCGTCCGTTATTTGCCTTCATGCAGAGCGGTTTCTGCTCAACGTTACATTGGTTGGTTCTTGTCCAGCCGTATAACACAGAAGTTTATTTTTACTAACTTTTACAGTCTCGAAGGATCCAACCCTTAATGACCAGCATCTCCAGTTCTCCCTAGAGACCCTTTAGCTGCAGGCATGATCCAGACACCAGCCAATCTTGGCCTATTCCTTATGGATCCCTGTAGTTCGGGAATATTCCTGGTTCACCTCTGTACCGCCTTCTTCGGATCTCAACAGAGGTTTTGGCTGGGTTGCAGTCAGGTGCCTCTACTGTGATCCAGGACTTCTTCTGGAACCAGGACTTCGTGGACTCTGAGGTTTGGATTGGGATTGTCTTCTTTTTGGATCGTCCAAAGATGTCCGATCTTCATCTTCCCCACAAATGAAGATGTTTTATTCCAGGATTTCCTGATTCTTGATGGAATCCATCTGGCCCGCTTCCGGCTGCAGGTTTCCAGTGGACCAGGAAGCAAAGCAGCTCCAGAGCATCATGTTTCATGTAGGGAGGGGGTCAGCTTCATCCTTCCTCCTCCAGACAAACCGCTGATCCAGAGGACCCAGAAAGTCCAGTTTGAGAACCTTCTGGGTCTGATCTAGATGATATTCAGGGTAGAAGTCAGTGGAAACTGTTTACCTCGTTTTGTGTTGAACGAGGTAAAAATCCATTCAATGAAGAGCATCTCATGCCCAGGCGTCTGCAACTCTGCATCTCCAGGAGCCATAAAGAGGAAGGTGGAGCTGGAGTGGGGCACCGAAGACTCGGAGTACCTTCGGAAGGTGGAGGTCCACTCTGAAGGAGCGCTGAATGAGTACCGACCTGACGTCATAGTCTACAACGCGGGGACGGACATCTTGGACGGGGACCCCCTCGGAGGACTCTCCATATCACCGCAGGTGCTGCAGAATTTTTACATTTATGGAGTGTTTAACGGGCGCTTTATAAAGTAAAATGAAGGAGGGGGCCCTCTTACACAGGAGTCCTCCTACAGCTAAACTCCAAGCCTCCAAGAATAAAAAAGATCAATTAGTGATTGGGTCTGACGGTAGGTTTGTTTCTAGCACGGCCAATTCTGGACTCAAGTTGGTTGACTTGCCGATTCCAGCAGCTTTAATAATGAAATCAGTTTGAACATGTTTGGAATCGGAAACAAATGGCTGCAGGACGGATGAGGTTCTTGTTTTTTTGTTTGTTTCCACACTCAATCCTGATACGAACGAGGATGTGGGTGTTCTTCATTCCTCCCGTATTTGTCGCCTTCAGCGACTTCAGGGACTCAGTGAAGTCGTGAGATACGGGAACGTTTGTGCTGCTTCTCGTTTCTCAGGGGATGGAGGGGAATGTAGATATTTGTCAGCTGGCAGCCTGACAAATTCAGAGGAATTGTTAATACTATCTGCAGCCGTTGATAGACTGACAGGCCAGCTTTTCTTTCGTCTTTCTCTACCAGGGAATTGTAAAAAGAGATGAGATTGTGTTCAGGGCTGCCAGGCGACAGGGCGTCCCGATACTCATGGTGACGTCCGGCGGGTACCAGAAGAAAACGGCCCGGATCATCGCCGACTCCATCCTCAACCTGCACCGGCAGGGCCTGATTGGAGCAGAGGCTCTGGAAGGGGAGGGGTCGTCGTCACTGGTAACCAGTATGATGTGCAGCTCTGGATCTGCAGGATCAAAACTCACCGCGGTTTAATTCGCAATAATCCCCGAGTTGAGACTCACAGGAGTGTCGTCTACTAACTGACATTTAAAAGGCCCCGGAGTGTTGGACTGTATGTCAGAGGGGCACTTGAAACTAAAATAACAAGAGCTGAGGTTCTTTTTTGAAACTAAAAGGGAAAAATCACTCAAAGACATCACTGCTTTTCTAAACTTTGACATGTGCTAAAGACTTTTTTTGTTTGTTTGGTTGATGGGTTTTATGTTTAATATTTGCAGCAGTGTTTTTGAGAGATGTTCTTATATTCTAGGAAATGTAATGACGCCATGAGAGAAAGCTACATTAACAGTTCCGTTCACTCTTGGCCCGAGGTAACGATGTGAGATATATGAGATCCGTAACCATCAAATAGCTTCTGACGGTGAGCTTTAACCTTCTCAAGGTCACGTGTTCTCCTGTAGGTACTCGCCTTTTGTGTGTGAACGAATCTAAAGCACTAAACGTAACTGTTAGCACTTTTAAGCTGTGTGATGTGAAAGAAAGTTCATCAACATTCTACAACTCCTGAAAATCAATGATATGGGGTCTATAGACCGGCGTCCAAAACCTGAAGAGTGATTAATGAGCAGGTCTGAACGGCTTTGCTTTTGATTGGTTCGGAATCAGACACGCAGAACGGCTCTAATGAGGTTCACGCAAACATTAGTTTTGGAAAAGGAGAAGAAATCAATCAATGGATCAATATGATTAATGCAACAGCTAAAAAAACACAACACAGCTTTCAAAATGCAGACAGAAAACCAATGTGTGTGAGATGCTAAAGAATGATTTTTATTTTTCTGCCTAAAACAGACAGACGTTTGAACTTCAATGAAAAATGAGGTTTCTTTTTTTACATTCTTTCTTTTGTCTTAGAAAATTCTAATATTTATGTTTGAAAAATAAAACTCTTGTTTTTCTCATTATCATGATCAGAATCTCGTAATTTAAGCACACAAGATATATGACATACATAAAATAATGCAGGCACACAAATAAGATCAGAAAATAGGTAGCTAGAACTTCCAGCTAGAAAGATAGATAGTTAACTAGTGAAAGTATAGATAGCTGGATAATAACAATTTATAATTCTGGTTAGCGGTTGAAGACACTTTTAGCTTCCTATGGACCCAACATGAAAACAAACATGGCTGACGTTTTTTATAGAATATAAAAACATGAATCTGCTACCAAACGTGAGGCTGGATGCATGACGTGAAAGAGAAAGGTGAGTAGTTAGCCCCGCCTTTAATGATGCGTTGAGTGCTTCCTTTCGGTTTCTGTCATGTCTCCAGTTCTCACTGGTACATACTGAAACGTATTACGACTGGTGAAAAGTTCTTATTAGCTCCAGCCAGCGTGTTTGTCACGACTGCTGATTCATCACTGTGGGGGGGGGGGGGGGTTCACATCAACTCATGACCCACTAGAACTTCACCTCTGTGCCCTACTTTGTGATGGAGATCCAATTATAGACCACTTTTTTCCCCAAATTCTCCACTCATGCCGACTGGCATTCTGACAATGAGCTGCAGCGGCATGGACGGATAAACGCATATAGGTATTCTGATCCACCCCACGGCACTGAATACATGTTAGAACGCTCAGCACAAAGAACAGGGAACGCAACACAAAAACAGCAGGCGGAAAGCAAATTTAATTGGAGCAGATAATTGCTTCAACAGTACAGAAATGTATTCATTTTTTAGTCTAATGTAGAAAAGACACAAACTGAAAAAAATAAGAACATCATTTCACATTTTCAGAACTAAGATTTGAAATGAGACACGCACGCACACGCCACATCTAAAAACATTTCCTGGGTTGTGTGTTTTCACGTTCATTGTCTTCTCTTGCTGGGACATTAATACAGACGCTCCATTTACCGGATTAACGGGCCCGTCTTAGAACAGCAGTGTTTCGGTGCTTATCCAGGAGGCCGTGAAAGGCGGCCCATATTAGCGTCGGTGCCAATTACCTACAGGCTTTGATCTGGTGCTCTGCTTTTGAACGCCGCTGGAAGATTTAACGGGGTCCACCTTTAATTAGGCCTCGGAATATCGAACTTACTTAAAGCGGGCGCTGTCAGCCATGCTGGATGCCATCCCAGATTCCAGCTCATCAAATTCCTTTCTGCGCCGGCCAGCGTTTTAGCCATTTCGAGTTGCAGGCCGAGAAAAGTAAAAAAAAAAAAACGAGCTGTTGAAAGCTGTACGATGTGTTTCTGGGTGTGCTGACATTAAAAACCGCGACAATGCATTCAAATGATGATGAATAAATTCACAACAATCAAAAGGTCTATTTTGCTCTTTCGTGTGTGCATATTTTAATTAATTTAACTGAACATACATCGGAGTGTAGTTTGTGAAACATATTACATATTATTGCTGTGGTGTTTATTTCAGAATTGAATTAATGTCAGGTTTAAATGTGCAAGCAAAAACAACAGAAAAACAAAATGCTAATGTTCAATTAGCATCAGGCTGCAACTGTTCAGCGACTTTGTTGATTTTAATTCCAAGCTGATGGGAATGGGTGCAGTTTTAAAATCACAAACTCCCGTTGAACAAAATGTGGTCACGGCTAATTGCTACATCAGACGCCCTGAGACGCGTCGGCGCTAAAAACGCATCGTCCACTCGATTCCTCCAAGATCATAGCTACGTGATAACAAGGTGGCTACGCTAATGAGCTCATTAATAGCACTAGTTTTGATTTATGCATATTTGATCAACATTGTGCTTGTCACAAAAGACACGGGTTGAATTTATATTAACTCTTGATATTATTAAGAATTTGGTTATTATTTTGGGTTCTTATATCCCAGCAGGGTGTCTGACAGGCAGACATCATTTCGTGCTGGCCATGTACCTTGCAGTATGCTTCATTAAACGTGGTTCCCCGGCTGTTTTCCCGGCTCCTGGATGCCGAGTCGGTCGAGCGCTCGCTGTCTGGGTGCTTCGATTGGGATGTTTCCACTTTCCACCTCCCCTGACAAACCGGCCCAAGTGGGATGTAAACAGTCCACAATCAGCAGCCCTGAATGAGGCAGGTGTGGGGAAAAAAAGCAATTACTAAATGAATCCTCTGCTCAATATGTTTCTTTCAGAGAAGACCGTAATAATGAGGGTTTTATGGTCTTTAGCGACATTAAGGAGGCGCTCAGTTCTGCTCCGTTTACGTGTCACCGAGTAGGCTGGTGAAAACAGTTGTGTAATGTTCTTTTTTTAAAGCTTCCCTCTAAACAGAAAAAGTAAACCGAATGAAGTCATCAGGGTTTTCTCTGCTTGCATTCACACTAGCAGTTTGGCTCTTCGGCTGGTCGGTCCAGCAGGAGATTTCTCAACGAAGTTAGCGACGCACAGGCACGTTTTTACCTTCTGACTAAACTGCATCATCTCAGCTTCATAGTGGTGGCAACGTTACGTCTCCTCTCTCGTTACATGTGCTCCACCCTATTTAAAAAACAGAGGCGATCCAAAACGGGTGCAAAGATTGCGATATTTTCCCATCAGCCTCTGCAGCAGGCGGCGTGCTAAACCTGGTACGACTGCCGAGCATCAAAATGCAAGCCTGCCGAAAACATGTTAGCATGTTAATGCTATCCTCAGATAATCTGGTTAAAACCTGACCCATCAGCTTGTTAGCATTGTGACTACTAGCATCTAGCCTAGCCTGGACGGATCCTCATTGCTCACCTTCTAGCCTCATTGTGATCTAGTTATGAGAGCTGAGAAATCTCACCCCAAGACCATAAACGTGAACAAACTTCCCTGCTTTTACCGCAACAGAGGAAATGCATCAGATTTCAATATAATCTACCGGCGGCGTCATTAAAGACATCGTTTCTGAGCAACGTGACACTGTGGCTCCCGGCTGTGCTGTCAGAGTAAAGGGGCCAAACTTGGCTAAATGGGGACGTGATTTAATAAAGATGGAAATTTGCTCAGGCAGTTGTCCTGGAGATTGTTCAGGTGTTCAAAGTGAGTTAGAGATCACTGGCAGGCTCAGCGTAACGTGAGCTCACTGGTTTTATTTCTGAAAGCGAGGCTGTATGGGAGAACTCGTAAACCTTGTCGCTGCATTGTTTATACCTCGCCGTTTTCCGGTCTCCACGTGCCGAACTCACCAGTCGTATTGAAATCCGATCTGAAGATACAGCTGATAGTACTGACTCGAGGCCTGATTTGTGAAGCGTTGTGTACGCCTGGAGTCCTCGAACAAAGGTAGTGGGTCTGGGAAGTTTTAATGACTGTGTAGTGCCGGAGATTAAAGGGCTTTTCCTGGCGGCGCTGCAAAATAACTGGGAACAAATTATGCATGAAAGTGCCCCCTTTGTCTGGGACATTGGTTGGAGTCTGACGAAAACACGCCGGGAGACCTGGGAGGTTCTGGCCTGCAGAGAAGCTCGGAGCGTCGGAGCGATGCTGCCGGATATTTAAAGTGACTCGGCCTCGCTTGGTCACTTACAGCAGGAATTAAAGCAGCAGCTTTCCTGCCCTCTCGGAGATAAATGGCAGCCGTGGCGAGCAGTAATCTGGAGTCGTTTTTGTATTGCAGTTTCTTTAAGTCAAGTGGTTTCCAAAGGTGGTATTTTCTTTAATATGGCGGCATGGCGCCCGATCGAAAGGGGCGGGAATCAGCTGATTGCTTGGGCTCTGGCGCTCATGCCGAACTTCCCGGCATCCTGCTCTGAAGGGTCATCAGAAGGTTGGGATCAAACCTCAAATTAGCCGAGGACTCATCGACCATCGCCACGGAGATGGAGGGTCAACCCGGCCTCCATCTACACGTCTCTGGGATGATCTTTTTTTTTTTTTTATCCGAGGCATGTGTTCTCTCTTTACCTACCTTATCAGAAAAGTTCATCCTGATGAGTCGTCAAGCCTTTAGATCCGGGGCTGAGTTCAAGGACAGGATCGTGGATGCTGAGGAAAGGCAAATGGAAAAGAGAAAACACGAGGACTAAATACAAAATAGACAAATTAGTCACAGGTGAAATGAATGCGGGGGGGGGGGGGGGGGGGAAATAGAAAGACAGGAAGTGGCAAGCAAAAGAAATGAGAACAGGATGTGATTAAACAAAACCAGGACCTGCTGAGCATAATAACTGGAAGATTCACATTCTCTGAATCAGTAAGGAAAATGAAGCTCCACTCAGATAACCAAACTCAGCTTCGGGACGGTGCTTCTGAAATCTCCGTGATGTCATCATTCCCTCGTCAAACTCATTTTCCTTCCGAAGCTTACAAATGGAAGTACCCTGAGCGTGATTAGCGGGTAAAAGAAAAGCCTGCCTGTACGCCGATAAAGGCCGGTTACTATGGGATGCTTTCCGTGTGATGACAGGAAAACACAAAAGCTAAATGAGAGGGAGGGCAGCGGAAGTCGGAAACCAGAATGTCGGCACGTGGCGCTCCAGAATTTTCCCTTTTCTCTCTGGGAATAGTGATCACCCTAACCCCATTGATTGATCACCTGTCTCCTTACAGACTCCTGTTGTGTTTTCCCTCCATTGCGGCGTCAGCTCGGCCCTGATTGATGTCACCTGCGTCCCATTTCCCCTCCTTGAGTTTTGTCCGCGTGTTCCTCCCTTCCCATCTTCACTATCGTTGTTCCGTCCTTCATGGCAGCGTCTCAGTCCGATTGCTTGGTTTTGGACGCCGCCCTTGGTTCCTCTGTTATTCTCTGATCATGTTTAGTTAGTTCTATCATCGTGATCGCTGCTATGATGCTCCAAATCAAATCAAATCAAATCTTAGAAAAAAATATTAAAAGTCATTAAAAGGAATAGAAGATTAGGCCTATTAAGCAGCTGGATGAATTGGCTTCACAGGGATCCAAAAAAGAAGAGAAACATAAACTCAGCTGAAGCGCTGTGGAAGCTCGTAGTGGATTTATTAAAACAGATTTTAGAACTTAAGAAAACCAGTTTAATGATATGATAAAGAAGAAAAAACAGTCCAGACGTCTGACACAGTAAAATGCTAACAGTAAGTCAGTGCTAAAAGTGATGCTGAATCTGGAAGCTGAGGGATGCAGGTAATGGGAAACGCATTCACGACGCAGGTCGACCATCTCAACGCCAGGCAGATGTGGATGTTTTTCCCCCGTCTCATGCGGGACATTTCACCATTTTTCCAGGACATTTTTCCGTTCTTCCTCATATTTATCAGCAGAAGAGGCGCCGCTTTCCGTGTGTCACGCTGATGCTTTGGATGCCGTGACTTGGTCTGTCCTGCTGTTTGGATTCTCAATGGCTTCCCACCCTGCAGATGTGCGCGAGTTTATTGTTGTAGTGCTAAACCTTCGCCAGCAGGGGCGCCGATGAGACGCTCCCGCCCACGAGTGATGGAGCAGGTGTTCTCATTATGTGGAGGGGAGCTGTGTGTGAGTGTTCGGCTGCATAGGAAGCGACGGGGACACAACAGTGGGTGGATAATGGTTCACACTCGCATCGCACGAGCACCACAGAGCACCGCTCTGACCCCCATTTGTTAGCAATGCTAATTAGAGTCTCCCTCTGGAAAAGATCCCATTACGTCTGAGGCAGGACCAACGTTTTTCAGAATAAGACACCAAAAACACGACTCGGAGTGGAGCCTCCCCTTCCTCTTTACGTCATCACAGCGTTTGTCCTTTCCGCGCCGCGGCCCTCGCCTGCCGCTCACCGAATGACCGTTGGTCGCCATTGTGTGAACCCGCCTCTGCAGCAGACAGAGCAGTTTCCTGAACTCGCCCGCATTGTGTCAAAGGCCTCGTTCTCCGGCCTTCACAATGGGCGCTCGGTGGCCGCTTGTTCTGGAGGACAAAAGGCTTTTACAGTTTGTCTGCAAGCTGCTGTGCACATCCCAGACGTGCAGCAGAGCCGCCGCTCGCAGGATGGCGGTTTCTTCCCCCGCTGCAGTCTGGATCAAATGAAAGAAATGATGTCCAAACATTTCCTGAGCCCTTCCTGTGATTACTGGCACCGGTGGGTGAGTTGTAAGCGCTCTACTTTACAAGGACTCAAATTAGACACGTCGCACGGGAAAATACATTCCTTTGCCCCAGTAATGCATTTCCCTCATTTTGGTCTCACAGGTGAATTTGAGAAAGATGTATGCACTGTAGGCGTATCCGAGGCCGGAGGAGGCTGTCGGGGTGCGGAGGCCTCTGGAGCTGCGGGACCACCCAGGCTTCCAGACTGAGCTTTCATCCTTCAATCCAGCAACAGCCACAAATGCGTGGCCGTCTGCCTGCAAGCACACGCACGGTAATCAATCAGGCTCGTTGTGCCAAGGCGGGCGGCAGAGAATCATTTTCCTTGCTGTGAGAAATTGCTCTTCCTCTTTCTGGGAACGTTCTCCTTAAAACGAGTTTGTTTCTTTTAAAAACATCTTTTGTGGTGCAAGAGTTTGTCTCCGAACAGCAGTGAAAAATGTTTCAGATCTCCGACTTTCAATATCAGGAATCCTGAAATGTGAGGCGTGTAGTGTTTAAATAGCAAAACAATAAAGCACCACAGGATGCTGAATCCAACTTTCTTTGGCCGGAGTGCTAACTGGTGTTCAGGGAAGAGGGGGATGTGCGGACATTCTGTCTGGAGTGATAGAAGAGAAGGGGAACGTTCGATCCATTTCCATCGATGATTTAAGAGAGGCCTGTTAGCTTATCCTCAACGCGGAGTGGAAGCAGAAATCGAGTTTTGGGGGGGGGAAGAAACCATCCCATCGTTTCCAGACCTGTAAATTATAAATATAGAACAATACAAGACAGAAGCAGAACAGCAGTGTTGGGTGCAGAGGCTAAGCGCTAGCATAGCCTCTGCATAAAAGAAAAGAAAAAAGTCAAATTTGAGAAGCTTTTCTTGGACTCGATGTTTTTCTTTTTTCTGATTCGGCACCGACATCAGACGTCCAGATGGCGACGCCTGGAGCTTCACACGCCTGCCGCTTGTTTCACAGCTTCGGTCTCAGGAATTTTGGCGAAACAAAACAGAAGAATCTGATTGATAAAACTCGGTAATGAATTCAAGCTACACGACGTCAGGGATTGCAAATGATCTGGAGCGTGACTCCTGATTTATTGCACATTAACACGAGAACACATGCCAACCAGGGATTATTTGGACTTGATTTTATAGGATGAGCCGAGGATAGAGCCAACAGACCTGCTGGTCAGATCCGATTCCCTGATGGTCCTGAAGTAATGGACGCTCGTTCAATTCTTTGCTTCCTACGCGAGGAAAAACAAGGGATTGACGAACAGGACCGATACAAGCAGCATCTGCGCCTTTGATTTAGAATCGGTTATATTGCGTAGGACAAAGAGACGGTCAGCAACGTCTACCAGGGCTATCAAAGTCAGCGCTGAAGGAGGACATCAAGTGGGTCTAGCATGTGATCCGAAAAGGAACGCTTCAAAACCCCCTCCGATGCATCCGGAGGGGGTTTTGTTTTGGAATAAAGAATTGCTTTTGGCCCGTGCTTTGCCAACTGAAGAGAGACAACGTAGCGCTGTATAAGGAGAAAAGCCTCTATGGACGTCCTGTCTTCGCTTTCAACCAGAACCCTAAGAAAAGGGAAGCGCCGGGAGCCCGAGGAGAGAGCAAGGAGTTGTGGGACCGCTGATTAGCTGCTGAGACAGATGGAGCTGCGCTTCCAGTGAAAGCCGTCAGTCCACAGCCTCGTCTCCCGGCGGCATTCCGGATCACAGGAAACGCACCCCGAGGACGCGCCAAAAGGTGGTTCTGAGGATGCCGTTTAGGTTCCACGCAGACATCAACAAAGACTCTAACACAAATGTTTTATTCCAGCAGCGCACGCTGACGTCACATCGTTAAACAGAACAGGAACCGGAATCGTTCTGGAATTCTCCTTCCTGTGAAGGCGCGGCGACAGGCGGACCGATGCCGATCGGGAAAAACCTCCAGGGCCTGAGCTTTATTAGGGCCACCACCATGAATAAAGCAGCGTCATCATCAGAGGTTAGAAGGAACGGATCTAATCCAGACTCGGGTCAGTGTGCACCGCCAAAACCGTTTTATTAGCACCTAAATCTGGATTTCAGAAGAAATTAATGCAAATCCTGAAACTGGGCTAGAAAATGAGGCTTTTTTTTTTCATCAGTGACGACATCAGATTTTAAGGGATGTAATTTTGCAGATGTGTGTCTCTCCAAACCCTGAGAAAATTTCATATTTTCCGTAACTGAAACAAAAAATCGCTTTACTTTTCTTAAAATGACCATGGAAGCACGTTGAGGCTAATATGTCGTTAGCTCGCTAACGCCTGATGGATGATCAGCTTTATTGCTCTTCTGTTAAACATTAGAGCGAAATGTCACGTCTGTCTAATCCTGCCGAGACAACAGAGAACACAAACAGATGTTCCGTGTTTCGGCATCCCACATTTAGGGCCTCCGCCGCGGCTTCCTGGCGTTCCATGATGTCATCTGAAGAGCCGGTTCCATCTCCTCCAACGAATACGTCATGTCAACATGTTTCGAGTTTACGTTTGGAATGTTTACGACGGGATGTTTTCATGTCCAGTTGTAGTTTGTGTTGTGTTTCCTCATGCAGCATCACACGACTCCGTGATGTCATCGCTTCCTGGAGGATCCTCTCAGGTACAGACCTCCAGGCTGGATCATGTGGATCTGCTTCCCATATGGGAAGAGGATCTGCTGTCCTGTTTTACTCAGTCGCTGCTTTTTAAATCTGCTTTGTGGGGGGGTTGCATAAGACAATCTCGACGGTTGATTGGGTCGACCTTTTCAGAGATCAAGCGCTGCTCATTTGAATATTACAGTGTTAAATTACGAGAGGAGAAAGTGAACAGTTATTTACGGCGTTGCATTTTCTCCGGACGGTTTCATCAACTCATCAGAGACGACTGAATTTGGTGTCTATTTTATAAAATCATTGGATCATGTCTGACGTTTACGGAACAGCACTGACTTTTCTTCAGGGTCGATATGAAGGTCAGGCTTTTGTGACGGTATTAAAAGTCCCGTTTTGTTCCCTGCGGCCCGAGAGGAGGAGCAGCCGATGCTTCCTCAGGCGTCGTTGTTTTCCTCAGCTTTCCTGAATGCCGGCTTCCATCGTCTCAAAGAGAGGCGGTACGGATGCTCATTTCATCCGAGGAAAAGCTTCCCCTTGCTTGAATTCAAAGGCTCTCAGCCTGGATCTTCCGAGCCATGACGGGGGGGGGGGTCCGCTCTAGCGTCAAACACGGGGGGGAGCCAATTTGAAGCGATTCATAATTTGGATTTCTTCTTCGAATCCAGGAACGTTCCCTGGAAGCCTGGGCGCTTCCCGTGGAGCGTCTTCTGGTAGGCCATGCATATTTCATGAAATCAGAAGCTGATTAAGTGAATGGATGCGAATAACGGCAGCCGAGGAAATAATCAGCAATGTGGAGAAACATCGTCTCGGTGTGTCTGGATGCAGGTCAGAGGTCGCGTCTGTCGTCGCCACGTCAACCGCACCACGACGGCGACCTCAGTCGATTATCTGTGAAGCAACTTGAGGAGCCAATGCAATACCTGGAATGTTTCTGTGCCCTTCACGTGCCGACGCTTTCCGAGGATCTCCAGGACGGAGGACTAGACGGGAATCGGATCCATGCAGGAATCATTTCCCAACCTTTTCCTCTCCCGGTCAGTCGGAGATCACGGAAGAATCGTTCAGCCGGTCTGGAAGGAATTTCATGCATTTATTAACCAAAACCTTTTCTGCGGAATTAAATTTCTCCCTTTGTGATTCACTGTGATTTATTACCCCTCACGATCAATTAGAGTCATTTCAGGATAATCCCAATATAATTAGTCGAGACGTCAGTAGAGCTTCACGCCAGTTATAACACGACGACATTAAAAAGGTGCGGCATTAATATAATTACTTTTATGTGTGGCAATAATAAATAAATGTCTCATTAATTCATCTTAATAGCTTCACTTAATCCCACAGGACTGGAATTGGATGGTGGGACTGTGGTTGTTACCCACTGACATCATCATCATCATCATCGTCATCATTGTTATAATGAATACTACTACTATAGTAGCTGTTATTGCATTTCCTCTCATGCCTCTCACCATCGTCTTCCTCCCTTTTTCTCACGCCAACCGGGTTTCACTTAAAACGCTCCACACACGAGTACGGAGACGGTGCCTGGGATTCATTTAGTCTGTTATATATTTATTTATTCATTTTGTTTCCATGGTTACAAGGTGAACGCAGACTATATTGGTCATGGTATTTAGATTTTGCAGCTGCACCGGAGAAGCGTTGGAGATATTTAGGAGATTTTAAGCATTTTTCTGGTTTAAAATTGTCGATGCAAATCAGTGAGGAGTTGAAAAACTCCCCCCCGCCTGTCATTGCGGTTCCTTTAAATGACAGGCGGAGGGGAACCCTGGGGGGGGGGGAGAGTTTCACATTTGTTCGGGAAATAAAATCCATTTCATCTCCGCAGTTGATTTACACGGGATCCAAAAGCCCCCCCCTCCAAACGTGATGCTGGAATCATTTGTGTGACCCCTGCCAGGCAGCCTCATTGTGAGCCAGATTGCCCCCCCCCCCCCACCCCCCACCCCCACCCACCCACCCACTGACCCCAAATACCAGGCGGCTTCTCTGCCTGGTATTTGAAGGCTCTCCCAGGAGATCACACCGAGTTCCCACAAATCTCACCTGAGCGTTTGGCGAGTCTCGGTCGGATCATTCTCAGGGCTGGACCTGTTTGTTCACGACGCCATGGCAACCCCTCTCCGATCTCGTCGCTCTGTTGAGACTATTTTCACCAGTGATAAATAGCAGTTCAGCAGGTGTGGATGCGCCCTCCCGCTCGCCCGGCCCATTAGCATCTCCTCGCTATCGTCTCGCCTCGTCTCCCGCTGAAGGCCGGCCCATTCCTCTGGCAGCCATCTTATCTGTGATCAAGCCGGTGTGCTTATCACCACTTCACCCCCCCAGCTCCTCTTTAGGACCTAGGAGCTTGGGCGGGGGGGTCCGGCCTGCGGACCGGGTTCAGACATCCAGCCCACCGCAGGATGTCATGCAATGTTGGTGAATTTACAACGTCCTCCAAAGGCAGGGTGGCTGCTTCAGATAAAGGCGGGGGCAGCGTGACCCTGCTGGGGGGGTCACGCTCCCTGTAGAATGGTTTCACTGTATGAGAATGAAGGATTATTTCTTTATGACACATCGATTCAAAGGCGCGCTCACCTGAAGGGGACAGAACCAGAGCGGGGGGGGGTTGCTTCAGAACAGAACCTCACTCTGAGCCCAACCGGGCCCATGCTGAGTGAATCCCATATTCCTGATCCGTATCATGTAAAAGCCTCCTGATTGGCTGACTCTGGAAACCTGCGCCTCCCATTGGGCATCATGTGTTTATCATCAGGAGTGAATCAGCCCTGATTTCCATCCGAATGGATCTGAATCCAAACACCGGATCAGAATCCACCTCTCCACGAACAAACCAAACAAACGTGCGGGATGACGTCACGTCCTCCGGCTCTCATCGTCGGAGGTAATAAACCCCCTCCCCGTGTTTACCTGCGGGGGTTTTACGGGCCCGCCCCCGGAGTGTCCAACGGGGGAAGCTTTCTATATACCTCCTCCTCCTCCTCCTCCTCCTTCTCCTCCTCCTCCTCCAGCCAGTCTGTCTGCTTCCAGCAGCGCTCCGGTGGTCAGCAGGTTCGGTGCCGCGGTGCTCAGCCTCGGAGGACCGGCAGCCGGCGGCTCTGCAGCCCGTCAGACCGACCCGCTTCAGTCCACAGCTGATCGCCGAGCCTCCGCTGACCTGGCGCAAAGATCACCTTTATTCCATGGATGTCACGGTAAGAACCGACGCGTGACGTCACGCCGGGTACTTTATGGAAACTTCACGGCTGCAGGTGGGTTCGGGTGAGAAGCTGCGTCTCCGGGTCCTTCACGGATGGAATAGTTTCTCAGACAAGAGAAAGTTCAGTCAAGCGTTTTGTCTTCATCATTTCCACTTTGTTTGTGGCTTTAATTTATTTTTTGCATGGAAAAAAAGCAACTTTGACAAATTCCTTTTGTTCATGCGAGTAAGAAGTCATAGTGTTTGTGCAAGAAGAGAAAGAGGACCCCCCCAACCCCCAACCAGCACCTTCACATCTTCCCTGTTAAACCCTGCAGCCTTGCCTTGCCTCCTCTAACCATCGCTCCATTGGATTTACTGCTTAGAGCTCAGTTCGGTGACACAGAGACTTTGGGGCAGGTCGGGTCTTCTTGACCCCCCACCCCCCCAAGGGAGGCTCTTACGACCCAGAAATGCCAACTATCAAATATAGCTTACAGGGAATTAAAAGCAGGCCTCCTTCTGTAATGGTCCGGGAGTTGGACCTTGTTGAGATTTTGTTTTCTTTAGCTTCCCGGATGAGAACCTGAAACTTGAGAGCTGATAAAACTGTTTGTTTTGATTTGTGTAAATTCAGATAAACATCCACATTTGATTTCGTGTGAGACTAAAAACTGTTTGTGATATGAACACATCGTCTAGTAAAATATTTTAACCACGGAGATCACTCTCCGGTTCCCTCGTTAACTTTGAAACAGAATTAATTTAAACCGGTTATAAGAATATCTGTCCTCCTTAGTCCTTCGGGTCACACTGGCAGAGGTAACCAGGTGTAAAACCCAACGGCGGTATCATAAATGGGGTGTGGTTATAGATGGCGCCGCTCTTTAGTCCCGCCTCCACTCGGAGAATGCACTTCCACGAATGTACATTTGCTTCCTGTGTTCGGCCATTGGAGTTAAGGATTGACAACACAAGATTGTTATTGCAATGTTTCTTCTTATGGAGATGTGCAGGAACCAAAATGTTGGACTTGGCCAGACTCCAGCTTTCATCATGAGTCCAAACATTGGATTGCAGCGGATGTTAAAGGAGTATGTGACCTTTGTTTTAGAACAACTACAAACTGGACTGTCTAGAGCTCAACTATAAAGCCAGATGTTCTGCATTTCATTTGAGAAATGATCCACCTTCTGTTTCTCTTCCTCCTCTCTCTTGCAGAGTTTAATGGGCAGAATCCTTGAAGTTTAGCTCAAGGCTGAAGACGATACCTTCCCTTCGGTTGTTGCATGTACACGTGGTACCATGGCGAGTCTTGCTGAAATATCGCTGCTGAGGTTTACGCTCCTGTTCCTCTTCTTGAGCGTCTGCTTGTGCCAGCGGGACTGCACCGCCGTGGATTGCCCCCAGCTGGACAACTGTGTTGAGGAAGTGCTGGAAAGAGGCGCCTGTTGTGCCTCGTGCCGCCAAAACGGTTGTACATGCGAGGGCTACCAGTACTACGATTGCATCAATGCTGGATTCAAGAATGGTAAGGTGCCCGAGGGAGACTCTTACTTTGTTGACTACGGGAGCACAGAGTGCTCCTGCCCAGTCGGAGGAGGACGGATCGGCTGCCACTTCATCAGCTGTCCTGATATGCCACCAAACTGCATTGAGGTTTCCGAGCCTCTGGATGGCTGCATGCAATGTGAGCGTGTAGGATGTGTTCATGAGGACCAGAAGTACGACGCCGGGCACTCTTTCCATATCGACTCCTGCCAGGTCTGCCACTGCCCCACCGAAGGAGGAGCGCTAATGTGTTATCCCGTACCGAACTGTGACCCACAGGAGGTCAAGAAGCCGATGCTGTCCACTCTATCAGAGGAGGACCCCTATGGGTCTGACCAACAAGAGTCCACATCGCATGACTTTCCTCTTACTGGGAGTCTCCCTCTTTTTAAATTATCATCTGAAGATAAAGAAGAATCTGAAGGTTATGATTACAGCCCCACAGACTTTCCAGAGACACACCCTCAGTCTTTGGTCTACCCAACACTGCCCTCCATTTCCAACAAGGTCACCTCTGTCTCCAAAGGCTCTGACAGACCTGACAGTAAATCTGCCCTTCAGCGCCTCAGCGGACAAAGCACACTGGAGCTGAAAGAGCGATACGGAGTTCATGACCATTCTGCAGACAAAGAAGTGACAGAAAGTCCCCTGAGAGTCGAGCACAGTACTATCGGGTCACATGTACACAAGAATGACGATGCGTCTTGGCAGCCCTCACAGGGTATAGGAAGTATAGAAAGTGTCACAGCGAGTGATCTTACTCGACAGAAAGAGTTTGGGGAACCGTTGCATAATCTAAATAGTTCAGATGGTGCCATATTTCAACTAAACCAAGGACGAGGGAGTGAAAAACACTCTGAGCACCCACATAGGATTTCAGAAGATCAAACCCACGGAGGCTCTGAGTCGAAGAAACATCACCTAAAGGAATCAGAGACCGTGACATCGAGAGATCCGCAGAGTAACGCTAATTTTAGTCATCCAGTGAGAGGTCCAGGCAGTCAAAGCAATCAGTTAAAGCAATCAGACAAAGTCAGCTTTCCACTCCACAGTCCAAGGAGCACCGAGAGCCCCAACCATCAACGAAAAGAAGTGCATGGGACAGTCGCACCAGATCACGAGGAAGGAGGGGATGAAGGAGAAGTGGACGAGGAAAACATAGTAACACTTCATGGTGTCCAAGGGCCTGAAGGAGGGGATGTGCCCTACAAGATAAAACCAACACCACAGGAAACAAGAAACCAAGAGTCAGAGAGCAGCCGTCCAATCAGCAACCAGGAAAAGGCCACGCCCGAGCCCAGTACCAGCTCATTCAGGACGCCCGAGCACCTGGCAACCCCCACCTTCACTTCCATTACGACCAATACCCAGCCACCAGAAAGAATCACCATGAGGGAGCGGGAACCCAGCAGAAGGCCGGGTCAGGGACTGTTTACCCTTCACAGCGAAGACCAGGACCCGGCACCGGAGAAAGACCAGAGGAAAGATCCTGTGCTGCTCGTCAGACCTGTTGGGGGTGAGTCCAAAGATGCTTTCTCTGCACAGAACGTAAGACACTGATATCCATTTCAGAGTGTAGTCAGTATTACTTAGGAATATTAACCGTCTTGAACAAGCGGCGTAAAGGGGAGGACAGCGTTCCGTAAAAGTAGAACATTTCAGACGAATGCTGCCGGATTCTCAGTGGCGTTTGACGAATGAACCCAAATGTAACATTTCGGTCGAACTTCATGAATCTTAATTATATTTCTGCTTTAGTTCTGGGAAACATTCCTGCCATCCATCATTCAAAGCACTTCCTTATGTTTTGCGGTACAACATTGTCCCAACAGCACAAAGTTTCTCTCCTTAACGCCAAGCCATTAAGATACTTCATTCATCCACTCCATTCTTCCTCTGGATTCGACCCATTCCGGAGGAGCGATGGGCAACTATTCTGGCGTCTTGTTCAAAGACACTACAGGATGTAAGATTAGGGATGGAACCACCAACCTACCGAACCACAGCTTCATTTTCTTATGACCCAAACTACTTGAGCGTTTGTTATTTTTTTTAGCCGTGCATGATAAGCTCGGTTCTTTGGTGATCGGTAATGAAGGCTTTAACTGATGAATTCATTGGAATTCCTTTCCTTAAATGCAACAAACATCTGTTGTCAGTTTGTCTTAGCATATACGAAGATTTGCTGCTTTTCATTTAAAGTCATTTATCCCGCTCCAAATAATTGATTCATTGTTCTGTTTGTGAAACGTCAGACACCGTTTCATATGCCAGCTGCATGTGAAACGGTGACGTCCCAGAGCGAGCATCCTTTAAGTTGCTTCCATTGCTCAGCTGGCCGGGTGGACGAGCAGCGGGCCTTTTACTCTGCGCTGTTAACGAAGATGTTTTCCACAAATAGCAACGTGTCCTGCTCCGGTACTTCGCCGCTGTTTTGCCCTGGAAACCCATGTTTGAGATTGAGTCTTAATTTGACTTGTAACCATGGAGACGAAGAAATTCAAATGCTAAACGTGCAAAAAAAAAAAGGTCCCCGAACCGAATAAGAAAAGGCAGAGGGAAGGGACTGAGTCACATTTGATTCTTTCGGTGACACACACACACACTAATGATGCAGATTTAGCTATTTACTTATCTTGTGCATTGATTTTCTGACTCCGTAACGGATTTAAGGCTCCTCGGGTCCTGCTGGAAAGGCGTGACACATTTCTTTCAGTCTTTTATCTCACTTTCTATCAGGCCCCCACTTCGCCGTCTTTCCGTCCTCCGTCGACAGAGCTCTTGTTTTGCAGGGTAGAGTTTCCGGAGTTACCCCGGATGCTCCACCGCTACCAGGGAAAACAATCCTTGTTCTATTGTACGCTCGTTTCCCAACTGTAGGAGTGTTTCCTACACGCCATAAATCAAGCCTTGGGAAACCGCAGAGCACCGTAGTGAACGTGTGAATTATAGGCACAGGGGTGATGTCAGTTGAGCCTCCATTAAGAGGTTCAAGCAGGCAAGTTGACACTTTTCTGTTTGAGTGACTGTCTATAATATATTATTCGCCTAAACGAGACTAATTCTGACTTATTGGTACTAAAATCTGAGGGTTTACCTTTGAGAAGGGGGAGGGGCTTTAACTGCACTCGAGGGCTCAACTGTAGAAACTATTTAGGATGTTTGCAACAATCAGCTTGTGATTAATGCCGTATTGATTCATAACTAAATCTTCATTAATATTCGCATCGTGTTTCCTTCACAGACGTCGCAGTTCTGCGGTTTCCTCTGCCAGGCCGCGATAACACTTACAAGCGTTATAAAATAGGAAGTGATTGGACGTGACTCGACGGTTCCGGTAATGCGTCGCTGCGCTTGGCGCTCTGTCGAGCATTAGATGTAGAAATGACATCATGTAGGTAGAAACTCAACACGTGTAATTGAAAATGCTCTTCAAATGGAGCGAGCGTGTGATGAAACGATCCGGCTCTTCCTCTATTACAGAGCGGGTCATTATCAATTAATCTTTTTATGAGACTATGTAATTGCATAATCGCTGCACGCCACAGTAGATTTATTCTCACGCCATTCACACGCTCGTTGGCGGTAATGGGGAGGGCGTGCGATCAGCGGACCGGCGGGTGGAGACTCCAGCCCAAAATCTTGGCCTTAACATGATGCATCGCTTTGCCTTCTGTAGCATCAGCAGGAGGAGACGGGGATGACAGGGGGCTGTTATACTAGCTATATCAATTTAACATTTGTTGTTGTTGTTTTTTTAAATGTTTTGGCCTTTTTTTTTCTCTCGTCGGATTTGACATTAGTTTCTCATTAGTGTCATTAGATTATGACATCATAATCTCTAGCGGTTGATCAACAGGACATTCATTCATTTTCTTAGCCTCTTAATCGTAAATCAAGGTCGCGTGAGCTACGGGAGGCTATCCCAGCCGTCTAGTGGTGAGAGGCGGGGTACACCCCGGACAAGCCGCCATGAACAGGACATGAAAAAGACATTTAAAATAGATGCACAGCAGCACCAACTATCACACTGTGAAGCACTGATTTACATAAAATAGAATACCGTATTTTTTGGATTATACGTCGCTCCGGATTATAGGTCGCACCAGCCAAAAAATGCATAATTAAGAAGAAAAAAACATATATAGGTCGCACTGGAGGATAAGTCGCATTTTTGGGGAAAATTTATTTGATAAAATCCAACACCAAACAACATACATGTCATCTCGCGGGCGGACGCCGGCGAAGGCGCCGCACCGCGCTCGCGCGGACGGAGGATGAGGGGCACGGGGGCAAGGGGACGGGGAAACCCCGCCAGGCGGGCGCGCGCGCCGCGCGGCCTCCGGCGGGCGGGGAGGGCAGGGCGACGGGGCGACTGCTCCCCCAGCCGACTGCTCCCCCAGCCGCGGCCCCGCTTCGCACCCCAGCCCGACCGACCCAGCCCTTAGAGCCAATCCTTATCCCGAAGTTACGGATCTGATTTGCCGACTTCCCTTACAGCTACCTTGATCTAACATGCCAGAGGCTGTTCACCTTGGAGACCTGCTGCGGATATGGGTACGGTAATAAAAAAAAGCATATATAAGTCGCTCCGATTTATAAGTCGCACCCCCGACCAAACTATGAAAAAAACTGCGACTTATAATCCGAAAAATACGGTAATTTAAATAGAAACCAAACGGTTAATATTTCACTTACATTGTATTTCCTTTCAGACAGACCGATAGATTCACACGAGACACACTACAATAACCAGAAGTCAGTTTTGGGCCTGAATACGAGTCCCATCGGACCAACCGGCCTCCAAGTGAGATCCACATCCGACAGGAATCGGGACGCCGGTCACACTCCAGGGGCTGATGGAGATGCAATCTGGACTGCTTCCGGCTGCCCACACTGTCTCTCAGCGCTACGAGCCGACCTCATCAGGCATCAGGCAGCCGTAGCGTGTTCAGACTAAGGTTTCCATCTGTTCTCCCAGAACCTCGCCGCCTCCGCTCGGGATGCACGATAGAAAACAGCGAGCTTTGGTGCTTTTGTGACGTCTGGATTAGTGACAAATTATTTACCGCGAAAGGGAATTAATGAACAAAAGGGCAGGGTGCAGCATACGGCGAGGGAGTTGATGAAGCGCTGCACCACGTGTGAACCTGAGCGATGCCACTGCTGTCCTTGGGTGGATATCGCTTCTATCTACCTATCGCGCCTCAGCTCAGGCTCCGCCCACAAAGAAAGTTTGCACTCTTTTCAAAAGTTTGCATGTTCAGGGCCACAGAATAAAAACAATTTAAACTGTCATTAAAATAAAAGTAAGGGAATAAAGTTGGTTAAATCTTCTTTGCATTTCGGTTCCGCTTCCTGGTTTCATCACCAGAACACTTCCTCAAGCAGTTATTTTAATTTGAGCTATTTGAGCTTTATAATCATGACGACCTCAAAATATCAAATTAATTCAATATGGAAGATTCTTTTGTTCTGTTTCTCTGATTAGTTGACTCAACTGAACGGGATCCAAGTCGCAGCCCGGAAGGCTGGCATTCGGTTTTATTCCTTTCCGAGTCTCTTATTTGAATTCAGGTAACAAACAAAAAGGTGGTCAAAAAGCAATTTCCGGAGAAATTGTCCTCGGTTTTTTCCCAAGGACAGTTTTCCAACTTTTCCTTGTGCTTCTGCAATTTTCATCCTAAAAGGATTCAAAGATATTTCTTCGAGTAGCACTGAGGCTCTTTATCTGTCAGTGTGAGGGTTTAGGACGGTGAAGGTGAAGGTGTTGGGCCTTCAGGCAGGGCTGGAATAAGGAATTGATTACAGATGATATATAGTAAAAGCAGCGTCTGTTGAAACGATAAATCACACGAAGTCGCCTTCTGTTACGTCTGATCGGAAACAAGACGAACGCCGGCCCTCCCCAGGTGGTTGTGTGATCAGCTCTCATCCTCCGCTAGGATTTCAACAGTATTTTGTGTCAGATCCTTATAATTCTGCAGCCGCTTTGGTTTTCTTATTTCTGGACAGACACCAAGACATTTTGCATTTTCTTTATTGTTCCTTGCCGGTGTTTGCCGTTGTTCCTGTGGACGGGATCTCGCCGTAGAAAGGACGGATCTTTGCCGGGTTGTGGTATTACGGTCAAGACGGGCCCCTTAGATGAACTCAGAGCAGCATTCACTTTGCTGTCCAAGGTAGAGGACAGACAGCAGAGACACAATCCTAGTTAATTATGGTGTCAGGAGATGCTCCGTCTCGGCAGTCCGGGTAATTCCGCTATTGCGAATGTCCGCTCGTCTGCATGCTGCGGCTCTGGTGTGACCCCCCGGCCCCCCCAATCACCAAAACAATACCTGCTCTCTGCAGCTCAGCACAGATGACTGTCCCCGAGGATTTCACCTCGCTGTATCCTGGCGTGGAATCACACCGCCCCATGAGCCAAAAAGGTGTGCCAATGTTTCTATACTGGGCCCGGAGAAAAAGACTGCTCCTGCTTTTGGACCGATCCCATTTGTGTCACTGTAAGGTACCGCATGAGCAGAAAGACACAACGAAACACACACACTCCTTTCGCTTCCTCTGCCTGCAGCATCTTTGCTTGCTCTGAATGGAATAAAGCTCTTTGTCTGGATGCAAAAATCAAAGACAGATTTCTTTTTAATTTTTTTTACGTTATCATCCAACAATGGAGAGAGTGCCTTAGCATTAAGAGCAACTGGCACAGATATGGTGAATAATGGATGATATTGATTCTCATCTCCTGATAGATTTCTTGCATGCTACTTGGCGTTCTCTTTTTCTATCTCTGAACGCTTTCTCCTCTCCAGCTATCTTTCTGCTTTGTTCTCTGCAGATGTCACAACAGTTTTTCTTGTAGAGGCGCTTTGGCAGGATGTGAATCATCTAAATACAGATGCACGCTGGTGCGGAGTGGGGCTGTTGTTTGTCACCCGGGTCGCTCTCCTTATCTCTGAATGGGGAGATGCAGCTGGGTCATGAGCTCGGCACCCAGTCATTTGGCATTTTTCTCTTCCTAGCGGTAAAATGGGGCATCGGGCTACTAATCATTCACAAGCCGCATTTGTTTCTCTCCTAGAAGAACTTGTTCATGGCACAGAGTCAATAAACTCTTGGATTGGCTTTTTTTGCACATAAAAAACAACTTTGTTTCTTCTTTGAGGAGAAGTAGGAGCAATTTGGGAAGTCATTATTTTCCGACTAATCAAGGCAACAATCACTCTGGTAAATCGAGCGCCACTCGGTATCACAATCATGGAAGAACTATTATTGTCCGAGCTAAATTACAATAAATATTTCTGTTCACAAAATTTGGATTATGATCTGGGTCCACATCAAATTGAACCGTGTCCTGGTCCATAAGGTTCCCTGAGCACGATCATTTTTTAAAATTATGATTAGAATACTTTCCAGATATTTATAAGGAAAAATACATTCCCAGACCCTGGTCTGGATGTATAATGTAATGGATTTGTTTGTGGTTCCAAACCAGCCCATTCTACGAAACATGACTTTTATTGTTTAACTTTTAAAGTAATCATACTGGTTAAACCAACCAACATTTGGATCCAGGTGAAGTCCAGATTATATCTAGTTCACATATAGGTCGAATCAAGACTATTGCTAAAATGTCAGCTCCGGGATAGATCTTATTTTAGATCTGGATTAGGTCCAGTTGAGCTCAGGTTTAGGACCTGGGTCTAACCTTGGGATAGTTGGGTTGCTGAGGCTTCAGAACTAAATGCTAAATAGATAGCAGATGTCTAATTTAAGCCTCTAGAAATACAGCAGAGGTGGATGGATGCTGTTATTGGTGTTGAAACGTCTCCAAAAATTGACATAAACAGTGTTAGAGAGACTATTTATTTACAAAGGGAACGATTGACAGGACGCTGCTTCATTCTCCTTTATTACATTGTTTTAGTGGCATTTAGAAATGTTGCATTGATAAACTCTAAAGTACAGCGTAAAGAGCAGATATTTTAGGTTAAGGTTAAAGAGTCAAGGCTGGCCGCACTTAATCGCTTCACAGTGCAGTAAAATTATTCAACATACAAAGTACAAGAAGCATTAAGCGGTCCTGGGGGGGTGGCTGGAAGGCAGGGACTTTGGCATCGGATCAAATCGGCTCAAATGTCTCTGTGCATAATAAATAGTCCTTCATTTCAAAAGTCCTATTAAGGTAATACTACTGTAACCCAGAAACTGCATGTGGTTTTAATCTGAATTTGAATTTGAGCTACGTGTGAAATATATGTGATTTAAACCAAGGACGATCTTGTGGTGATGAAATCAATGAGAACTTCACCTCCTCTTGTCATTTCCTTCACTGTCACAGAGCCGTGTAGAGTTTCAGCTCTTAAAGGGGACATATTCTGGAAAAAAAAACAACACTTTTCACATGTTTCTACACTCGTATTTTGGCAGTTTTGGGTCATTACCAACCCAAAAACTGCTAAATTAAACCATCCAGTCAATCCTGCGTAGATCTGTAATCAAGTATTGAACCACGTCTGGCAGCACTCTTTTCACTTGTGATGTCACAACGGGGGGGGCGTTCACAAGATGTGCGTGCACGCTCCCCCGTGTCTGCGCTCCGCACGTCCACGCTCTACCTGTGGCTCGAGTCGACCCACGAGCCAATTCTTGCGTCTCGGTAGAATAAGGAGTCTAAACGTCCTTGGATCGGCAATCCAGAGTTCGGCCAGATTCAACCAGCGAACATCTCCTTCGCTCCTCCTCCCTTCTCACTCGTTGGAAGTCTTGCCGACTGACGCACTCGATTATGTGTTTCATATAGCAGCTCTCGCAAATACCAGGATATGAGTCCATCCTCTTTTTTTGGAAAAGCATTCAAATTGGATCTATTTCACATTTTCAACATTGGGGCTGAATCTGTCCGCGGTGGTTCTGTCACGGCTGCCAGATGCGAGAGGCGGATTTGAAGGGAGTCTGGCGTTTTGTTGCCGGGAGGGCAACGCTTTCAAAACTCTGCTTTCAAGGCCGTGTCTGGAGTGGTCGGCAGCTCAGATCTCATCCAGAGTCCTGGTTCTGGTGGATTCCTACCCGAACGGTCTGGTCTGATGCCAGTAGCGCCGTGCATAATGAGTTCTGACAGAGAGATGACCCGGAAGATAAAAGAAACGCAGACGTTTTCACTTACGTTTCATGTAAATAACTTCAGAGCGTATGAACCATGTTAGCTCGCCGCTAACACTTTATCGATACTTTGATCGCTCAGATGTAGCCCCTTAATGTCTTTGAGAAAGTGAAGGTTTTGTCCGTGGACGTCCTGCCGCCGGTATCCCGCCGCTGACCGGCGTATGAGGCTAACACATTGCTAACAATGCTAAGGTTTGACTCGTTGGCCGATGCTGGGAGACGTCTAGGCAAAGAGGAGGGCGACGATCCGCCCGCTCTGTTGTTTGCCGACAAGAGTCTAAAGGCGATTGTGAAATATGATATTTTTTGGCTTTGCCCCGAGAGAGGCAGCGGATGGGACAAAGAGAAGAACGCGCCATGCTTGAATCTCTGTCTGCTTGATTGAAGCCATGACTGCCCTGCCAGGACGGCCCTTTCAAGCCCGGAATCCATTATATTCTCATCTGCCTCACAGATGAGCGCCTGAGGGCACAAATGCGAACAAAGGGAGAGAGAGTAAAAAAAAAACGAGATGAGAGTTGAAATTCGGCGACCCTTGGCGACCTCTGAAGAGTCTAAGCTGAGAAAGTTTCTGTGGGAGAAAGAAGTAAAAAACGTGAAGGATAGAAGAAAGTACGAGGAAACACCTGCCCTCCCCAACAATGAAAGAAACCCCCGGCGAGCCTGCCAAGTTAGAATTCTCAAATGGTCGTGATCAACCGCAGATTAAAACTTGTGAAACAGACGAGGTGAGTTCGCCTACAGAGGCGACGCTTAGCAGCTTTGTAATTTGTGCAGATGTCCACGTCAGCCGTGTCTTCGGTGACTTCCTTTTTTTTTCCTGTCCTCTCTGTATTCTAATGTCCTTCCATCACTCCTATCTTTGTCCCAGCCCCCCCTCCCAGCCTCAGCTCCTTGTTTGCTGTGTTATTTGATCACCTCATCCCCCTCACCTGAGCTCCTCCACCCCATCTGTTCGGGATGAGTTTTTGTCGACTTGTCTGCTTTGTGTGCCAGTTCATGTTGTTACCTCCACTGCAGGAGGAGGAGGAGGAGGATGTGATGCCATCTTTGATTGTCTGCCAGATAGCTGGAAAAGTTCAGAGCAGATTTTAATGACATTTTGTGCAGTGTTGGATCTCAGGCCAGGGAAGAGCTGTTTAAAGTCTGAGGTGGATCTGAGTAGCGATGTGGAGTCTGGGTCGCGTTCACTTCTTCATCGCATCTACAAATACAGGAAGAAGCCAGTCAGGATAGAACGATGCAGGCGTGGAAACTTACAGGGATGATGTGGATCCAGATTTATTCAAATGGTTCATCTGTTATGAGGCCAATTTGAGTGCAATTGCATCGTTGTGGCAACAAGGCATAGTCCAAGTTTCAACGAGTAAAAGCAGTAGGACCTGCGTCTGAGCTGAGTTCGGATGTAAGTCTTTGTATCTGCAGGTCCCGTCGGCCCCGGCGAAGACCTACTGGGGAGCTGCTGCGCCGCCGGACAGAAATGGGCCACAGAAAATCACCGCTGCGACCTCATGCCCCCGCTGGACCCTGACAGACGCTCCGTTTGCAGGTAGCTCGCCTGGCGTTTTTTGATTTATGCTGCTTGGGAGGACAGAAATTGTCATCGTCCTCCAGTTCACGATTTCCTCTGTGATTGGTTTGTGTTAGCGTCGCTCAGAAGCAGTGCTGCCTCAGCTCCGCGTCGGAGAGCCGGTGCGACTCGGGTGTGATGTCAGCCAGGGGAGGGGCCACCTGCGAGGCGGGCGAGGAGGGGCGGTGCTCCGATTACCCCTACCAGGTATTTGATCAAAAACCCAAGGCCTCCACGAAAGCCGTTGGGCGGCGTGCATGGCGTCGTCGGGTCACGGCTCCAAGTTTCAACTTTAATTAATTGCACAAAAATAAACAGCAGGCGAGCGAGCAAGTAACGCGACTCCTGTGTGAATGTACATTAGCACGGTGAAAACCGCAAACCGTTTAAATATCCTCTGGAATGCGTCTCTGTTTTTGCCAGAGCCAGATTTTCATTTCAGATACCCGATGCCAGCAACGAGGCTTTCGCAAAGGTCAGACGTTTTATTTGTGTGTCTTGGCAAACAGCTTGAAGTCTATTAGCGAGGAACCGGCGAAGTCTCCTGTTTCTGTGTGCGTCCTCCAGACACGTGAATACTTCCATATGGAACCGGGAGTCACGCCTCGCGTTCAGAGTACCCGGCGGTTGGCCTCTCCAGCCAGCCGTTGGCGTCCCGAGGCTCCCGGCGCCAGGCCGTCGTTTCAGCGGCGTGGAAAGGCCTGGGTTTCTTTGCATCCTGTGTTTGTGTGTTCAGCCGTCCGCCTTAAACAGAGGCGAGACTTCAGCTCTGAACTGGACTGACCCTCGTGTCCGAACGTCCAGGTGTGCTGCAGCTGCTGCGCTCTCGGCTTGCTGGTGCGCAACGAAGGACGGGGTTGCGATGCCCACCGGCACCTGAGCTACCCGTGCGGTCACGTCTTCCTCACCTGCTGCGAGGAAGAGGAGGGGCCGAGCCAGATGCCTCTGAAGAGGAAGCAGCTGCCCAGAGCGACGTTGGTGCCCAGAGAAGGTATCTGCTGCTCATCAACACGGAGAACACGTTTATCACGGACATTCAGTGGGTCGGGGGGGGGTTACTGCCTGTGCTGGAAGTAGCGACGGCCCTTGGAGCCGAAGCTACTCCGGTGAGAAAGGTTTATGTGGAGACGGGAGCAGCAGGCATAATGGATGATGCAGGCATCACGATCGGCCCCGTGAGATTATTTTAGAATCAGTCCAGTTTAAAGATACATGAGGAAAATAGAACACTTTCAAAAATTCCACGACACCTTGCGACAAGTTTTTTTTTTTTTTTTTTTTTGCTGGTTAGTGTTATTAGTTTCTAGTTTTTATCATCAGTTCATTATGAGGCAGAATCAAGTCTGGCCTTCTCAGTCTCATTTAGTCTAAATCCAGTCTCATTTCACTCTCAAGCCTCGTTTTAGTCTCATCATCAGTCTAATTTAAGCCTCATTAAAGTCTTATTTTAGTCTTATTTGAGCCTCATTTAATCGCATGTCAGTCTTAAACATTCTGACTTGTATATTTGTGGAATGCTACTTCCTGATAGCGCTTGTTAGAAATGAGGATGTCTGCGCTTTCACCAGCTTCACTTTCCGAAGAAGATAAAATTTCGTACTTTGACAGCAAGCATTTTGCGACATTTTCCCTCACTTCCACAAATTGGACATTTGGTGATTTCTGCCTCCATCTACAAGCCACTTTTTTGCTAACAAGATACCACAAACAGTCTTGCACTGCACTGTGGATGTGGAATCTTTCCAGGCCGAGCCATCATTATCTTGTCCGTGTTGAAGTTTAAGTCAGAGGCGACGTCTGGGCCGAGTCGGCGCTTTGGAGGACAGATGCTCCGCTTTGACTGGGTCAGGAGTCACGTTACCGTTCAGAGTAATGGCAAACGATGCATGCAAGCTGCGATGAATCAGGAACAGATGGCAGCTCGGGCTGTCGTCCTCTTTACTTGTGCCAGTCAAGTTTTCCTCCATCTCTCATCCAACAAGAAACCGATGCCAGTCTGATCCGCATGAGCGGGTTGGATGCCGCGGAGCTTCAGGACAAGCATCACTCAAATCATTTGTATCCTGTTTGTGGTACAAGAACGTGGTTGAACCCGCTTGTTCTTGAACTCTTGAAATCAGATGTTTAAGGGGTGAAACAAGATTTTAAAATACTGTGAAGCTCCTGCACAAGTATACTGCTCCTTTAAAAAGGAGAATAAACTGTTAGAACTTTAAGAGACTTTTTCTTGCTATCATTGATCAGGACTTTTGCAGAGCTTTGTGCAACCTTTCTAAGGAGGTTTCCTCTGTTTGCTAGCAGGATTACGGAAAAACTGCTGGTTGGATGTTTATGAAAATCAATCTGAAGATGGGTCTCGGTCTAACTTAGATCCCATTACATTTTGAGAGCGATCCGGATACCCGTCTGGATACAAAAGAAATCTGGATTTTCCCATTTACTTAAAATGGAGGCTTAAAAAAAATCATATATTGTAAAATATGCATCAAATTTACTCACCAGAAATCACAGTCATAAAGGGGTCCAATATGCACTCATGAAAATTGTCTTCTGTTTCAGATCCAGAATGAGGTCAGAAAAATATATGGATTAAAAAAAATCAGTTAAAAATACACATAAACTCTGATTCACTTTGACTTTTCAAGGTTGGTGTATAAAGATATCAAGAACAATCTAGAGCCTTGTGTTGCTGATCCAGATCACCATGTGGACGGTGTAGATCCAGTTCGGAGGGGAATGAGCTACTTGGAGGAGGTCTGTGCTCTCTCTGAGTGCTTTTCTGGTTATTTATTGGGACCGGACACAGAGAATGACATTGCTGTGAATTAATAGTCCGAGTTAGCGGTTGTGATTTGATGGGTAGAGTTTGTCCATGTATGACGGATCACTGAGGTCAGCCTCCTTCTCTGAGCCTGTTATTTGATTCACACCATCAGAGGAATTCTTCCTAATCCCGCCTTTTAATAGGCTCCGCTCTGACCGTCGACTGCAGCTCACATCCTTGCGCTGTAAAGGGGAAACTTGAATGATGTCACTCTGAAATGGGAATGAATTAACCTGCCGAAGGCTGAGGACGCTTTAGGAGCGCTCTCACGGGATTCGTGAAGGATGACTTTACTTTGTGAGCATTTTTATGGATGAAAGTACGGATGAGATGCGCTGTAATTATTTCCACGAGGGGAGTCTTATGTCTTATGACTCATCACGTTCTAATTAAAACAGGAAACATTTAATCTCCTTGCACCTCTGAGTTTAAACCCCACATAATGACGGTGAGAAATCTTTCCAGAAGCCTCCAGCTGGACGCGCTGCCCGTCCGCGCAGGTTCAATGACTTGAGGATTATTCTAATGATCCAAATGGAGTTAGACTCAACAGTGCATCCAAACAGTGAACTCATAATGGAGATCTGGAGGGCGGGGTTGCTTGTTTTGGGTGACCCGGAAATGCAGAATCATAGTCCAACAAGGGTCTAGTTGGGTTTTGAGAAGGACCGCCCCTTTTCTGTAGACCAAATAGTTTACTCACCTTCGATTAACACACTTTTAATTCATGCAGATGGGTTTTAATGCAACTCATTCCTGCATAGACTCACTCCTTTCTGCGTCGGGTCTGGAGGGGCTGACACCGGAGAAGAGGGGAGGCACAAGTCACCAGACTGGTACCAGTACAAAGAGAGACAAACCAGTCACATTCACACACACGCCTGGTTGTCTCCTGGTTTTCCAGCACCTTCCCGAGAGATTTGACCAGATCTGGTCGGGCTATATCGGAGTCTGTTGCCTCATCGCTGACTATTATTCTACTCGCAAAGACCCTTAACAAAAGCTTTTTGAACCTGACTTTGAATTAACGAGGGCAAGGTGAGCGGGGCGGGGCGAGAGACACTGAGAGGGAGAAAGTCTGGGACCACGACCAAGACCATGACGGATCGTCTGTCGAAACAGACGACGTTCTAAAAGCGGCCGCTGGCAACTGGACAAGCTGAGTCACAGGCGGCGGTGGCGTCGGCCCGAGTCAAGCTGAGACGGGCCAGAATCTTTAACCTCCCGGGTCTAATTAGAACTCCAGACAGTCCAAAACGCAAAATGCAAATGTCAGACCTTTGTTGGTCAGTAAAGAAATCAGAATACCGTTTACATTCGCTTTGTTTTCTGAAGGGCGTACTTTGTGTGGGTCAAACTGGCGTTTTTGCAATATCTTATTTTTAGTGTCTGCATTAAAGAGGCCGTAAGAAAAACTCATATTTTCACGAAGCACCTCCAGTAGTTTCATTTCTGCTTCGTGATGTTCCCTCGCTTCTATAATTGCTCTCCGTAGATGCTCGGCCTTTATCGCATCGCCTCTTTATCCTCGCGGCGGCGTCCTGCAGTCGCAGCACGTCCGCCATTACGACTCTAACCTCTGCGCCTGTTTCTGCTCAATGGTTTCCTGCAATAATCGTCATTTTTGAATCCGAGCGGCGCTTGAACGCCGTGAATCCGAATCTGAAAGAGGAGCAGATGAGCAGATGTTGTTTTTTGTCTTCAGCTCAGTTTAATGCTGTAGGTGTGCTGCATAAATTATATAGCAATCTGGTGCTGGAACTAATTTCGGAGCGCCCCCCCCCCTTTCTTTCTAGTCTCAGACAGGAAGTTCCCCAAGGAGGCCTTCTCCATCAGCGCCACGGATGAAGCTGCCAATGCGGTGGAGGAGCAGGAGGACGTGGACCAGTGTCAGCTCCACCTGGGCCAGCTGTGCCAGCATACATGCACCAACATCTGGGGCTACTACCACTGTGGCTGCCACCAGGGGTACATCCTGCAGCAGGACGGACACTCCTGTGCACCGGGTACTCGAACGCACCACGGAAGGTTGATCCACAATTAACTCTGACCTGAAGGGACATGGGGAAGACGTTCCCTTTTTGCCCGTAGGGATGATTATCCATCTATACGTCTAGAAGTGATCTGTTTTCATCTGAAGAAGAGTGTGCGTCATTACGGGGGGGGGGGGTTAGGGTTAGGGTTTAACGCTTTTCAACATCTGCAAAACAATATTTGGGCATAAAACTAGACTTAGATATTCATTGGTTCTGTACGCGCCATCTTCAAGTGACCTGGTTTTAGTTTGACTCTGTCGTGCTCTAATGTTTAAATATGATTGGTTGAAATATGTTTTTATTGTTTTGTTGGGGTTTGTGTGTGTGTGTGTGTGTGCGTTTGCGGCTGCAGCTTTGATTCGTTGCATCTTCATTATCTGATGGGTTTTTTTCTTTCGGGCAGAGCTGGAGAAACTTTTTTTCTTTTTAGTGGGTAACAGAAAAAGAAAATGCATTACAGCATGTGAAAGTAAGTTTTGTTCCAGGGCTCATTAAATCTGATTTTCAGGAAGGGACGGAACGCAAGGCGACGCAGCGCATTTGCTAAACGCTCCTGAAGTTAAAGTCTAAATATAAAGGGGGGGTTGAAGTTTTACAGTTGCAATGTAAAGATGTAGTTTAATAAATGCAGGGACGGATACTCGGTGTACATGTACCCAACGCCAATGTGTAAAAGAACGTAGAACATTTATTAAACGTATTCCTCAGTCGTTTAGAGTCGCACTGTTGTCTGGTTCCGTCCCAGCTGATCGGACCGAGTTCCGTTTAATACGAGGGCCTGGAATTTTCTGAGGGAGGGAGGGGTGACGGCCGTTAGCTATCACCGTCTAAAACAACAACAGGTTTCATCTCCAGCATCAGATAAAACAGGCCCATAAAGATTGTCAACGACCTCGTGTTAAATCTGATTTATTCACAGCTCCCTGCGCTCTGAACGGCTTTAACGGTTAACGTCCCGCTGCCAGAGTCCAGTGACATCCTGTGAAATAAATGTGTGCGACGCCACACGTTGATTATTAGCAGCATCCTGCAGTCCACTTCCTGCTGTGCTGGTACGATCTCTGCTTTTTGTGTTTCCACTGTGCAGTGAGTCCTGATGAGGACAACAGAGTCGGACTGGACGGTCCCGCTGCGGCCCCAACCCAAACCGCTGCTGCCACAACTGCAGCCGCCGCTGCACAAAGCCATCCTTGTGCAGGTAACCCCCCCCCCCCCCAACGCACATGGCATCACTGTACATGGCTCGCTGAACGCTCTTTAGCGGTTCCATCTGACAAAAAGGTTCTCGAGACTTGGATGACACCATTTGACCTTCACGAACCCAGCTGCTAAACTCAGAAAAGACGGCTCTGTCCGGGCCACGTTAGACCGTCTGCATCGGAGCACGCAACTTCAGATTGTGTAAACGGGGTGGGGGGGGGGGGCTTTACCACTATGCAAATCGGCCATTTGTTGAAAGGTAATTGGTGACCTTTATTTTGGCGGTAAAGGCTTCGAGATGATTCAGCAGCGAGGGCTGGCTGCTCAAACATCGCTGCAGGATAATGGCGGATGGTTTGTAGATCTTTTCCTACTGCGAGACTCTTCTTTATGGATCACTGCCACGGCTAAAGTTGTCTTTTCCAGCTTCGGTTCTGACGGGATTCGGGGCTTTAGAGAGTGTTTTGTACAAATTGCCCAAGCAGCGGCGGGCGTCTCCTGCCTGGGGCCCGCTAATCGGTCCTTACGGAAACACAGCCGGCAGGTCCAGCCGAGTCCGGCGGACGGGAAGCGTTAATGTCCTGCCTGATTGCCCGGAGGAGAACTCCTTTATCGACACAAGTCAAAAGCCCTTTAGGGGAAAGTGCATGAAGGCTGTCGCGCGGCTTCTTGAGCGTAATTTTGATCGAGCCGAGGAAAGATCGGCGGCCGCGACGCTTTGGCATAAAGCCCTCCTCTTCCTCCTCCGGCGTGTCTCTGGTTGTTAGCTCTGAGGGCGTCCTGATCAGGTTATTGATCGGCCTTGGGACCACAGCGGCGCTTCGGTGGGGATGAATTGGCGGGACATGGCAGGGAAGCAGCCCCGTGTCTCTTTGTGACGGGCCTATCGAGCTGGTAAATAGAGAAAATGGATTCTGTCGTGTCGAATTTGATGCTTTGTGAGCGGCTCCTTCCTGTGAGAAAGCGATAATCAATGCCAGGATGAGAAGACCGGCTCCACCGGCGCCTCTGGGAACGACACAGCAGGGAAGCGAGGACGAGGACGAGGACGAGGAATTTAAGACATTGTGAGTGCAGCTCTGTGGAATCTTGAGCTGCTTGTGATCACGCTGCCTGTGTTTTTGTGTCTTGTAGATAATGGTCCTTGCGGCCAGCGCTGTGTGGCGGCGGCGGGCCGGGCCCGCTGCTCTTGTTTCCCGGGATACTCGCTGATGGCGGACGGACACATATGTGAAGGTAAGAGCTGGACGGACTCACGAGGCTTGTGCATTTCCCCGCAAGCAGTCTTTGCACGAGGGGACGATCAAGCCGGCGCCGTCGACAACAACAACAGCGTGTAGCCATGACAACGGAACAAAAGTGCAACGGAGGAGCTTGTCCGGAGATCGGCACATATTTTAATTGGATGCAGCCACTCATGCAGGTCTTATGACACTGAACAAGGAATCGACTGATGGAGCGCCACTTCCTGGAGGTGGAGGCTGCTGCCTGGAGCATTAGTCAAGCGTAGCCAATTACAGCGAGGCAGCTGTAGCCGCAGTAACAAACAGCGCACACGATGAGCTACAGCTGATGAAGGACGATGCCAGGAACATCTAACCAAAGCAGCCGGGGTCGGAGATGATGCTATCGATCGGAGCCGGGGAGCCCCTTGTCTCTACTTCCTGGAGATTTGCAGGAAGTGACACAATCCAGAGCATCTGAAACAAATTTGATGGATGGGACGTCTGGAGATAAAATATTGGTCACGTCGCTGGATCTCATCCCAGCTTGCTATGGGCGAGAGGCGGGGTACACCTCGGATGCGTTGCCAGCTCATCGCGGGGCCACACAGAGACAAACAACCATTTACACACACACAAACACACACACACACACACACACACACACACACACACACACACACTGCTGCGTGTTCTTGGTGGTGGGAGGAAACCCGAGAACCCGGAGAAAACCCACGCAGACACGCGGAGAACAAGCAAATGCCTCACAAATAGGATTTGAACCCGATCACCTTCTTGCTGTGAGGCGACAGCGCTAACCACTACACCACTGTGGCGCCCTGGAGAGAAAATCAGTTTTGTATTTTGTCATTTCAAACTGACTTCAAAAACTGAAAGGTAAAGCTAAATAAGCAGATTTCACTAACTAGCTAGCCAAAAAGTCCTCTCATTGGCCGCCAGCATAGGACCCGCCCCTCATTATGCAATACGATTTCTCCTTTTTCCAGTGAGTACCTTACAGTAATAATTCTGCCGCGCCAAATTGACCCATGAATTCCAAACAGCTCCTTCCGTTTGTGAAAAACGTGATAAATGGTCGACCGCCTCTGCCGGACTGGATTTATCCCGTCTGCATTGAGTTTGCGTTTCCCCTCCTATCAACCAGAGGACTTTGTCTGAAAGTGGTCCCACACGTCAGGACGTGGTGGGGGGGGCATGTTTGAGGATTGAACCGAGACCTGCAGATGTTTTGTCGGACTGACCGAAGGATGAGGATTCAATCTGACATTTGTTTAGCGCTTTTATCACAAATATGGATGTGATTGATCTGGCGAAAGCTGCTTCGCTTTCTGTGGCTGTTCCACTGGAGATGTGTGTGGATTACTCCAGTGGGCCAATCAGGACACAAGACCCAAATAGTGCATTTGCAGGTTTGGAGGTTAGTTAGTGCTCCGACTGCCAACTGGAGCCGCCGGTGGAGGTTCTCAAGGATGGATCTGAAGCATCTGGACTTCCGTTCACGTTTCATCCAGGAGGCGTCTCTCCTGACGTTGCTAACACGACGGCGGTCCGTCTCGGGCCGTTAAAGTCATTGATGGAGCAACGGCGTGTGCCTTCGATGACGGCCGTGGATTCTATTCAACCAACTGAACTGAAGGATCTGGACAGCAGGATGTGTTCTTCCCCCTCAAAGCGCGCTTTCTAATTGCAGTTCTGTCCAGCTGTTAGAACGGTCACCGCCGTCTGGTTCATGGCTTTCCTCGCTCAGCACGTTTTCATAGCGTTTCACGGGAACTAATTCTGCAGGTGGACTCGGAGAGTCGCCGCGACCCCGCGACCCTGCATCTGTTTCATGGATTAAAGCCTGAAGCGGGGGTTCCTCTCCTGTTCATCTGTTGAAATTATGCCATCCCTGATTGGACACCCCTGCTCAGACCCAACCGGACCCGACCGGCCTGCCTCTGCAACCCTAACCATCCCGTTCCAAGGATGACTTCATCCACCTCGGCTTGAACTTCTCAGAGTTCCACCGTCTGCTGCTCCGACGTGAAAGAACAAGAGACCGAGTGTTAGTCGGACTAACGGCGTCGCCTCTCAGGCCGCCATCTCTCCTCTCGGTGTTTGTGCTTTTCCGACTTGCATTGCGTGACTTCACTCCTCACAGCTGTGCTGTTGCTGCCGATCCCGGCCATGGAGACGGTAGAGACCCTGAGGCGCTTTTTCCTATGCCCCCCCCCCCAGCAAATGGCTTTCTGGAAATGACTCCGCTCCACCAGAGTGGAAGGAGATGGTGACTTTCTGCGCCGGTGGCACGACGTAAACACCGGAAGCAACCTCCAACCTCCTTTTAGGCTGAGCGCACGGTAGGGCCAGGAGGACGAGGCGTGCTCCGCCTTCAGCGGGATCCGCCTCTGGAAATCTTCTCCGTTCGATGGAGACGGCAGATGTCTCTCGGCCGGGGAGGAGACGGGGGAAACGCAAACAAGTCTCCCCCCCCCCCCCCCCCCCCCCGCGTGGGGTGTTAAGTCTGAACAGAAATGTTCGTTTAAATGAGATGTGCGCCGCCGAGGCTTCCAATGATAAGATAATCGATGCTCTGCACGGCTTGTGGAGTTTTATTTATGCATTCCACACCAGGTGAAATCTCCGATCAGTGTTCTCCAGGTGCTCGTTCATGTTCCCCGTAGAACAGCCTCCAAAAGGCGTCTTAACTCGAGACTGCCGACAGATACGGAGCCAACAAACGCATTGTGTGTCCCCTCTTGTTCCGCCTCTTGTTTGTCAGCAGATGCAGATGTGTAAAGGATCTTCTTGTCGTCGGGTTCCCGGTGGAATCTGCCATGTTCACACACACACACACACTAATCCAACGGCAACGCTGGCGGAGCATCCAGCTAATCAGGAAGGCGCTGCGATGCATGATAAGGGAACGCAGAAGTTAGATAAAGACGAGCCGCAGCGGAGCGACCATCCACCGTCTCTGCTCGAGTCCCTCTCGACTCACACGAGTCCCTCCGCAGGTCACACCTCCTCGTTCCTCCTGCTGAGGAGCGCTCCTGCAGCTAAAGCCAGTTTACGCTCAAGGCATGGACTTGAAAAGGCAGCAGCACGCGTGCCGTTAGCGGTGAGCGCGTGCGGTTTTTGCGACTGTTCTCGTTCTTCTCGCGTCTCGACGGGACAGATTTCAGTGCTGGTGCAGGATTTGAAACTGATTGTCTTCCAACTGGAAGGGAAAGGTTGCAAAATTCTCCAACTTGAATCTCCCTCGAACTCCAATCACATCCTCCCCGTTCCAGTGCGCACCGCGTTACAGAATCCAGCTGAGATCTGCACTGGAGCAGCCCAACGACGAGTGGAGTACAGGCACGACTAATCACAGCCGAACCGCTCGACATCAATCACTGACAAAACTCGACAGCTCAAGTCGTGCAGAACAATAGCAGACGCAAGCAAATGGAAGCCTGTCCCGGCCTGCTCCCTGGTCTGTAGCCGCACAGCTAGCAGCACGCTCAGGTGTGAAGCCGCTGCGTCAGACTTGAAGTGGAACTCAAGTTACAAACTGGATCTTTAAACGGAAACATTTCCTCCAACGCCCGGTTGTAAAAATGGATTCCCTTGTTCTTCGTCTGCAGATGTGGACGAGTGCCTGACCGGCAGCCACAGCTGTCGGCCCAGCGAGCGTTGCGTGAACACAGTGGGCTCGTTCGTATGCGAGCTGCGGGTCACCTGTCCCGCGGGTTACCTGCTGAGGAACGCCGCTTGCGAGGGTGAGTTTCCTTAAACCGACACTCGTCGTCCGGGCGGAAACTCTGAAGCCTTCTTTAGGCGGCGAAGCACAACAAGAATAGTAGGAAAGGACGATAAAGCAAAGCCAATTTAAATCAGGCAAGGATAGAAATGCGAGTTTGTTTAATCACACACGTTAACAGCAGGTCAGCGAGTTCTTATTCATTTATCTTGATTGGCAGTTCAGTGAAAAAAAAAAAAAGCCTCGGGTCTAACAGGTAAAGGAGGCCCTTACGTTTGGCATTACACCCCCCCCCCCCCTCTGTTGATCCACACCCCAGTGAAATGTACCTTTAAAGTTGCCCCACAAATCCCAGAACGCCAGCGTTGACTGTTGTGCGCGGCAGTCTTGAGGCTATCGGGAGCATCCTGGGATTATTGATGACAGGCGGGAAGCGGGAGCGGAATATAAACAGAACTCTGTGTTTAGAGGAATCCAACCAGCATCCTCAGAGCAATGAGTCACATGGATTAACCGCCGTCATCATTTGAGATTCAAACCAACGTTGACACGTGGTCATAACTTCCCCTCAGCTCAGTCAGCAAGGCTGATTCATGCTCCCGGGTTTTAGCCCCACCCGGAGAGGCCGCACTGCATGGGTGTTAAAGCCCTTTGAAGCGCTGCAACTCTCGATGTGACTAGATAATGAAGGTAATATTTAGTCGACCATCCAACTGGGGGGGGGCGGGGGGGTAAATAGCTGCGTTAAAGAAAGGAGAGATGATGTGGCGTTGGAAATATCCTAAGATTGGTAGAGAACCACCTAAATTAAGACCTTGAATTAATGTTCCACGGGGCGAGTCGCGGGGGACCCAAGACAGTGTGCCCCCCCCCCCCCCCCCCCCCCCCAGGAGAGCAGCCCATCGCTCGTGACATTTAGTATCTGTCATTTAAGAACTTTTGTGCAACTTCTGCTAATTGCAGAGCTGTTAGGGGGGGGGGGTTATTCCCACATCCGAGCACTGTGAGGAAGTATGGCTTCGTTCTGGGCCGGAGCCACAGTGCCACCTCCTGGACCGTTCACCAGCTACAGGGGCACCGAGGCTGATTCAACAGCAGGTCGACAACCTCCTTTGGTTTCATTTAACTCGGCCTGTGTTCTTCTCTTTGCTCTAGACATCGACGAATGCGTCGTGCGGACCCACAACTGTGGCGTGGGCTTCGTGTGTGAGAACACGCCGGGCTCCTTCCTGTGTAATCCCAAAGACAGGTGCATCAGCGGCTTCACGCAGGACTCCCACGGCAACTGCATCGGTACGAACCTGCCAGGGCTTCCCTCCGCTGGTTCATGGAAGCCCAGAAGCTCATGGAGCCCATTCGTGTCTCCTGAATGTTTCTACGGCAGCCCAGAGGGGATATTTAGCATATTTAATCAGCCGTCGCTGAGGAGGTGATGTGTAAACTGCAACCACATTATCCTGGCCCAGTGGTTGGGCTGAGGCTTCCTTGTTTGCAATGTCAGGCCATGGTTAGCTTAGCTTAGCATATAGAATACAGTGTGTACATGGTTATATTATGTGCTGCTACTGATCTGGCTGAAATGACTTCCTGGAATCTGCTAATTGGCTGCATGCAAACCGGATGATGAGATGATGGCGTCACATTTTCTTTAAGGATTCTTTTAGCCGTCTTCAGAACTTTTCTAACTTAGTCTGGACTTTTTGCAAATTCCGAGATGCGCTGTTTGAACACAGCTGGACATGTTGCCGACTTTCTCTGTGCTATTTCATCTCAATTCCTTCTCAACTCCATGCAACATAATCTGCTTCATCAGCACTGCTCCCTGAGCGCTGGAGTATAGCCAGATAGCAGGCGTGATTATTGCCGACCAGTCATCCAGTAAATGAGATTACCGTGAAAATGACTTGGAGGAATTGGATGAAGGTTTGTCCTGCAAATCAGGATCAAACTTCTTCAAGCTGGATCTTCTCTTTCTGTCTCTGCAGACATCAACGAGTGCAGCAGCCTCAGCGGTCCCTGCAGCTCGGCCTTCAACTGCATCAACACGGTGGGTTCCTACTCGTGCCAGAAGAAGGCCCTGATGTGCAGCCGCGGCTACACCCCCGACCCCGACGGAGACGAGTGCGTCGGTGAGACTGACCTCGGTGACAGCGTGTTTAGATCACGGTTGCAAGATTGCGCCAACAGACTCAGGTGCAGAGTTCTGCCTCGCCTCTCTCCTCCTCAGACGCTGACGAGTGTCAGACGGGAACGCACCGCTGCGGGGTCGGCCAGATCTGCCACAACGTCCCCGGCAGCTACCGCTGCGACTGCCAGACGGGCTACCAGCACGACGCCCTCCGCAAAGTGTGCACCGGTACGTCGTGCTGCGTCACGTCTGAGACGAGGAAGAGCGGATTGGAGGTTTAGTCATCGGTTTTTGAAGTCGCTTCCTACGTTAACGTCACCGCTCAGAGCCTGAAAAACCTTATTGTGCGAATTGTGTTGCTCAGTCAGTGGTTCAGCTAATTCACTGATAATCAATGCTAATTACGTGATTTATTATAGGGAGGGAAAACTCCAGATGTAGCTGCAACTGTGACATTAAAAAGTTCGGTTTCCATTTGATTCCAATTTACATTTGGTGATGTTGGAGAGTTTAAATCCATGAATCACTGAGCGCATGAAAGAGGCTCAGAATAGAGGCAGACATGAAACATTCTGTCTGTGGGATCAATATAAAACTAGACGGTATAATGCCGTCAAATTCTTGGTGCCCAAATGTTTCATCCGTCTTCCTGATTGGCTCCTTTTTCTCCGAGTCCTCTGGGACGCTAAAGTAGGGAGCTCTAGTTCCTGAAACAGATAGAAACTCTACAACTCTCAGCAGATTCCTCCATTTCAGGTTCAGCTGTTTGCTTGTTTCAGCTCCCAAATTGAAACAAATGCTTGTTGGAGTGAGAAGAAGCAGTGATCCCTTCCGTCCCATCCGTCCCATCCGTCCCATCCGTCACTGGGTGTCTTAAGTCCCCAGAGACGGTCCGTCTGTTGTTTAACGTAGTCTCCTCCTGCGCCGACAGACGTGAACGAGTGCTGGCGCTATCCCGGCAGGCTGTGCGCCCAGACCTGCGAGAACACCCCAGGCTCCTACCACTGCTCCTGCACCGCCGGCTTCTCCCTCGCGTTCGATGGAAAGAACTGTGAAGGTATGCTAGATGGTTCTTTTTACCTCCGCCTCAATGCCCGGCGTCGGTTTGTCTTTTAGCAACATAACTCAAAATGTTACGGACGGATCTTGATGTTAGCAGGAACAGGTGATGCAATTTTGTTGAGGATCCAGAAGAGATCCTGGATTCTGGATCACTTTGAAATTTTTGTTAACAATGCAGTAATGGAGCTTCAAAATTTGTTCCTGAATATCTCAGTTGTTTATTGACCGATGTGTATGGAATTTGATTTGGGGGGGGCTCTCTAGCTCACCTCCAAATTTCATCCAGATCACATTCAGATTGCGGATACTGTTAAAAAAAAAAAAAAAATCCTATCTTGTAAAATCTGCATTCAATTCACTCACCAAAAATCCAAGTCATAAAGGGGTCCGATATGAACTATCATGAATGAGGTTAGGAAAATACTAAATTTGAACACATTTATGTATAAAAAATAAAATCAGTTAATCAACTCACTCTTCATGGCTGGTGTATAAAGATACCAAGAACAATCTAGAACCTTTTGATGATGATCCAGATCACCATGTGGCCGGTGTAGATCCAGTTAGGCAACCTGCGTTTAATTTCGGGTTTTCCTGGTAATTATTGACTAAAACTTAAACACTCATTACATCGTTTCTATTTTTTTCCATCTAGATGTAAATGAATGTGACAAAAACCCCTGCAGCCAAGAATGCGCAAACATCTACGGCTCGTATCAGTGCTACTGTCGCAAAGGTTACTACCTGAAGGACGACGGGCGCGCCTGTGAAGGTGTCAATCCGGATGACTTTTCCTCAATGTTTTATTCACGCCGTCTATTTAGTCGTCCTGCGCTCGACCTCCCGCAGCTAATGGAGCGCCTCTCTCCCCCCAGATATTGACGAGTGTTCCCAGAGCATCGGGAACCTCTGCGCCTTCCAGTGCGTGAACGTAGCCGGCAGCTACCAGTGTTCCTGTCCTCCTCAGGGATACGTCATGTCTGCCAACGGACGCACCTGCAGAGGTGAGCCGTGCCGGAGGGTCCGTGTCCGTGGACGGTGCAGCTTTTATTGCTGCGGTGCCTCCTGGTTGGTTTTTACAAAAGGGATTTCACACCACAGCCCTGTTTGTCCAACGCCTGCAGTCAAAGGTGGAAGCTGGTCCGTTTCCCCGGAAACAAAGCCTGGTTGAGGAAACGAAAATGTTTGATGTCACCAAAGCGGTGGTCAAATTAAAGATGAAAGCATCTGAAGACGCTCAGCGCACCTGAGCAGGTAAAAACCAACCTCTGCATCTGAGGGGCTGAAGATCACAGGTTGCTCCTGAAGAGCAGATCCTTTAGCCCGGTTCTCTCATCGTTCCCTGCTGGTTGCCGGGCAACCATCCAGCTGCAGAGCGAAGCAGAAACACCTCTTTCAGCTCCTGCCGACAGACTTTTGTGTTTTGGTCTTTGCAGATGTTAATGAATGCACGGCGGGCGGCCACAACTGTTCCCACAGGCAGACCTGCTACAACCTGCAGGGAGGCTTCAGGTGTCTCTCCTTCGACTGCCCCGACAACTACAAGAAGGTTTCAGACACGTGAGTCGCTTCATTTTATTCTCTCAGCTTTAGGTTTTTTTTACGAGCAGATCAATAAAATACTGCAGGACGGTTCGTCTTGCAGTGTCCTGGACATTCGGCTCCTTGTGTCTCCTCTAAGGAGGAGAACTGCACCTCCATCCCTTGTGGTTCAGAAGGGCCTTGTAGCTTGGAACTGTAGCAGCTACAGAGGCTAACCGCTAACCGAACATGATTCCCATCGAGCAGTGCGATGAAGTCGCTTGGCTTTGATCCGCTCGCCGCTTTCCGGCGGCGTCTCCACAGCTCAACCTGCTCGGCGCTCCAGTGGACAGAAACCACACACACACACACACACACCTCATTCTGACGTAGCCCTGGTGAGCATGGGGAGACATCTTTCATTCATGAGTGGGCTCGGCAGCCGCAGACGGATTAAGACCTCTTCCTGTCTGCCTTCAGCGCCGCTCGGTGATTTGCTGGCACGGGTTGCAAGACAGATCTCGTTTGGACACGAGATGTGCAAATTTTATGATGCTCTACATCAACGTATACTCCAGGCTGTGCTATAAATGTTGATGAATGGTGGAGCGGCATCACAATGCAAGAGGACAGGACAGACAGCCCCCCCCCCCCTCCCTTTGTGTCTTACATGCATCTATCTGTTGAACAGATTCTGCAGCCAGATGTTCTGCAGATGTAATGCAACAGCTCAATGAGCGAGTGCATTTCAATGTGTTGCTTTACTGCAGATGTTTTCTCGTTTGGCTGCATCATCTCGCGCCGTTTTGATGCCGGGGTTCACCTCCATGTACAAGAACGCAACCAAATCCGTTCTTCAGGCGTTTCATTTTAATAACGGACCATGTGACTCTGGACATTTATGGATGATAGGATTTATAGATGATCCTGAACGTGCTTTAATATTAATAGACCAAGACCCATCTTTAGATTTTCTTTCATCAAGATCCATCCAGCAGTTTTTCCGTAAACAGACAAACGCCGTCAAAACCGTCACCTCCTTGGTGGCGGCAGTAAAATTGGTTTTAATGGTTCCTTCTCTCTTTCTCTGGACTTCTCGCCTCCTTTAGACGCTGTGAGCGGATCAGCTGTCCCAGTAACTCCGTAGACTGTCAGAATTCGCCCGTCCGCATCACGTACTACCAGCTCAGCTTCCAGACAAATATCATCATCCCCGCCCAGATCTTCAGAATCGGACCGTCTCCTGCTTATTCCGGCGATCGCGTCTTCATCGGTGTCATCAAAGGCAACGAGGAGGGCTACTTCAGCACCAGGAAGCTGAACACTTTCACAGGTGCCGTCTACCTGCAGAGAAAAATCAGCAAGCCCAAAGACTTCCTGATAGACGTGGAGATGAAGCTGCTGAGACAGGGGACGTTCACCTCGTTCCTGGCCAGGATCTATGTCTTTATCACATCCAGCACCATTTAGAAACAGAAACAGACAGAAAGACGGACCGGAACATTCATATGGTGCTACAATTTTACACACGCAAAGTTTCCCTCTCCACTATTAAGCATTCTTCTTGAATCCTATATAATTACGCCAAGGAACGAGCTGGATTTTTCTTTCTTTCAGGTTAGCTGCTTGTTTCTGCAAACCTTCTGTCGCACATTTCACCAGAAACATTTTGTATTTACCAAATGTTTCATTTTATTCAAGCTGGAGGTCGGCACAGACAGACGGGTCATTGCACAATTACATAGGTGAAACATTTACATCAGATGGCATTATAAATGTCTTAAGAAATGAATGAACCTTTAGACCCACTAGAATTTAAAGGCTCTTCTGTCTGGTGGACCAAAACTAAACGTGCATCATCAGAGTCAAAAATACAACTGACTGTTCCAAGTGCTTTTTAATTAATTGGACCAAAATAATCTATTTTCATATATATAACGATATATTCTAAAAAAAATAATAATAATATCAAACTCATTTTATGTCTACCAAGGTGACGTACTGGACCAACACGAGACTCGGTTTATACCAAGACAAAATAAAATTATATATTAGCATACATTTGTTTTAATCAGATAAATGCATTTTACATTATTTACAAAATGTTTGTAAGTTAAAAGAAAAGTATCCACAGACTTCATTTAAATTACTTAACAGTATCTATATTCTAAATGTACTTATTTTACTTTTGTCAGTTCTCCATAGCCACCAAACAAAACAAATTAAATAGCACATTTTGTTCAGCCTTTGGTTGTATATTATTTTTGAAGATGTGCCTGATCAAATGTAAGTGTTAACTCGGTGTGTTATTCTTTTATTACTGGACCTCTGTTACTGTGTTGTAATTATCTCAGGGTATAATTCCATGCCATTTTTAAACGCTCAACAGATTCCCAGAGTTTGCAGTAATTAATATTTGTTACTTCCGTTTGTACAGTTATAACCCGACATTTGTGATCTACAACCCAATCTACGGATGATGATCCAACTTTAGTCAGTGGTTGAATTCAATAAAAGTAAAGATCAAATAGTGACAAAGTGACTTTTCATAATTTGTCATCAGTTTCATCAGCGAGCCAACATCCCCCTCTAGTGGTGAAAGAGTGAACAACAAGGCACATAAACAAAACACAAACTTGTGCAACAAAATCTTTAATCTAATATACAGTACATACTTATACATACAACACCCATTAAAAAACCCAGCTTCAATATAATAAACATTTGACTGAAAACTTTATTTCCGTGAAACAACATTTTAATTTTAGACTTTTTTGAAAATAAACAGCTTCACAGGAAATTTGAGCAGTCCTATCTCGACTATCTTTATCACCTATCCCACTGCTCTACAAGGAACAACAGTGTCACACCCTGCTAAAATTCCACCCGGAAAGTGTGTGTGTGTGTGTGTGTGTGTGTGTGCCTCAGTCTATTAATATAAACCTGACAGATAGAGAGTGGATAGAGCTGGGAGGGTGAATCTGTCACAGGACAGACACCATATGGACACCACAGCTTCTTTTGGACAAACTAAGGAATGAAGTGTTGCTGCAACACCAAGAGATTCCCAAGAAGAAGAAGTATGTGGAAAAATATAAGAATAAACAAAATGAAGAAACCAATTAACAGATGTGTTTATATTTCAATACATTTGAATTAATGTGGAACTAATACTGCTGTTTTATGATAGCGTAAAAACATTTTTTTGATCCACAAATTGAAAGGACAAAAATAACATCATTGTTTTATTTGTATAATAGAGAGACGAGGGAAGACAGCTCAGACAGGACAGAAAGTAGACAGCACGAAGGCATCACAGGTGAGGAGAAATTAGAACTGGCTAAGGTGAAAACATATATAGAATAAGGGGAATAGTTCCGCTATTGCAGATCTACTGTATTCATCTTATTTCTACTTTAAATTTCACATTTCTTTACATGTATTTGTTTGCCCTGTAACAGAAATCCCCTGAAATGCATTCACACATCTCGGCTTATCTAAAGATGTACAAATATTCCTTATGGTGCCTTCTGCTTTTGTATAATGGGAGCACTTGTTCAGGAAACTGTTCCCTCAGTATAGCCGTGACACTGGGCGGCTTCTTTCCGCTCTGCTGAAGCCGAAACACATCCGGCGTCCCACACACATCAGGGTGTGATCTCCGATTGTCTCAACTTCAAATGGTTATCAAGACAACTAAATATAAGTGGTGAGGTCCCACCACGCTGCTGGAACATGACAACCAGGACTCTGCTAAAAAATATTCCGATAACGCCTAAATGCTATTCACCAGATCTAGTTCTAATACACAGCATTCCCTTGGAAGATCCTCAGAATATCCAATATATTTAGCACATTTTAACGATTCTGCATAGGTTCATATCAAAAATGTACAAATCCAATTATGTGACCCTTCGTTTTCTTTAGGTTTTATTTTCAAAAAAATTCTTAATCTGTTTGAAATGTGTTAAATATCATAACTTCCAAGTTCTTGGCTAGACATTTCCTGTAAAATTCTGTAATTCCTATAAACATAGCAAAATAGCAACTAGCCTGAGGATTTCAGGAGTATATTGCACCAGTCTTAAATTTTATAGCAGTATAAATCTGATTGAGAGGATTTGATCGCTAAACTATCAACAAAATCATTATTAGGAAACTTATGAAAAAGTTCAAGAAGTACCTCTTCAAAAAGATAAAGGGGGGCGACCTTCCTCAGAATGCAGACAGCACTCGGATGCTCGTGTTCTGAACTTTCCTAGCGATAGCCTCAGAGAGCTGCAGGCTGACAATAGAGGGCAGCAGACAGCACCGCTCAGACAGCCACAGTTTGGTGTTGAAAGTATGTTAACTTGCACAATACTGCTCACTTGCGTAACCTGTCTGAAGTGAAATGCAGGCACGTATCTGAGCGAGCCTACATTTTCCATTCCAGCACACATGTGGACACAAACACATTCTTCACCCAGGCTTCCTCACTAGTGCACACTGATTCTATTTAAGTGTTGCATTCAGTCTCATGCCTGGTGCGCTAACGGGTCAACCCAAGCTATTAACAGCACATGCATGAAATCATGACTCAGCTTTTCCATGGATAAATGTGTTTCTATCAAAGCTTGTCAGGGGAGCTCCAGCCAAATAATACCTTTGATTTCGTGATTATACACTTTTCATCTTCTTCTCCTGCTAATCCCAGAAATATGAAAGTCCTCTTTTATCACGCTGTACCAGCCTGCGAATAAAACCCACAGAGAAATCAAAGAGCCCCTGTTTGCACAAGAGCCTCCTTTTGTTAACCGCACCGGGTAATTGTCAGCGCACTCGCGATTAGTCATGCTGATCTGAATCATCAAGGTTTGATGCTCTGTGACTTTATATCATCCCATTTTGATTAATTGTCAGTACTGCAACCGTGAATCGGGGGAGTACTTTTCTCGGTTAACCCCGTAAAGGTAAATTCCACTCATTGTGTTTGGGATCGCTCCCATTTTGCCTCTTTATTTATTCAGAATCAGAGCTCACACTCTCTGGAATAACACCGGTGTTGTTTGTCTGATTTTTATTCTAGAAAAACACTTTTACCAGTGGAGGTTTTCTTCAGGATGAGGATTTGTCAGATGTAACACTTTATTCAATCAGCGCAGTCTCAGCGACAATCGAATCCATTCAGTCAGACACCGTGTCGCAGTCTAAAGCCTGAAATACCTGCCTGAATATCAAAACAGGATTTTATTTGTCAGGAAAGGTACCATTCTTCTTTTGCTTTCTGTGTTGTCGTGGCACATGCTCAGCAGTTTCTCTCTGCCAGGCCCAGAAATATTAGTCATCACATTAAAACTGCTGTTCTAAGCCTTTTCTTTTTGATTTATAATTTCATATAAATTTGGCATGAAAATTGATGTTTAAGAAAAAAAACCTTCTTGATGTGCCTCAGGGATTTATTTATTTTCCATTGACAGTGTTGGACCATTCAAACGTGTAAAACCTTGCCTGTTAACTGAGTCTACTGTGAGAACCAAGAGGAATGAGAGTGAACGCATACACTGATATATATGTCCAGAGGAAGGGAAGACATTTCCCTGACATACCAACCACTGACTTTCCCTACGGCGATGACAGTCAAAAAAAAAAAAAAGGGTAAAAGACTTGAAAGCTTTCTTAGTCATTCCAGATTTTGTTCCCCCGGCCTTTAGGGAATCTTGCAGACATGTACCTTACTGTTTGAGTTTATGTTTTTTATATGTTCCAGATCCTTCAAAGGATTTCTGTCCATGAAAGTTTCACAGACACTGAAACTTTATTATATACAATATATATATATTTTTTTAAAGATCCAAACATAACAGAGAAAATGTGGTTTAGCTCATTTAGCTCATTGCTTTGGTGGAACAGCAACTGGATTTGTTCATTCACTCTCTCATCAAAAATACATCAAATTATCAAATGGTCATTGAAGACTTCAGTTTCATGTAAACAGAAATGTGTTTGCAAAAACTTTATCGATCATTGTTGAGTTTAGACGTGCTGCCCCCAAGTGGCCAAATAACTGCCAAATTTCGTTTTACCTGGAGTGTGAGGTTACTATTTATTCCATTTATTGTTTTTTATTTAACAATAATTGTTCCTCCTATGTGCAGTGTCTCATTTAATCATACTCTTCTTCTTTTGAATTTGTCATTTCTTATACTTTGTATTTGTCAAACGTGTTTTTTCTTTTATCTCGACATCCTTTTTTTCTTCATCAGCAACTTCTAAGATAATCAAGACTCGATGCAATCACTTTGAAAGGGGTTATATATGTAATAAATTAGCATTTAAAGTAGCATTTAGATTCATTTCTACCAAACAATCAATGTTTTCTTCTTCACAATGCATTCACTTTGTGTCTTTTAGGAGCTCCGGCTGAAGCTCAGCGACTAGAAAAGGTGCATTCCACTGCCAGGTAAGAGCAGCTTGCCGGGTCATTTTCAAACCCCTATTCCGTCTCACATGGTCCTGCACTGCTTCCCTTGGCTAAGTGAGAAAAATTACCTCCCCATCAACTCTGAAATGTTTTGCTTCCCATGTTCACTGAGGAGTAACTGCTTCATTTGAGCTTCGGCAACAGAAGCAGAGGGAAAAGAACTCCCTCACTCGTATCCACAGAGGTGTGTAATGAGGATATTAGCTTTGTCAAAAGGTTTGATGAGCGCTGTGTCGATGTAGACACCAAGAGACCCAAACGGAAATGCCATTTTTATACAGATCCTACTGGCGCTTTAGATGCGTTGCAGTCGTGTAAAGTGACGGACATGAGAAGCAAACCTGTGGTCTCATAGGTCAGTGCGTTTCATCGAATGAAAGAAAAATCTTTGTCTTTCATGTGAGGTAATGAAGTTCAGAGCCGAGTGCTGTGTTTGAAGTGGTCCAGCAGTGTGTTTGTTGAGGCTGGGTGAGTTCACGTCTGAGTCGGCTGGGGCGCTGCAGGTCAGCTACACGGCGAGTCGGCCCGATGGCTCCGGCCTTTGTACTTCACAAGAGATGCTCGTGCAGGTACGCCGCTTCGCTTTGATCCTCGGGTCAGCTGAATCCCTCACAGGTCAGTCCAGAGCTGTGATTATGAGGCTCAAAGCTGCACTTGGAAAGATATGTTTGAGTCTCAAGCACAAACAAACCCTAACCGGCCATCTGCTGAGAACAAAGCATCTGCAAGGTGGGGGGGGGGGGGGGGGGGTGTTGTCTTTTTTTGTGATACGCCCTCCGTCGGTCTTTAGTCAGCTGACTTGCGTGACAGCAGACCTGAGTCTTAAAAGCATTTACGGTTTAAAGCTGCCACTAGATGTGAATGCCGTAGTATAAATGAGAAAACATTTGCCTCGTTCCTTCAAATCGAGATATTCCAAAATTGGAGGATAAATTCGTGTGAATTTGGACGCTGATGGACGCTGATGCAGAATCATGGAAGCCAAGCCCATCGTAGCCATTTGCAAGAAACCAGAGCCATCTGTGGAGCCAACCATGCCAACAGGGTTGGCTTTCCAATGGATCTGTGACTTCCACAACAAACACAAGTCTGGTTTTCTTTTATTTCCCATAATGAGTAGTTTGTGACACAGCTCAAATGAATGTCTGTATCCCTTGAAGCCATTATATTCTCTTGGCATAACAAGGAGACCACCAGACTGCGATGGTCCAAGGCTCGCTTCCAGCTCTGCGGATGTGTTTTAGATTAACTACAGTTGAACGTAAACACATAGGTGCATTGTTTAATGTGTTTGTCTGCATGTTGCTGAGTGCTGCCCCCATGTGGCCTACATAATCATTGGATACCCGGTTGGTGACTACATTAGCATTCATGTGCAATCGTGTTTCTGTTCACACGACTGACTTAATCCCAATGTAGGTGTCTTTTTTTTTTTTTTACCTCTGTTTATCTCCTGAGGGAAATGCGTGGCGTTTAAGCTGTTACCACCATGACAGCGTTCTGTTTTGGATAGCGAATAAGGAGCTGAATAAGTGCTGCAGCATCGATAATAAATAACAAACAATCATTTGTAATGACTTTAAACACATCTAATATTAATATTTCTACAATATATGAAGGAATCTGCAGCGGCAGAAAAGCCAAAAGTGTTCCTCATCCTGACCTTCGGAACCGGTCACATGTTTTGGTAAGGCAGCAAGAAACTACAGGTAGCTTTCCAATTACTCATGACAGGCCATGATGAGTGCAGGAGAGCTATTATCAGCTCTGTCTCAGGCCCTGAGGTGCTTTGATCATTTCCTCTGCTCTTCTTCCAAACGTTCTTGGTTTACAGGACAACCCCCCCCCCCCCCCCCCCCCGATGAGTTTTCTGTGATGATATCAGCAGGGATTTTCTGTCTCCGGCCATCTTTGTCAATCTTTCGGTGTTTTGAAACGCTGTCATTACATCAAGAGTTCATTTGGTAAAATCTGAATCCAACACACTCCGGGCGCTTCAACACTGTCGCTGTGTGTCGCTGTTTTTTTGTGTGTGTGTCTGACGATTCGCTCCAGTGCTCTTTATATGCTGTCATCTATTTTTTTTATCAAGATTTTAAAAGAATAATTCCGGTAGGAGAGAAAGTATATTTGTCTGCGTTGGTGTCGGGGGGGGGGGGGGGTGTAAAGCGTTATCGGGCGCCTGTCCATGGAGCAAGTCGTCTTTGTTGGCATTGTTGAAATCTCTGGGAATTCCCGGGGGGGGTCATGGTGCATCAATGCACGCCACACACAGCAGATGCTGTAGATCGCTATCTGGTGGTTATAAAAGACGGAGGGCTGAATGTTGTGAGTCTGTGTTTCTGCTTGCGCTCGCTGGTGTTAATCTGTATTTGGTTCTACCCATTGTGGGGAAGCGCTTTGGAACTGTTGTGTCATTAATCTTGATATGATTGTTGGATTTATTATCAATGAAATCTCCCCTACACTCCGCCGACTCGTAATTATTTTCAGCTGAACGCTTGTTGGCGAACACAACGTGCTAGTAGTGCTAACACATCCAGTGGTTTGGATTGAAAGGCAACATGCATAATGTGTAACGCTAATCCAGCTAATTATGGTAGCATTCGTTAATGGTTATGTTGTATCATAATAACCATAGGCAAACATTTAAGATGCATTTCAATACAAACCATTAATATATGCATATAAAATAAATAAAGAATAATAGTATTGTTATAGAATAGTGTGAAGTTATCCAGCTGTTGTGCTAGAAGATGTTAGCCGTGTCAAAGCTCCGGCTTACATCGGGGTCAGAGGAGAGGTGACACCTGACCATCCAACAAAGCACGACTCTGCTTCCGTTCCATCAGGTGTCTTTCGACACAACTTTTTTTCCTGTTCGGGAACGGCGAGACGCTTCTTCCCCTGTGAAGTGGGAGATATTTTAACCGAGCTCTGTTTGATAAACAAGAAGGGGTCAAAGATCTGTTGGTCCGTTTGAGGCGCACGTCAGCGGTGAGAATGAATTCGCCGCCATTTTTGAAAGCCAATCTTTTATGTGTTACACAGACGCATAGTTCAAATCATAAAGGATTTTACCGGCGACAAGCCCACGGATCCACGGACCCGTAATGTGTATTGGGGTGTGGCAGACTTTAGGGGGGGGGGGGGGTTGCCTTGCATGCTGCAGCAGTATTTACAGTGTAAACCAGGAGGCTGGTGGAGGAGTGTGTTCTTATTTATCTTGGCTTTGGGCTTATCAGTGCAGATTGGATCTGTTATGAGAAACATTTTTGTGGGTTGCCTCTGCTGTGTTTGTAGTTTGTCTGTAAACGTTAGAAGGAATTAGACGCAGTCGATTTGTGCGCGGTAGTTGTCCTTGTTTGTCAACAGGATTGTTGATAAAGTTATGACTAAAATTTCACAGAATCTTGTCAGGTTTTTTTTCCCTCTTCATGTTCATAAATATCTTTAAAAGTAGCATCCAACTGTAGTAAAACATAATTATTTACTATACTTCATTATGATGCTATTGCTGTTTCTTTGTTTGTTTCTGTTTTTGGGGGGGGGTGCCCAGAAATGTTTCTTGTACTGAAAAAATCCGCTCAACTTTCTGTCCGAGTAAAAAACATTCTGATAGTTTAAGATAACCGCAGTCATTGCAGTCGTGCAATGGATGAAACCCAGTCCTTCCTATCAAACCACATTAATTTGGTTACTTGAGAAAGCAGAGCGAGGAGCGCTTTCCTCAGCCCACTGCACTTTAACCTGAAACTTTCATCGCCCGATGTAGGTGGGTCTGGCTACAACAAAGGATAATGGTTCTGATGACGGATCCCAGTGCCGTCTCACTGTGTGGCATGCAACCGGCTTCTGTGCTGCTGCCGTCACACACACACACACACATACACACCAGGACATTGCTTTGTGGATCAATCAGAGCTGTGCCAAGATCAGCTCGGTTTCAAGGTGATTTATAATTATTTTCTGTCCAGGGACTTCCACCAGACTCCGCTGGTTACAAATGAATCAAGCTTGTTGGGGTTTATGTGATGGCAAGTTTACAAGGCATGCAAGGTGACTCACAGTCCCAGAATGCATTGCAGCATCTTCGAATCATTACTAATACTTCAGTGGGATTTTTAAGGTTTTCTAGAAAGTACACTGAAATGTATTTCTACTTCACTTGGAATTGTAAGTGAAATGCAATTCAGGGGTGGAAAGTATTGATGATCTGCAGGTAAATATAAATTTATTTGTGAAGCCTTTCCACATACAAAAGCTGGACGTGTAGACATCGCTGCAGCAGGTCGATGTTCTTTAGCCAGATAGGGATTCTCGTTTATTCCCATTAGTGTGTAACTACAGTAATTGAGTAAATGGGTGAATGCTGGCTTGTGTAGATACTCAGGATTCAGATAGAAGCTGTTTGTCTTAAAGGATGAACGACTTAATTTGGAAGAAAAACATAACGAGTGCACTCGGTGAACCAGTCTGAGTTCGTCCCGGTACAGGACGGATGTTGTCTAGAAAGACGGTTATAAACTGTGATGGGTGCTTAAGATCGAAAGCTTTGATGAAGACGGGATCACACCAAATTCCAGATAATGGGTTCATTGACAATTTTATTTGTTAGTATTTTCATTAATCCTGTTATCTAATCGTATGTATTGAAATTAATATTTGAGTGTATTTTCATTAACTGTTGAGCTCTGGCAACAGTATTTAGCTGCAATTATATCTGTTGTATTATATAGAGGCAGAGTGTTATTACCTCAAAATATTACTGCCAATAAGTCTGAAAATGGTCATGAAGCAGAATTATTCCTATTAATATTAACCTCAGCTTTTACCACTTCAATAAGGAGATAGGAGTGAATGATAGTTGTTTACTGCAGCAGATGATAGGTGATAATTAGTCTGTCAGAGAGGCTCTGGCGGTTTGGCTCTTCATGGAGATTGTGATCAACGGGCATCTGCCTTGAGCAACAGAACGAGAAATCCCCCATTGAGTCCAGGCCCTGGTGGCGGCGGCTGATGACTCTGCTGAAACTGAAGCTGAGATGGTTGACCTGTTGCTAGCGTCCTCATATAATTCCACTCTGGGGCCAGTTTTCATGTAAACAAAAACACAGCATACATTTGATCCAAAATGTTGGCATGAGAAATAAGCTAAAGGCTACAGCTACATGTGAACAAAGTAAAAGTCCTCCCGACTAAGCTTTCGGTCCCTTTGATCTCTTTGTATTTATACATATCCACCATAATTTCCAATAACTTGTGGCATTGATGAAGAAATCAGCTCCGGAATGCACATTATCTTTTCCAAATGGATTCAGGCCTCGTAAATTTCCCAACGTATTCTCTTGCGGTGTTTGTTATTACAAGAGGCATTTTCCCTCTTTAACGTGGAGGCTTCAGGCTACGCTGAGCCCTGACTCCGTGTGAATTGGAGCAGGAAGCCCCTCCGTGATTTACGCCTCTTCCCCTCCCAGTGACAGTGCAGACGCAACCTGCAGCTAACTGCAGGCTAAATGCGGCCTGGCGCGGCGCTGAGCTAGCCGGGTTCCTGTCTGCAGTCCACCCGCCGCTTCTGCACGTCAGAGTGGAAATAGCTCCACCGCTAATGAGCATCCTTTCAAAGAATGACAAATTAAGGAGCGAAAATGTGTGTCAGTTTGTCATAAAGTATTCTCCCACAGAGAGCTTGCCTGTGGATGTGGGGAATGTGAATCTGCTCTGTTGTGCAGCAGTCAGGCGGACAAAGAGCCGAGCCGGGGCCGTCAGCGACTGCGGGACACACTAAGCATCTGGTGACAGATCCGTCGGGAAGCATGACCACTTTACACTGGGCGGCCTGTGTGTGGGAGTCCTGGATGGATACATGGAGTGTTTTCACTGCAGACTTAGTGCACACCTCAGGAATTCCAGCGCGGTCCCGTCCTCACGAATAAAACCTGCTTGTATGCTCTACTCCAAGCAGCCATGAGTTTAATTGTCTGTGGTGGGGGTGGGGGTGGGGGGGGGGGGGCTGCTTCTTTTTCGCCACCTGTCACACAAACACAACGGTAGATGTTCTTCTGGATCCCGCATGAAACTCCCGACAGATATCAGCATCCCGCTGCATTCATGCAACTATCACACATTCAGCAGAATGAAAATAAAATATTCTTGAATGTTGCTGTTTATCAAATTTTAGATTACGCGTGGACTTTTATCACATGCTTCATATGATCGTGCTTCATATGTCATTCATATCACTCCCAATTTATTGTCTGCTCTTCCCCCCACGCCGATGGAAAATTGGGTGAAATATATATATAAAAAATGTTAAGCTTCACAGCAAAACAGAGAAAAAACATTTTGGTGTGCAGTTTATAAAAGGATTTAAAAGGTGCAAAATGAGGAGCAATTTATCTGAAAGAATGATTTTGTGTGGTATTCAAACAAAATTAGGGTACTGATGTACTTTTAGATAGACATAGAGAGTTCAAGGTTTAAAACAGAACATGACATCTCAGCTCGACCCATGAAATGACTATGACATTGGTTCTTACTTCCATACCAGGAATCCTATTGGCTAAATATTAGACACACAAAAATGTAAAACTCTGAATGCTCTGCTGCTGTGTGAAGGACGGATGCATGAATGACCTCAGTTGGTAGTAAAATGATGTCACTGTCATTACTTTTCTGGGATAAGAGCTGCAGTATGGAAACAGATCCCTTCTTTTATGAGGAGCTCTACGTACAAACATATTAGTGGAAGTATCTCAGCCTCAGGGCACAGATCTGGAATTCGCCGCTTGCTGAGCGGATAAGAGAGCGCTGCCGGCGCTGCCAGCTACAGCAGGAGGTGGTGCAGAGTTCAGCTGTAGGTAAAACTTACCTGACAGACTGACCTGGAGCTGCCTGACTGCTGCTGGGGGGGTGGGGGGGGGGGCTGACAAACAATCAGAGGAGGCGACACATAAAGAGAACATTGTTCAAAATGAATCAGCTGCAGATATTGTATGTCTATTTACAAATGAAGCGCCAGCAGCTCATCTGAGCTTCTCTCAAACATCTGAAAGAAGAAAAAAATACCGATAATGTCTTAAATGCAGTTTACTTTTGAAACAGGCAGGAAATCTGAAATTCCAAATTTGAATGATTTATCACACATATTGTCCAAACATGCAGAGGGCTTCAAATTCCTCAACTAATGACCCCTCAAAAGCCTCAAAGACACACACACACACACACACACACACACACACACTCCTAACACATAATATTTGTTTTACTTCCATCACAACAACGCAGCAGTACACGCTTTAAGTTTAAGCATCGGTGTGTTTTTGAGATTTAAAATTCGTCTCTCTTCGCCGCCCTGAGGCTGTTGACTTGGATGTATCATCTCAATCTGCAGGGCCGGTGCCCATCCATCTCCCAGACAATTGGGATCTGACTTCAAAGAGAAGCCCTTTGCTTCCTATCATTACCAAACGTGTAATTAAGTCCAAATGATGTCTATTAATAACCTGCAGAGCAGAGGTTTAGAACATAATGACTTAATGTGGACGTAGAATCGATGAGGGGACGTCTAGGAAGACATGATAATTTGAGGAGCCGGCTTGCGTGCTCTCGCTGTGACGGTGATCGCCGTGGACCAGGTGTTGAACTTCCTGAATACATATATTCAGGTTGGTTGTGAAAGGGCTGTCACCATCCCTCTCATTACCTACAAATACCTGGGCCAGGTTACCTCTGTCCGGCCATCGCAGAGCGATGTCTGACACGCCCACTTTAAAGCTGCAGTAAGACGTATGCATCTACCAGGGCTGCTGAAGCAGTAGCAGTAGATAGCGTACAGACATTCTGATCAACAACAACAACAACAATAATAATAAAAGAAGTGATGCTTAATGAGTCCTGAATGTGGGATGATTGAGGTTGAGCTGCAACCGTCGGGCTCTGTTTTTGGTTTTGTTTCTTATCTCTCAGCTTTAGGAAAGTGATAGTTCTTTCAACGGCCTCCTGGCAGGAAATGGGAGGAGGGCCGCCTCACATCTATCTCAGCTCGCAGTGACGTAGCACTCCTCCAGAAGACGGGGCCGTTTGACTGATGGGGACAGCTCGGTAATTTCCCTGCCGGCTGAGTCATCAGAGAACGTGAAGACATAATTAGCTCTCAGGCGAGGGGAGCGTTGCTTTAAGTTTAGACACTCCTCACAAGCATTTCACTTTTGCACCAATTATACGAAAAAGAACGACGATTTCACTCCTCCGATGAGGAGTGGAGCTGCATTTCATTGTTGTGGATGCGATGATTGGAAGGTATTTGGCGCAGCCCTGAACCGCGTTTAATATAAAGACGTTCTTGTATCTCCGAAATGCGGAGAAGCAGGTAATAATGAAGAGTGATGAAGAATTACGTCTTAAACGCCAAAGCAATTGATGTGACCCTGCAGAGAAAGATGGATGGATGATAATCCACCTCTAAGGAAAACAGAATGGACAGTAAAGTCACTAAAAGCTGCCAGTTCCGTCTCTTACTTGCCTCAACCCAACTAAGCCACACATGTCACATGTCTGGTGAAACTGTCTGCAGGGGATAAGTGTCCATCCCCAGTGGGACAGTTCAAGAACAATCCTGTGTCTGTCCATTTTGAGTTCCTACGTATGGCAGAGTACGTTCCCTTGTACTTTTAACCCTATGTAGCAGACGACGTCTCTCTCCAAGGTGCTGAAACCAATTTTGTCGTCTGCATTTTGTCCTGTTTTCCACACGCTGCTGACTACTATCCAGCTAGTGGACCTCTTTGACCTCTGCTATTATATATGAAGCTGTTTAGCTCTCTGCTACTGCTGTCTTGTGGGTTATCTCCATGATTAAACTGTTTCAGCATGACTCAGAAGGTTTTCTCCTGTCCCAGTTGCAAACTAGCATACTGTGTTTTCTTAGCATCTCGTTTGCGTATCTGTTCCTCTCACTGTCCAAAAACATGGCGTATAGATGAACTGACGAATGAGGGTGTGTATGGTAGTTCCTGTGATGGGCCTGCAACCTGTCCAGTGTGAACAGTGGGACACAAATAAGATTTGAATCCGGATAATGACCACATATGAAAGTAAAATGATTTTTGTGATCACATTGGCCCGTAAAAAATGTATTTGGGCCACATTTAGGCAGGAAAATTCCTAATTGAGACACTTCAGCATCGCAATGTGAACATCGTCGCTGTCCCAAAATGGATACGAATCTGGTTCCTGCCGATGTGATAACAGTGATTAGTGATTAGCTATAGCACTGCTGTATTTGATTTTATAATTAGCTGGAACTCTGGTGATATTATCTGTTGCTAATCAGCCGGCTTGTTGTAAATGTCAGATTTGGATTTACAAATCCAGATTATATCATTTTCAACTGCAGCAGAAACTCAACCGGAGTTCAACCAGTGATTGGTGCACGTATCTCTAAGACAGTCAGTGTGACAACGCCCACTCTTAAACACTTAAGAGAGGTGGGGAATCACACGGACAGGTGATTCTGACTGTTTACATAGGAAAGACCTGAACCTGACAAAACTGTTTAGATTCCTTTGTTTCCTTTTATTGTTTCTGAATGTGGAGAAATGTGTGGTTTAACCAGCCTGGTTTGAGTGGAGGCAACCTGGAGAGATTTAATGCTCTACTGGTTATGGGTTTCCAGCCACCTTTATGCACCTCTTGTGCCCATTTCATTTCTTTAATCATGATTAATGAACCAGTATCATTAAAGTCAGAGGGCTTGGGTTATTAAGAAATGGGGAGAACTGCACACATGGATGCCCCTGTTGATTTGTCTGCTGCTCTGCTGTATATCCTGATAAATGCGCATCATCAGTTTCAGAATACTAGCGTTTAAATGTAACGCTTCACGAAAGTGAAATCATTTAAAGAAACACACGAGGTTGGACTTTAAAACCCTTGTGGTTTGTTGATCAATATTTATACAGTCACTTTTTTGAACATACCGGTATATAAAAAGAGTGAATCCCCCTCACTGGGTCGTTCAAAGCGGTTGAAGGAGATTTTTATCCAAAAGCAATTTAGCCTCAATTCATCTTGTGTTTTCTTAAAAAAGACTTAATATATAATTATTTTTATTTTTATTGGTATTGTTACATGTCGATGATTTATGTACGAATGACTTTCAATGGAAACAAGACCGCAAGGGCTTTTCTGAAATGCTCCTCTTAGACAGGATGTTGGACTGTACTTGTACTGTAATACATGCTACTGTTTGACTGTACTTGTACTCTAACATTCTATCTAATAAATATATTCATCATCAGGTAATGTCTGTCAAATCTGATGCTTAAAAAGCAATGATCGGCACACAGCTCATCATCACCATGCGATTGCGCCTTTAGAACCTCCTCACCAGAGAAACTCTGAGCCATATTATAGTTGTAAGACGCACTGTCCAAAAACCATTGTGTTCTCCAATCAGCATGGCTCCAAATTCCAAAATAAAACGTGAATAAATCATCTTAAGGTGTTTCTACTCGTCACACCTGACTTTTGTAATTGGGAACATCAGTGCAAGTGATTTAATTGATTCGATTCAGCCAGACTGGGTCAGCCTGCAGATGGCGCCCCGGTTCCTGGGTCCTCTGTCAATCCGGATTGAGACTGTGCAAAAACATAATATAAGAGCAACGATTCATCCTCATTCAATCAATCACCCAATCAGGAAGTTTGAGGAAGTCTTGGCCACGATAGCCTGAAAATTCTTCTTAAAATCATCCTCAAGCAAAACAAAAAACATTCATCACATGGGGAGAAAAAAGAAAATCTTGAACATATGGTGATGTGAACTTGTGTCCCATAGCATGTAAGTGGAAATGTGTTTGCTTGTGTTCAAACAGCAGCATCCTGTGTCTTACAGCGGATTAAGCCAAAGTCAACAGAGAGATGAGTTTTAAACAAACTATGCTTTACAGACAGTCAACTGGTTTTAATCTGGGATCAACAACCATAGAGTGGGGGGGGGGGGGGGGTCCACTGGAAAATAAACACTTCAGTGCAGCGTGGCATAGGTCTGTGAGAAAACACACACTTGGCTAAATATAGACAATAAAAAGTCTAAGATAGGAAATTCTACACATTTTTCTGTGTTTTCAATTTAATTATTTTTAAATCCTGATTTGCTAAAAAAAAAAAGAACAAAAAAAAGGCTTGTTTATGGAAATGATTTGTGCAAATACTCGAGTGGGTGTGACTTTTCTGAACCTAGTATTGTACTCTGATGAATTTTTACCTCTTATTCACCATTCACGCTAATAAGGCAAGGTGCTGGCCTTGACCTTTTCACACTGTAGTCAAAATATATTTTGTAAAATCCGTTAAATATAAAATAAAAAAGATTTGGCTTGGTCCAGGTTAGATAATCACCTCATAGACGTTATTTTCCGGTTTCTGGACTTCCTTTTCAAATAAACAGATAAATATAGATTTAGTGTGTTTAGCTGTCCGGCTGCTCTTCCAGTAAAATGCTTTGTTAAGACATGATGTTAAATGATCTATCAATAAAACTATCTAACGAGAAGGACTTTAAGGATGAGGGCGTGTACTCTCACTGCGGTAAATACATCCGTAGCTTTATGGAGGAACTTCTACTTGCAGTCAAATCCCACGTTACCGCAGTCCAACCTCAGAGCTGGGGAGGGTTTGCACCCTGGCATTGGGAGGAGATAGTGCTGAATGACTAACCTTGTCTGTGAGCGGGTCACCATGGCTGGCTAGCTGCCATTGGGAGCACTGAAAGTGTGAAAGGGATAACAAAGCCCCTCAATTGGCTCCCAAAGCTGAGCTTAGTGAGGCCTCTTTTCTTCCTTGGTGTGACTAGCAGCCAAGGCAGGATCCCCAAGAAGCCTGTCACTTTGAACTAATCCGTTCTCTGCCCAGCTGTAGGGGGAAAGTCACCTCTTAGTTTTATTACATTTGAATGCAAACAAGGCCGGAAGGCTGCTTGTGTGTCGCAACGGAGGGCCTGAGAGCTCCTCTGAAAGGGAGCCCCTGTAGTCAGGGAGAAAAATGTGACAGGAAGCTCTATCATTGATCACCAGCCAGACAATTTGAAAAATATTGCCTCATTCAAGGCGCACTCTTCTTTCGGGGGGGGGGCTAACCCAACACATCGGGCTGTTTAGCATCTCCACAGCCGTGAGATTGCTCCTGATAGCTGCATTATGGGGTCTCATTGTCGGCGTTTCACATTGAGTTTGGACTAAGAGGATTAACTTTAACAGTCCGGCAGTCAACAAACGCACGCATTCATTCATACAGAACACTTTAAACAGAAATCAACGGACCTTCCCCGGGAGGAAAAAAAGACATCTAACCCTCCCATAAACCTGTTAACGTTCTGGGAAATGAACTGCTATGATTACAACTTCATTTGTTCGTGTTAGTGCACATCTCTGCAGCTTTTAATGCGATGCATGCGGCTGTTTCTCTGACATTTACATATCAGCCTCTGACCGGAGATTTTTCTCTCTTTCTTTTTGCTCAGGTTAGATTCGCTTATTTCAATGGTTAATATTCACGTTTGGAAGGGAGAGCCGCCGCCGAGGGTGTTTTCAAATCCGTGACCTGCCCTACGCTGCCTCTGATTGGCTTGGCATGAAGTTGTTTCTCAGATAGCTCCTCATGAACCAGGTTTATATAGAGATCAACAGCAGTGCAACAACTTCCCTGGTCTATAACACCTTTTGTTTGTTTACACCGAGTCCTAATGGCATCCTAATCCTTTGTGTAAGAATGGATTCATATGGGGGAAAAAACTATTCATGTCCTCTGAACGATAAGGAATCCCCCAAACATGGTTCCCTCTTTAGCTGCTAATTGCTATTAGCGGCTTTCTTTCGCTTTTCTTCATTACGTGTACGCTGAAAGTTTTGGGAGGAATCAAGACATACAAGTCCCACCATGAGGGGCTGCTGAAAGAATTTCAACGGTGTGGAATGTCATCATACGTAGCCAATCAGAGTCAAGTTGGGCGTGTCATGGCATCGACATAGTGCGACTTCCCCCCGCCCAGGGCGCATCTTTCCATAGCCTCAAACTTTTTATCCCCCATGTGAATGCATCTTCCCTTCCCGGGCAGGAATGCCTGCACTGATATGATTTTTCCAAGCCTCTTCATTGCCAGCAACAGAAAAAGTAAATGTTCAAATGCACTAAGTGTAAATGTGTAAGTCGGGGGGGGGGGGGGGGGGGGGGGGGGGGTCACACAACCCTCAGAATAGTATCAGATTCTAATTGTTGCATCAACTGCGTTGGTTGGTGCACCCTGCAGCTACTCTGCTGTGACAGTGTGCACTTGTGAAATGATGAATGGCTTTAATAAGTCTGTAGCTCACGGTTACACCACGGGCAGATGAGATGATACAAACCTGTGTTTCTGTGTTTTAAGGGCCATGTAAAAAAACGCATGTCTGGACTAGCTTTATGGCTCTCTGGCACCGCGTCTCGTTAGGCTGCTGATGCACTTCAAGTCTGTGCGCTCACTAGATTTTACACAAGCAGATTAAGTTAAAAGATTGTCAGAGTTTAAATGACAGGTGTCCGCTTAGATGAGGAGGTTTCGCATTTCCTGGAGACATTCTTATGTATTAATTTTTCTTGCCATGTCTGAAAAGACAAAAGAGCAATAACCCAACAGAAAAACTCAAATTATAGCATCTGCAGTGGATTAAATGTGAGACGACTTTGATTGGCAGGTGAATTTGTAAAGCATTCATGTCAAAAGATGCAAGACTTTAATTGAAAGAAACTCATGGAAGTGATTTGATCTAATTCTATATCTCGGGCATTGTAAATGGACTCCAACATGAGGGTACTATAAGCTCCGTGTTCCTGTATCATTTGCCCTGTTGGATGCATGAAGCATCTGGACAAGCCACTTTCTACCTGTAACCGGAGAATCACTGAACCTCAGGAGCTGCAATTTATGGCGGCTGTGATCACACAAGTATCGTCTGACAGCGCCTTTGCCCCAATCTGTTTCAGGGAACTACTGTAGCTCTGTGAATGGCTACTGGTAATAATAGTATAGCTTTCCCCTCTGGGAGAGGAGTGAATTCAGGCAGGCCACATCATCCCTCTGCTTTTAAGCCTCGTGCACACTGCTGACGTATCACACAAATGCTTCTTTTATTACCTGCCACTGATTGTTTGCTGAATGGGGAATGGCCTCCAGGAACCTCCTAAGCATTCCAGGAGAGCCTTATATTATTCCAGTGGCAGGAGCAGCCATTGTGTCTCTGCCGGGTTGACCGATCATGTGGCCCAGACTTTGAAGGAGTTTGGAATAGCTGGATTTGATCTTATGGCTTCTTTTGAGTCAGGTGCACAAGGGGAAAGCAAGCTTACATGCACAGAAGCATGCGTCTTTAAAGGGACATTTCACCAACGTGTTTTATAACGTAATGAATAAGAAGCTTAGATGTCAGCAATCAATCAGAGTGGAAGAGTTACTGTTGATCTATAGCCTATGGCTTTCTACCAGTATCAAATCAGTTAACGGAGGTAAAGGTTGTGCTACAGCCTGTGAAGTGAATGTATTCAATATCAAAGCGTTTTAGCACCTTTCAGCTCATTGTTTTGATCTTGAAGCCTTAAACTTTTAAATCTTAAATTAGTAACTGTGATACTGGTGATTTTTAAATAGTAATCAAAAAAATGCCCCCTTTACCATTGCAACATATCCCCAATTGGGGGGGGGGAACACAGAGAAAAGTAAAGTTCCCTCCAAATTAGGAAATTCAGTTTAGTTTAATTGAGTCTAGTTTCTGCCGTTGTTACTGTAGTTCTTGTGTGTAATAATTATGTTGCGCTCAACAACTCTAAGAAATGAACTGGAAAGAATAAATAAATATATATATATATATATATTACAACAAATCAGTGGTAGTACAAAGGTAAAATTAAAAGCCTTCAACCCTTTGATTTTCCCTTTAAATATAGTGGTTTCTATAACTAGCAAAAAACATGTTACAACTAAGCAACAACAACAAAAAATTAAGATTCAGTTGTAATCAACATTTAATAACTTGTAGAAGACTTGGAACTGTGTTACTGTGTGTGTATTTGTGCGCAGACTCACTGTCCTGTAATCTACATTAGCCTCATGTCAATGAGCTTGGCCAACATCACTTAATTAATTATCATCCTGCCTCTGACATCACCAGTCTGGCCAGCTGTGTTTTTCCGGGTGGAGGATGACACCGGCTCGCATCTCTGACCTCACTCTGAACTCCCAGCTTCCAGCCAATCAGGCAGCAGCGAGGATCTGCTCATGCACTTAGCTGTCACTCAAGGGCTGGATATGAATGGAGATGGAACATCTTTTCCAGATCAATCAAAGAAATAAAAGGAGTTCCATGGAAAATGTGTGTCAGTGGAGCGTTTGGTGACGCAAGTCAGCCGGCTCGTGTGGGATCCAAAAGGGAACGCCTCGCCCTCACCTGTCTGAGAAACACTGTCTGAACCTGTCCATTGTTCCCAAATCGCTATGAATAAATGTTTGAATCAATGGCAGGCTTCACTGCGTCCGGACAAAAGCTCCGCCTGCTTATGGTCAACCCAACAGCCTCAACAAATATCAGTGTTCCCTTCTTCAGGAGGCCTCAAGCTGTCCAAACAATGATAGTGGGGGGACAGCAACAAGCAACATGAGGCGGCCATGGGAACGCCGAATGCACATCTGAGAGAGCAGAAGGAGCAAATGCCTGTTATTTTTCTTATCCTGAGAAATATGTGCTTTGGTTCCACGTGGGTTTTTGTTAGCTTGTTACGTTCTCCAGGTGCAGGGCTCTGTGCCCATACATTTACTGCATTCTCCTATTTACATGCACACACTCTCATAACCCACAAAACATCAACATCCTGTGATATTGACAGAGGCCGAGTTCAAATGCTGCAGATGGAAGCTTCTCGTGTATCTGAAGGTTTGACAGACACTTAAACGGTCCTCTGTCAGCGGGACAGGGAAGTCAACACCCGACTATAATCAGTGTTCTCGGAGTTCATCTCCTAATAGCAGCTTCCTTTAATGTCCTCCAACTGCATGGTTGTGAGTGTCAGATTGATGCGCCTTGAGCAGCGATTGTTTCCCTTTATATTCTTGTTTAGTCTTCTGTTTGATATAATGCTATTATGGTGTTTCACATTAAATATGGAAAGTTAAGGACAAGTCCTGGATCTGCACCCAAATGTAATCAGTTCTTGTCAAATGCCCGACCCCGACAAAAACATTTATGATAATAAGAGAATTTTTGACATTTCCCATTTCTCAAAATTCTTTAAAAGGTGGGGGAAACGCTGGATCTATTTTTTTTTATTCAGATTTGTGCCAAACATTTTCTGTAATCCTGTTTTGAAAACAACAGATAAACCATCAATTAGGAGAAAACATCCCCCTTGGTTATCAATAGATGTAGTAATTGTGGACAGCTGAACACTCGAGTTAAGAAAGAACATTTGCTTTTAAGAGTCTGTTGATTATTGATTGCAGTCATCTGTTACATACAACTGAACAGCTATCTTAGCCTAGCATTCATAAAATGGAAATTGACCCATTTCTAAAAAGCATAATTTGTAAATACATTACTTTGTATGTTATGTGTGCTTTATGATGATTTATAACAAAGACGATATAAAGGTATTAATATTGCCATGCGACATACATAACACTGTTTTCAAGCACTGGTGCTTAAACAGCGACTTCCAGGTTGGTCCAGTATTGGCCTCCTTGCAGGGCTAAAAATCCAGTTTGTGGTCGAAACGGTGAGAATTCTTCAACTACCTGTTTGCCTTGAAACATTTATGTAATTGCTCTTCAAACAATGACAAGTGAAAGAACAATCCCAGAAATACTAGCTGCAGGTTTGAAGGACAGTCAAATCCATCCGAACAACAAGGGAATCTCTTTACACCTTAAGGGGGGGGGGGGAGGCTCATAATTACATTGCAGATCCAAAGAGGGGTTTGATTCGTCTCCCTTTTTATCTCTGCCAGACTTTGTCTGAACATCAGAGGCTGCAACACGATGAAAAGTCAACAAAACCGCAGGTACAGTAATGTTGTTGCTATTGTTGTCTCCATATTACCCTGACGACTGACATGCAATCTGCATTTTAATGACATGCAGACCTACAAAGGATTTGCATTATGTTCGTAGACAACTAGTACTCAGCTTGGCACAGGAAACAGTGAGATCTTTTCTTCCCTTTAGAATCCATGTCTTACCGCTTGTTAAAACTTTTTGTTTTAAAGCAACACAGCGGAGAACTCAACGGTTTAATCCTGCGCTAATATTGCCAGTGACTATGACTGAGCTATGCAGTCATCATTATTATACTAATCTCCTGGTTCCCACAGTTTCTCTGCTTGTGCCATGGCGGTGACCTCACTGTGAACCTCCAAATTGACAAATCAAGACTTTTGTGTGCAGGTTCTGAATGCGAAAAGAAAGTTTGCAAAAAGAATGACTTCTCTCCACTGTGGCTCTATCACAGTCTGTTTTGGTGCAACCTCCAGAGTCATGCACATTTACAATATGAGCGTGTCTTATCTCAGTAATTCCTCATGAAGCTCATGGAGATATGTGCCTGATGAATGTGAGCAGAATAGTTTCTTGACTGAAGCAATGCATTTGGGAGAACAGACAGGTGATTGGACGTGAAGATAACGTTTGGTGAAGTCCTGCACAGGTACACTCAGAGCTCGGAGGAAAACAAAGCTCAGGTTTCCTATCGGCTCTCTTTCTCTGGAGGGGGGGGGGGGGGGGTCAGATGGGTGAGGAGTCCGTCCTACATGGTGTCTGAGATGGGTAAGCTTGAGGATGATTTGCTCAAGGGTTGCCTTCGACACCAAATATAGGTCTGGAATCAGGCTTTGACACATTTACCAAGCAAACCACTCAGAATGTGTCAGCGGTTTAAAGAAATTTAAGATGGAAACATCTGGAAAAGCTGATAAAAGCTGTAAAAGTCAATCAAACCTGTAAACTTACTGCTAAAATGCTGGGAACCTGTAAAGTTTGATGATTATTTCTGTTGATTTGTCCCAATACCATGAATGCTCACTAGCCGAAAGTTTTAAAAAAAAAAAAGAAAAGGAAATGATGCATTTAGCAATCATAAGCTTTAATGACCTGCCACGTTGAGCCAGCGTTCCACATCGAAGCAACGCGGCCGCAGACTTCGGTGTTGCTTTAATGGAAGCTGTGATTGTGCAATAACAGTTCCTGTATCCTGCATGCTTCTCATCCATCCATGTGGCTTTTGAAGAGCGAGGAGTCGCGTTGTGATATATTGATATCGCATTAGTCTGTCATCAGACTGTTCATTACTCAAACTTATTTTAGCATGACTGTCACAACTGTTTTCGGTTACCTCGGGTTCGAGCTGCCGCATTCCTCAGCCCAAATCAACTGTGAGTGGCGCGAGGTGATGAAACCATCAAGAATGAGCAAATTCTACACAGGAATGTATGCGTCACTTAAAAGTCTACACAATCAGAGATTTTCACGCAGCAAACTCTCTAGCTCCGGGCTTCATTTCAACATTTGATTGCCCAAAATGCTTCAAGGACTTCTTACATCCTTTTTTCTTTTTTTTTTTTGGAGAAAAATTATAGCTTGCTGTGTGTAAAGCAGGAAGTCGTTTGTGTAGCTGATGCTTGCTTATTTGGTTTTCATGTCGGCATGGCCACAGGGACATACCTCCCCTGTGCCGTCGGCGCAGCACGCCGTGTGTCATTACCGCATTCTTAACACGTTTTTACAGTGGAGGAGCAGAAGGAGCAGCGTCTGAAGTAAACCTTCAGGAACAACTCATAATGTAGTTCTCTTGTGCTGTGAGCTCTAATAACAAAGTGATACGGTTCTATCTATGCATGGACTGCAAGCTAACAAGCAAGAGAATCACTTCTAATCCCTTTCATAAGTGAAGTGTAATTTCTGATACATGCACGTGTTGTAGGAAGGCCTGCAGGAGAGAGAAAAAACTGTGTAATTAAGTGCATCTTCACGTTATTTCCTTTGGCTTCCCTGGGATTAAGTCTCCTGTCAATCACTGCAGGAAGCCAAACGCTGGTGGACCTCCTGCACGGCTTCATGTCTCCCTAAGCGTAAGTACAGTTATGACGCCTCAGCGGCAACGGAGATCCCTGCTCCAAAATCCGTTGTTCAATGATCTGATTGATTCTGTCCGTTCTCAAAGCGGTTTGGACTCTGCATCATTCGGAGGGATGTCTGGAGGGCTAGATGACCACGACCCCTTCATTCCCTAAAGGCACGGGATACATAATCCAGTATGGAAACACACAAATGCAGGAGTAGGACCAAGGGGGAGAATATTCGGTAAGAATAGTCCATTCTCAATTCTGTCTTTAAACATTACTCATATGAAATAGGTTAGATAGGTCATATTTTCACATCTTGATAAAATATACATCTAATATAGCATAGAAATACAGACTGGGGAGACTCTGTAAAATGTACAGTGCATTTGGAAGACTAATTTTCTGCAGGTCTTGTTCTATATCGAAATGTGCATCCCTTTTTTGGGGGGGATCTGCACCAAACTTTAAAACTTTAAAGTATTCCTAAACCAAAACCCATCAAAGACTTTAAAAATCACCGAAAGTATGCAAATATTCATGCAAAGCAACCTTACAAAACTGCAACTGCATCTGTTCCAATGGCTCAGCCATTTCAGCTGTGAAGAGTTTACAACCAGGCAGCAGGAGTTTAGCTCAGGGCTATGAATTTATCATTATCTGCCGTGCCTCAGCCATTGCCAAATTGAACAAACAAATAACACATCACTCAGTCACATCTGAGTCAAAGTATAATTTACTGTAGATGCAGTCTTTAAAGTATGTGACATGAAATGTTTGATTTATGCACCCTCAATTAAAATCTTCATAATGGCCTTTGGTTTTCCAAAGTATGGATACCTTGTTTCTGACTCATTCCTCATCTACGATGTCATTAATGACAGAAAGTATTGTTGGTTGGACCCTGATTATTCAGAAAATATAATTGGGGAATTAATCATGAACTATTTACATTCTCTGACACCGATAGAGTCTCGGGGACAGAGCCTTGGTATTCCTCTAACCAGGCCTGTTTGGCTAGCTCTATTGAGGCAAAGTTTAGCTGAGGAATGTTCTGTGCCAATTATTCCCGGCGTTAAAACCTCTTCTGTTACTCGGATTGAAATCCCTCTTGACATCGTCCCTTTGCGAATTGTAAAGCCCCCCCCACCCCACTTCAGTCCCGTTTACCATTTCCACAAAATAAATAGCATCCAAATTTTATCCGGGTTTTGCATGGTTACCATTTTGTTAATGGGCAGTCTGGCCTCTCGATGAGAGGAGGAACATTTTTGGGGGGCACAGTGTGGTCGTCGTAGCAACACTGTGGAGGAGTGAATGAAGCAGATGTCAGAGTAATCCATCAGCCGGCAACTCCACAATACCACAGCTTGTGACACCTTCTGCACCACAAGAAACACACCTACTTCAACCCGAAAAATATATATAAAATACAAAACAACCTCCCACTGATTTACAGGAAGCATTTATTAACCAATGAGGAATGAAAAGACAATGTGGTTCTACATGGAATATGACAACAGTGGCCTCTAACTGAAGAGGCTACAGCAGTTTAGTCACACACAGGAACGACATTGAATGAGGACTGCATCAGGCTGGACCGACATCTCGCTAACCTCTTTCTTTATAATAATGAAACAGGAAAGACTTGTGGTTTCCATACTTGACCCTCCTGCGATGAAGACATGTTAAACTTCTATCTAAAACCTGTCCTGCCACGGCCGGTGACGACCACCTCTATTGAGCTTTGTTTAATTGGATTATCAACTATTAGTGCTGAGACTTTTGCCATGTTGGGACTGAATGTTTACAATCTAGATTAAAACACATTTGCACTGACAGTGACATTTTTAGCAAAACCAAAAATGGCAATAATACACAGCAGGTTCACCAAAATTTCATTGCCATTAAGGCGCCCATGAATCACAAACTCCTCTGATACTATAAATCTGTGATCATCTGTTACCCCATTAGAGAGACAAAGAATCTGGGAAACGTTCTTCCCTGATTCTGTTGGTGGCACGTGAAAATTTGGAATTTACAACAAAAGGAAAAACTGTTTTTTTAAATTGAACTTTTTTCTAGATGTTCAAACATTTTCTTCAATTCCTCATAAACTAGTTCACAGATCTTCGTGTAAATAAGTCAGGGGCATTTAAGGGCGTGATATTGATGAGCTTGTACAATTTGGTGTGGATTCAAACATAAATTTGAATTTAAATATCCTGTTATAAATCCAGAGGAGTGTGGGTGTATTGCCAAAGGTATGTAGTCAAGTTATTTATCGTTGTATCTAACTGCAGTGGAATTAAAGGGTTTGTATTTTACTAGTACATCAGAGCTACTCTTATAGAATCACAGGATGTAGATTGTACATTTGTCTTATAAGAAACAGACCCTGCACTTAAATACAGCATTCTAGCTAATAAGTTTGAGGCAGCAGCGAGCCAGAAAGGTAAGCCAGAAGGTAATGTCAGGACTTTGACTGTCCTATAGGTCGCAAGGCAATGTCTCCAGAAATGGTTTACAAAAATCACACATTTCAGACATTATATTCTGCTGGTGAGGAACAACAGCGATTCAGCGGGTCATTTCCTTTCGTTAAATCTGTAACTGAACAGTAAGAAATCCTAAATGAAAATATCTTACATAGTGACAGGAAATAAATAAAAAAATATTATATAAAAATAATCTTTTACAAAATATATTCTATCAACCAACAATAAAGGGGGAATTTATGTCTGGAAGCTCACATTTGCTTCTGGTGGTGTTGACTTTACTGGAAGAGTCAGTGTGGCTGCTTAGCCATAATGTTCCAGAAAACTAGCAGCAAACTGTCGTGAAGAGGGGACAGAAACAAATAATAAAAAAAAACCGATACTATCATACCGAGCACAGGATCAGTAGTTTAGGCTAAATGCACTTAAGCTGCAGTTTCCAAAATGTGTTGGTTCAGTTCAAACGTTTTCAGGGTTCAGCTCCAGTGTGTGAGTTGTTTTGTTAAAGAAAAAAGAAAATTGCTTACAAGTGCATGTTAATATTTATTCACCAAAATGCCTAAAAAAAGGCATCCATGCCAGCTTGGAGGCTTGCTAAATTTAGTCAACAGTGATTTTATCTTTTCAGTAGTTTTTTTTCATTGAATAAATTATTAGTTTGATATGAGTAATTGCTAATAGAGCGGCGTGGCCTGCAGAGAAGCCAAGCCTGGGGCATGAGTTGGCTTCATATTATACGAGCCCTTGCATTGAGTCCAGTGTCATGGCAGATGTCCATTGGCATCAGTATTACCAACACACCTTAGACATGACGTCGCTCCACATGTCCCGTCAGCCAGAGAGGGCTCTTATTCTGAAATACATCGACAGCACACACACACACACACACACACCATTCGCACAGTCCAGTCTACCCATATGTCTAAAGACACTTCCAATAAATATTCCTATTTACAGGTGTACACCTCTGTCCTCTCACTGCAGGTGTTGCACTTGACGTAGCAACACCACAGGAACTTGCAGTTGCACTGCCAAACACGGGAGTATTGATGCGTGTTATATCCCCGACCGCAACACATGAGGTCGCAGCTGTTGGGCTGCTGTGCAGTTTTGTTGCAGAGGCGTCCCTGTGTGCCCGTGCTGCCGGTCAAAGGGTCGGCCTCGCAGTAGTTGGGTGACCTCTCGATGTAGACCAGCTCTGTGTCCATGGGCTTGCGGTAGGAGTGGAGTTTCTTGATCTTCAGGAAAGTGGGCCGCTTGTTGCGGGTGGCTCGTACCGGCTCCACGTGCACAGCCTGGTTGTACTTTTCCTTGAGCATGTATCCCAGCTGACGGAACTTGGGGAGCGTTGTCCAGCACGTCTTGGTGGTGCACGAGCCCGACACACCGTGACACTTGCACTCCAGGCGCATCCCCTTTTCCAGGACCTTTGAAAGGGAGGAGAACTTCAGTTTAGGGTCGAGATCTTGGATGTTTAGTTCATAAGTTGTTTTTGGCACTCTCACGTTTATATTTAGACTGAGTGTTTCGGTAAATTACCATCTTCAAGTCATTGGATGTGAAATCGCGATGTCCTCACACTTTGGTGGTGAGAGTTTTGAGATCCAACAACGCATTAACACACCTGCATTCATTATTAGCCTGTTGCATAGCAACCTATTCTCTCTGGATCTGAAGTTCATTCATGCTGCTCTTAACTACAAATCCAACTCTGAATCAGTCCCAGCGGAGTCATCAGCCGCCACCACCATTAGCCCCACCACTGTCTGTACTCTATTGAGGGACTTATTTTGCTATCATCTCACAAGTGTGTATCCAACAAAGACTTTGGCAGACTATTTATCACACATCATCCATCTTAATAAAAAAATAATAATCTTAACCCTTAATTGAATTTCTCAGCAATTTTTCTGTGGGATTTAAATAGATTAATTAGATTAATTAATTACAGATCATAATTAATTACATTTTCACATTTTTTCATCCCCATCTCTGTGCAATAGTTTAAAGTACATGATGTTGTAACCACTTTTTCTAGATCAATCTCTCTCCAACAGACCTCTCATTGTGTAGATCCAAGATGTCCCCTGTTAGAGGTGAAGCTTTGTCATTTCTAACATTCAGCTGCATTTCCTACAGTTCGTTTGTTGCTCTCCTTCCATAATAAGCAGGTAAGAAGCGTAAGTTCACAGAAATACTCTGCCTGACATAATTTATGAATACTTCAACAGGTCGAGACAAACATTTTCTAGCATTCCAGAGCTGCTACAGTATGTCATCCTATGGCTGCTAGCTATATAATGTTCTATAACAAGACGGGCTGAGCCCTCAGAACACACTGCTGAAAATCAGACACTCAGACGGAAGCACGGAAACGCTCGGCATAATGCGTGTCCAGTTATGAATTTTATATTACAGGCCTTTAACAGCAATGAAGTAACAAGTTACTATTTGGAAACATTAAACAAAGGATGTGTGAGATTAAAAGAAGTACTACCGGTAGATAGATATCACAAATATCGACATTTAAAAATGAAGGGGAAACCCCCCCCCCCCCCCAAAAAAAAGATTTGTGCTGCACATGTTAATAAATCAAGTTAATAAATGTAAAGTCTTAGATACTGTGCTTGTCTGAAAACACAACCATGAAAGCATTTTTTCATTCCCTCCCTCCCAACCTGGTTTTCAGTTGCACGGATCAAGTCTTCACAACAATACCTCAAAAACAGGAGGTGTGACCGCCAAGCTTCTCTTCATGTGGTTACTTTGAAATTTAATGTGCAAATCGATGGATTCAGGCAGGAGCCGGGTTAATTTACGAGGCCTATTGGCGACTACAGAGAGTTTGGTCTGGCCTTATCATTCATCCTTTTGTTGCAGTTGGCAAAACATCCGTGGTATTCTCTGCGCACCCAGGGCTGAATGACGTGTATTCCCTCCTTCCTCCTCGCTGGAGATGGAGGATCTTCACCATACTTTTTAATTATTTTGCGGCCTCAGACTTTCTGGAGTCTCGTAAGGTAATTGTCAGAAGCCTTGGATTCGTACAGCTCAGTGGCTTCATGTCCTCGAGACCCGCCGATCGTTTAGTACGTGAATGCCGATGAAGCTGCCAGTGTTTGTCGAACACTATCGTTTGTTAATCTCCATAAACTTGAAGCTTGGCACACAGAACGCACACTGACATCATCTCCAATTGAACATGAAAGCCACACTACAATAATTACAGAGGTATCACCTCAGCAAGGGCATATTAAGAGATTGAGACACCATCACAACCCAACTGATGCTAGACCGCAAATATGTCTCGAGATGAAAGTGTTCCTCTTCCCTCGTGAATTCAAACTTCTCACTGTGACACTGAGATTAAAATCTGAAGCATACGTGTCCTCAAATTTCACAAACCCATAATGAATGCATACTTCTTTCTATATTGCTATAATATTTTCTATTGTTTCGCTTTGTGGAAATCTTCCTTTCAGCTTCCTTTCAAACAAGCATGACTGGCATTACAGCTAGCGCTGCTTATTCTGTGCGAAAAATCAAACATGAATATATATATATATATATATATATTTATTTATAAGTGTATATGTATATATATCTGTGTGTGTGTGTGTGTGTGTGTGTGTGCCAGGTCAGCGGGCACACTCAATATCCATGCAGTGAAATAGGAACTAGAACTCAAATACGGAGCCCTGGTGAAAAATCCCATATCTTACCATGGCAATCCAAGTTTAGGCCCATTTGGCCTGAGACCCCCCCTCCCCCCACCCAAGTTTCATGGAAATCCGTTCAGTAGGTTTTTTTTTTGGAATCCAGCAAACAGAAAAGCGGACGCAGCTGAAAAAATAACCTCCTTCTAAAGGAAATTATAATGAAACGGATAATGAGACCAGATGGGGAGAAGCCGGGTTCTGTTTGTTGGACACATTTCCAATGTGCGATCTGTTTATGGACAGAGCACAAATCAATCATTTGCATTATTTTATTTATTTACTGCTCCTTTTTGAGCCGCTTGTTGTTTGGAATGTCACTAAATGGATGTAAAAATGTTCTGTATTGCACTTTAGGATCGTTTTGCCCGACCTCAGCTGGGCTGGGTAACAATGTCCTTATCTAACCCTCATCAAGGCAGCAAATAAACACTTTCCAAAGTGAATCCTCCAACCATTGTTCTTATCTTAGAATGCCATTAGAAGCGCTACTATTAATTACTCCTATTACTCCTCTATTATTATGTGTAATTATTTTAGATAGTTTGCGTGAGCTGCTGATAAAGCATTGGCTCAGATTCGTGTGGCTTTTTCAATGGATCACAATGTTGACTGATTTTATTTTGTGGGTCTTTAGCCGAGACCCTATTCTGGACTCAGATTCTCAACAATGTGGGAATTTTTTTTTAGATAATGAATAAAGATTATGTTCAGAATAAAATCAGCCTCCTGAGTCCTGATCCATGAAGAAATGGATCCAGATCCAGAAAATGCTGAAAGGACCCTGACGTGAGAACTATTTCTGTGTGTTGCTCAGGTTTTAGTGACAATGGCATTTGTGGAAATAGCCTTCCATTGGTTAATCGCCAAACTGTGATAGTCTAAATGTAAAAATTAGAGCAACAAAACCCCTGACCTCATCTCAAAATAGCTCAGCATCACCAACATGTTCTTGGTCGTGATAAAATGAGGCCTTTCTGCTACCTGTGACACCGATGCAGCCATCGCAGGCTGCTGACGGACTAATCCTGACCCTTTGTGACCTCGCAATCCTGATTCCAGAAGACTTTGAAAAGCAATGTCTTTGTCAAAGTCGCCCCGTCACTGCGAATAACCGAGCTATTCGCGGACGCTCCTCTCAGAATCAATCGTGATCCAACCATCTGTTAACGATTAAAGTATTTACCTGATGAATGCTACAAACACGCAACAACCTTTCCAGTGTTTTCTGGCCCATTCTTGGGGCGGATTAGTTTGGGTTTGCACAGCGCCGGGTAGAACAACTTGAAGAAGCCAATCAAAGGTCCCTTTTCGTGCAGTTTGTCTGGAATCCTTTTGACTGGCTTTGGAGCAGAGTTAACGTGCGTTTTGTTTTCTCTTGTGGCGTCGATGCAAGAGACTAGAGAATAAGGAACATACCTTCCGGCCCACGTCGTTGTTGTGCAGATTCATGAGAGTCCTGGCGTTCTGCTTGATCTCCCGTGCGTCCACAAACATCTTGGAGAAACCCAAGCCGTAGTGGACATCGGCGGAGCAGCCGCCCCACTTCCACCCCTCCTGCTGGTTGTAGAAACCCTGTTTCTCCTTGTCGCAGCCACAGCCGCTCAGACTGCCCCGGGTGCAGGCAGCGGTGACCGCGTGGGCGACCCCTGCAGCGATAATGGCGTAGGTGAACGCAGCCTCCTTACTGCCTGGAATAAAGACAAGACATTTTGTTTTTATTCACAATTGCCAACAAGATTCACTATTTCAGGTACTGTCAAGCCTCCTTACATACCGGGCATAGCTGCCTCCAAACCAAATCATAAAATACGTGAGCCCAGCCAAGTCCAATTCATTAATCAAGCTCCCTTAGAATAGATAGACTGCAGGATGAACTGCAGATTGCAAAGGAGAGAAACCGGCGCGAGTTTCATTGTCTTCATGGTGAGTTATGAGCTAAGAACCTGCAGGATTCGGACTGTCTGTGCATCTTAGGGGCATAAATTCACACACTCACCAATTAATAGTCGATCTTCTGAGTGCGTTTGATTCAATGGGAGATGAAACGTTAAAGGTTTAGGGATCTTGTTTGGCGCCAGGCCCAGCTGCCATCACACTGGGATCCATCCTGGGAAGGTGAAGTCGAGAGAGGCATGCACAGCCTCCCTACAAGGATGGATTTCCACCCCATAAATCTGACCGCTTCAGGTCAACTGCAGTTTTTAATTAAAACGGAGACAATTCCTGTTGGAGCTCACACGGAAAGCATCCGCAGACGTTGCAGAATCGCTCCAATAAAATGATCACCTGTCAAATGTTGTGGTTTGTTTAACTCGTTAAGGTCGCGGTTCAGGCGCTGGAGTTCACGTGCAGCTGTTGAGCTTGGCAAGAACAAGAGGAGGATATTCTTCGGCATCACGCTCACGTTCGCCCGCCGTTAGTGGGAACGTTCTGGAAGAGCAAAGTGGAGCGTCAAACGGAGAAGCATCCGTGCACCGAACATGCACGCCCGCGGCATCAAACCGACTCGTTGCTCCGTTTCATAGCCAGTGAAGAAGTCCGACGTAGTGGGAGGAGGAGATCATCCATCCTGATGTACATTGCTGTGTCATTGCCAACAACAATCCCAAATTGATGTATTCTGTCAGTTATTCGAGTGTTCCAGTCTGCTGCAGCAGAACAATGGATTCAGACAGGCTCCGAGCGGGGCAGCTGGACCCGGGCGGCGCTCGAGTCGACCTGTTGGCTTCTGGAACTCGGCCTGATCCTCATCAACATTCGGGTAAAAATGTGAACTCTGCTCGATTCAAATCTGAGGAAAAGGAATAAAAGCTGTAGCGGTAGCCCGAAGCGGCAGGCTAAAGTCACGCTACCTGCCAAAGCTGCAGAACCTGGAGGTATATTTGTAAACCTCAGAAGGAGGTTACGTGTCTGAACTTGAAGCTTTTTCGGGGAAAAGTATTTTATGAACATGCATGGAGGTGGTGCGAGTCGATGAACGGCGTGCACAATTGGAAGCAGCGTTATGCAACCTCCGCTGTGTGTTACGTTCAGAGTATGGGATTTATCAGCTGTTTGCAAAGGCCAGACCGCACAGCGTCCGTCCCCCCCCCCCCCCAACGCCACACGTTCCTGTCACTGCCTCTAAATGAGCCAACCCCTGATCAGTTCTTCATAGAGACCCTGCAGATGCAGATCCAGACTCCAACTTCTGGCAGCGTTCCTGAGGAATCTTAGCCCACTCCTCATGGATCCCAGTCGTTCTAGAATATACCTGGTTTACCTGTCGAACCGTCTTCCTCAGATCCCACCCGAGGTTTTCTCTCTGGATTCCTGTAGAATGAATCAGGCACCAAACCTTGGAGAACATCATCTTCCGTCCAATGCGGTCCGTGCAAAACAGCCCCCCCCCCCCCCCCCCCCCGCCGCCGTGCTTCATGTAGAGATGGGGTTCATCAGCATCAGCTTCATTCTTCCTTCTCCAGAGAAACCAGAAGGTCCAGTTTGGTTTCATGGCTCCACAGAACAGCATCCCAAACCTTCTGGGTCTGATCCAGATGGTTCTGAGCTGGTGGAGATGCAGCGGTGGACGTTGGGTCACAAGGACAGAAAGTCTCTGAATGCGTTTGAACAGCGTCCATCCATCCGTTTTCTTGTAGGCGAGACGATCGTCTCGTCTACAGGCGCCTTTTTCCCGCTTTGCAGGTCACGGGAGTTGCAGGAACCTGGTGGTTAGCGCAGTCGCCTCACAGCCAGGAGGCGCCAGGTTCGACTCCCATCTGTATGGGTGTGTGTGTGTGTGTGTGTGTGAGTGGATTGTCACTGTGTAGCCTGCCTCTCACCTATAACAAGCTGTTTGAACAACACTTCACGTTGAAATGAATCTCTTTGATAAATGAGATCTGAGGGGGTAGAATTTGGTGTCGCATGCAAGTGAAGCAAAGAGCCGATCAACAGCGTATCTTTCCAGTCAAGCTAACACACACACTAACTGCAGGCCTGCGTGCTCAGGGTGGATGAAACGCACTGAAACGAGCAGACAAAGGTTAACTGTTACTGAAGATCTGAGCGGCGACGGATCTCGTTTACAGATCAAATGATAGATCTGGATGTTCAGCTGCGGCTTTCGGGACTCGTTCCGATTACACTCACACGACACGCATCTCAGGGCGTTTAACGCGATGCAGCAGCAATCAGGCATAAATTAAAGGCTCAGACAAGATGCAAGATGTAATCCCTCGTGACACTTGGCGTGAGAAACGGTACCCGGGCTCCGAATCCGTCTCCGAGACGGATGAGTGATCTTAAAGGACAAGACAAGTGGAACCACCAGCGAGCCGACGGGGGATTCTCCGCTTATTTCCGCTAGTCCAGAATGCAGTGCGAGCGTGGCCTCGAGCCTTATTCCACACGCAGGATAAAATCTGAGGCTTGTTTTCCCCACAGAGAGCAGAAAGCTTGTGTCACAGGTCGGACGCCTCTGGAGGAACGCTTTATTGGACAAATTCTAGCCATTTTAAAAACGTTTTCCTGAAGACTCGCTGGGGCAGAAATGTCACCATGCGAGTTAGAAGAACAAGAAAAGCCTGTAATTAAAACAGAACCGTTCTGGTGCCGTCGAGAAGCTTTCTAGTGTAACATCCGTTAATCAGGAATAAATCGGATCATTCAGTGTTCCACTCAGATCAGAATGAACACGCATCGTGGGGGGGGGTTATTGAAATGAAAGCCCACATACCCACTCGGAGCTCCTTCCCGAACACGGTCCTCTCCCCCAGGGCAGAGCAGTTCCAGCGCCCGTGCCTGAACTGGAACTGACACTCGTTGAGCCCCATCTGGACCCCCTCCCCGATCACGATGATCGCGTCGGGCCGGCTCTGGCAGATCGTCCTCTGCCGGGGGGCCAGGCCGGGGATTTTATTACAGATGATGCTGGCGCCCAGGGCGACCACCGACGACAGACCCCTGCGGGGGAAGGCGACACGTTAAACGCGGCGTTTTACCGGGAACCGCGTGCGGTCTGGTGACATTCCCGCATCAGGAGTCCTGAGACACCCCAGAGAGTTTGTCAGAACTGGAAAGTCTCTCTCAGTCCACCCGTGGGACATTTTTTTTTTTTTTATCTCAGTCCACCCGTGGGACATTTTTTTTTTTTTTTATCTCAGTCCACCTGTGGGACTTTTTTTTTTTTTTTTTATCTCAGTCCACCTGTGGGACTTTTTTTTTTTTTTTTATCTCAGTCCACCCGGTGGACATTTTTTAAATCTCAGTCCACCTGTGGGACTGTTTTTTTTTTTTTTATCTAAGTCCACCCGTGGGACATTTTTTTAATGCTCAGTCCACCGTGGGACATTTTTTTAATGCTCAGTCCACCCGTGGGACGTCCCGAACACTCACCCGATCTTCAGGTACACGACTCCAAGGCAGAGGAAAAAATGTAAAATCCAGCGGCGCGTCTTTCTGCTCATGGTGTATCTCCGCTCCGCCGCTGCGTCCTGCAGCCTTTACTTCAGTCCCACGCGTGTCCAGGTGATCCGGGTGATCCGGGCTGCAGAGTGACGCTCCAAAGTGTGCGGGAGTCCACTCCCGAGGTCATTGGGTAGGTGTCCGGTGCTGCGCTGGAGCATCGGAGCTTCCGTCTCGGCGTTCCGGTCTACCTGTCTCTATCCAGGGCGTGGATCTGCCTCGCGCGCAGCCTGCAGGTACACGTTGAGCTCACCTGTCCTGTCCTCAGCTGCACACCTGAGTGCGACCAATGGGATGTCTTCTCGCGCGTCCTCTCCCCGGACACCGGATCGGCCGGGCTCACTTCATGTCTGACAGACGAGCGGCTACCGGCACGGTTTTATTCCATTTCCAACAATAACCGTCCCTCCCACTGATAATACCCCCCCCCCCCCCCCAAAAAAAAGGGGGGGGGGGGTGATCCGTATCTGATCACGTGACATGTGGCACAAGTGGATCTTCAAAATCAATAATGTGACACAGAATGCAATGCACTAAAAATACTATTAAAATATAGTAATCAGAGTAGTTATTTATAATAGTGTAATTATCCATATAGCAAAGCCCAAAAAGGTTATTGATATATCATTGATTTTATTGATTTACCGTTTTCTTGTCATAATAGAATGCAAAGAAAATGTAAATAAAAAAACGACGAAATGTTATTTATTTGTTTATTTTTTACGGGACAAAATTATTACAATAGAAACACAGAAAACGTATTTAACGAATGAATTCGTAATGACGAGCAATAATACAAATTAAAGGAGACAGTTTTTCTGTTTTTGCTTCCGATGTTTGGAGGAAGGAAAATAAAACGCAACAAATAAAACACATTCTGGGACTTCAATTTCAAGAGAATAAAAATTCAGACCCAACAACAACAACGTGTAAAATTACTGCGACCACGATTTAACACCAAGTCGGATTTGACCATTTACGAGGGGGGGGGGGGGGGTATTTTATTTCTCAGACTTCAAGGTCTGAGAAATACCATGAAGTCCTAATCTCGTTGTATACCCACTATACAATGACAATAGGCTTTCTATCTATCTCCTTCAGTGAGATGGTTTGAGTTAAAGGGCAACAGCGCCGCCTGCTGGCACAACGGTGCAACGACTACCGTGATGATAGAATATTCATTCATCCAGCAGGCAGTGAACGCATCACGAACATGTTGGATTATTTATTTATTGGTTTATTTAGCAGGGACAGTGTATATTGATAACATTTCTGTAAATATACCAGAATTAGCCAAAAGGCTATTTTTCATCTGCAAAATCCAAGGGGGGGGGGTTTACTGCCATCTAAAGGTACCGGACTGTAGTTTATTTTTCCATTGTTGTCTCCACACTTCACACCAGTATGCATTAACACAAATATAGAATATAATTTGGTTAGAATCAAGGGGAATTGGTATTTCCTCAAAAGGCTCCAGTTGATTCCGAGTATACATTTTATTCTTGACTCCTGCCAAACTGGCAATCTTGCATGTTCATCTGTTTACTGGCTAAAACATTATAGCAACAAAAAAGTGAATCAAATGCCCGAAAGGCTGTTTTTTAATTACCATATTGCAATTCTAGCAAATTAAGGAGTCAAGAGTTGTTCATTTTTAATGACTAATTACATTAAAGTGAATATTGAATCCAGATGCGAGTCAGTTTATTCTCCTTCTGGCTTTATGCCAACATTACAAGTGAAACTGATTCATGTGTTCAGTTTTGATTTAGATGCAAAGTATTTTTTTCTATTAACAAATCTAAGCCAAACGCACTTAATCGGTCTTTATTTCACATACAAAGCAGATTCAATTTATCATTCAAAATGTGCAAGGAGTAAAAAAAATAAATTAAGTATCAACAGTGAAAAACAAATTCTTTTATGAGGCCACAAACAGTCAGAAATAAATCAGATCCACAAGCAGTAAATAAATAAATAACTGAAGGAACGCTGCTCCTCAGGAAAGGCAACAGAGTGTATAGTGCATCTCCCAGACAGGGCAAAATAACTGCCCTACAACTATACAATCTACTACCTCACCCTGTGTGAGCAGCTGGAGCTCAGAACATCTGGCTCCGTGATGATGTCGGGCGAGGCGTGGGCTCGGCGCTTTGAGAAAGACAGTAGGTTGAATAGTTATCTCCGTGCGGGTGTGACCCTAAAACTATACAACCTACTACCTCATCCCACAGCGCAAAACGGAGCCGCTGTCTGCGATGAAGACTCCTCAGAGCCGCCGGCGGGGTGCAGACGGTCCGCCTCAGGCCGACAGCGGAGTCCTGGGGAAGCAAAGTACAAACGTTGTGAGATTCAGTCTCCATCAGTGACGTCTCACTCCAGAGAAGAGCCAAGCTCACTTTCTAGCTGCACAGTGTGGGGGGGGGTATCTAATAATGTTCTATCCAAAAATAACGAGGTCAGAACGTTAAAGGCAAAGATAACGTTCACCCACGCAGCTCACACGGTCACGTTTCAGGTTCTCTGCAGAGATAAACTGCAGAAGCAGTTGATCGGAAGTTCAGGACCACGGAGAGCAGCTGCAGGATCAGCGGAGCGTTGAAACGCCGACCGAACATCGGGATAATTATCACGAGTGTAAACGTCACTGAACTAATTCAACGTCAGAACAGATTCCAGTACAGAAGAAACGGTCCAAATCCATCAAAGTACAGAGGCCGTTAGTGAAAGTGGGCGGCACGGTGGCGCAGCGGTCAGCGCCGTTGACAGGTTTGAATCCGACTTGCAGCCTTTCTGTGAGGAGTTTGCGTGTTCTATCAGTGTCTGCGTGGGTTCTCTCCGGGTTCTCCGACTTCCTCCCACCACCAAAAACATGCAAATGAGGTGAATTTGTTACGCTAAATTGCCCGTAGATGCGAGCGTGGCCCTGCGATGGTGAGCTGGCGGCTTGTCCGGGGTGTGCCCCGCCTCTCGCTCGTTGACTGCCGGGATAGGCTCCAGCACGACCCGGGAACGGACAGAGCGGTTCAGACAATGAATGAATGGACATTAATGAAAGTCTGAACAATAACACATCGATCGTTTAATCAATCTTCAGGACAGGAGTCGCATCAAGTCTGATTCTAGAGCTGGTTACATTCAAGAACTGAAATGATGAATCCCAATTGGTCCAACACGACCTGCTTAATCTGCAACCGACCACGAAGGCAACTTTAAAATCACTTAATCTGATATTTTCTTCTAAATTCAATCCCAAAAACCTCGTGTTCCCAGCAGTGCTCGACCTTTTTAGTTTAGGCTGTGAGTTCTTGTAAGTTTCAGAAATGCATCCTTTCTTCCCAACATTTGTAGCAGGACCGACACCCCTATGAAGCTAGCCATTTCTGATAATTAGCCAACGCGACTGGGACTTAAGGACTACTTTATCACGTCCGGACTTTTTCAGCGATAGGTCCAGCTAAATGCTTCAAAAAGGCGCGTCCCATGTCCTCTAATCGCGGCATCGCACTCCAACAGCGACGCCGTTAACCATTCATTACAACTTGCTAGCTTGCCCCGTCCCGCTAACAGCTAGCTTAACAGCACGTTCCAGCATGCGTGTAAAAAAAAAAAGAGGAAAAAAAGCAAACGTCATTCTAAAGAACGGAAGCTCGAAGTTAATACCAGGTGTTAGTATGAAAGTGTTTAAACGAGCGAGTGTCCGGTTACGGAGGTAGAGAACTACTTACAACGTAGAATTAATACAGTCTGCCATGTCGAAAGGCTCCTCCACCCTCATTGCTTCTTCTTCGTGGGTGGTGACGCAACGTACAGTGACGTTAAACGGCGCAACGTCGCCCCCTCCTGTTCGGCATGTGGACAGCAATGCATCGACTCAAAACTGCCAACATTAAAAATAAATATAAATGGAAAAACACAGAAAATAAAAATGCTATACATCAATAAATAAAAAACAGACAATATAACTACAAGAAATATATTTTTTTAAATAATAAAAATATATGTGGTAATAAATACGAAAATTAATATATCAATATAATTAAATATCCATAAATAAATAAAAGTATTCTGCTCTTATATTTATTTTTTTCATGATGCAGACATTTATATTTCCTGTAGTTAATGCCATCCATCCATCCATCCATTGTCTTCCGCTTACCCAGGGCCAGGTCGCGGGGGCAGCAGCCTAAGCAGTTAATGCCAGTGGCTGCTAAAGTGGCTTTATTTATTTATCCATCTATCTATCTATTTGCACAAGGATGTTGTATTTCCCCCAGCAGATGACCTCTGACTGAACATATTCAATGGGTTTGGATGTTGCACCATTGTTATAACAGCTGGGGGAACTTTTTTATTCCTGTGCTGGATAGCTGCTAAAACGAAGATGAAATACAGACAGTTAGCAGTAAGTTGTGTTTAATGCATAAGAAGTAGCCCATGGCAACAATGGAAAAAATAGTGCTTGTTGAAAGCCCCAGGCAGGTGATCCGTGTCAGCAGATCTACATTACATGGTGCCCATACATGAGACATGAGGTGAGGCGCCCTCTGACTCCTCTCAAAACACACACACACACACAGCAGTGTGAGTCCAGAGGCTCTTTGATGCTAAACACAACAGTGGAGGCAGATTGATGGCTTGTAAATGCATGAACAACAGTGCAGAGAGAGGTTTTTGGACAGGCAGTAGTAAGGACACCAAACTGATTGGAGAAGCAGATAATTGCACTGCAGCCTGTCGATCGTGCGTGGCTGTGATAAGACAACCCTTTGCTTCCCATACGACCGGAGCGACATTCCCATTCGTCATCGGACCTGACAATCTGAATAAATAAAGACACATATTTTGGTTTAAATAAGACTCGGCCGAGGTTAACATTTAAATAACATTGTACCAACATCATGAGGGTGCTGCCGTCATTTTCCAACCAGCTAACAATTAGATATTAAAAGCAACACAAACGTCACAGAAGAGCAAACTGACTGGCACGTGAACAGAGAGGATGGCAGCGCTGAGCGTCTATTAAGAGCTTCAGATGTTAAATCTTTAATAACATTCTAATATACTGAAAGACAAAAGATTGGCAGCAGTGACTGGTAAAATGAACTGGCTTAAATAATAATGCCCCAAAACAAGGTTGGAGCCCTGTTTGTGCTCCTGGTGTCAGGTCAGGGTCCCGTGGAGGCCGGATCAGGAGCTTTGGTTCTCCTCTGCAGCTTTGTCGAGGAGCTTGTGGAAAATGGGAGTCAGGATTGCCTTCAGGGCGGCGTGCAAAGACTCATTGTCCTCCGAGGCGAGGTCGATCTGGAGACAACGGGAAGCGTTTCAGTCACGCACGCGAAACACACGGAAATGCAGTCAATATGGACGTCGCGCTAGCGCTCACCCGAGTAAACGCTTTTATAGTTTGGTTGAGGAAACCGGCCTCCACGTCTTCCGCCGCTGGCAGGAGATGAGCGGCGCAGTCGAGGACGCACAGCAGAGTGAGTCTGTGGCCCTGTTCCAGGAAGGAGACGGACGACAATGACATCACACTGCACAAACAGCTGTCCGATGGCTTCAAAGGGAGGAGGGAGGGAGCGTCATCGACCCGGCTACCTTCTCCAGGGAGTCCAGGGCGTTCTGCGGGTTGACGTTCTTCTCGCAGAGGGCTTTTATGTCCTCGCTGCTGATGACCGGATCCTTCAGCTGCTCGAGCCAGGACCACATCAGACCGGACAGGACCAGAGGATCCCTCTCCAAACACAACCTCTCCCAGGTCCCCTCTCTGGAGTTGAGCTCCGTCTGCACGGCGTGACAGAAACACGACACCAGGAAAAGAAATCCGGATTTAAAATCAGGGATGAGAGGAAACGTATCCGAGCTCTTTCTGTCAGCTCATGAAAACTAAGCAGCCTGTTAAAACCCAGATATCCCAGAATGACAGAATGAAAGCTTCTCGTGGTCCGTTCTATGACCCAGGAGGAGACCCCCCCCCCCCCATCTCCCATCCATCCTTGAGCTTCATGGCTTCGTACTGTCAAATATTCCCATGCTGTGTACACTTGGGAGTATTTTTACCTGCCACAGCGACACCTTCGCGGAGAGGTCGTTATCCGTCAGGCCCATCGCCAGCGCTCTGGCCACCAACAGGCGTCGGCTCTCTGGCGTGAGCTCAGGCTGGGGCTGCTCCCCGCCGGCTACAGAGTTTCTCCTGGTTGATAAGGCTGGCCCCCAGTGGGCTCCCCCCCCATGCTCAGACAGATCTAGAGACAGACGCTGTTGGCCCTTTCGTAGCTGCTTTTCAGAAAAGGCGGTTCCCGTTTCTTGCTTTGCGTCCTGGAGGCCGATGATGTCCTGAGGAGGGGGGTCTGGAGACCCGGGAGGGGGGCGGGCTGTAAGGCTGCCGAGTGACCAGGAATGTTTGGCGCCACAGTTTATCTTCGGATCCCCCAAAAGGTGCTCTCGTGATCCCAGTTTGTGAAGGGCAGAATCGCTGTAGCTGAGGCTCCTGGCGTGGGACAGGGGGGGTCTCGGGGGGCTTTCTACATGCTGCTGCCCCCACAGAGGTTCCAGCCCATTATCACCGGTGAGGGGTCGATCGTGAAGAGGTCTGGATTGCAAAGGGAGTGGGCTGAGAGGCTGGACCGGAATCCCCTTCCCTCTCATCTCTTTGCCGAGCTGCTGGAGAGCCTGCCGGGACACGGTCTTCTCCACCTCGGCGGCGAGGTCGGGCGTCTCCAGCCGCTCCTCCTCCATCAGCGCCCGCCTGTCGGCGGCGACGTCGACCAGGAGCCGGCACACCAGCTGGACGATCTTTGGCACGTTCTTCATCTGCCGGGCTTCGTAGCCGTGCAGCAGATGCCGCTGCCGAATGAGGTACTGGGACAAGGTGACCGCGCTGCTTCTGGGTTCTGCGCAGGAGAAGATGCTTCGAAGGGGAACTAGAAACTGGGCGAATTCCCGGACACAAAGCAGCTGGCCTCTGGTCTGGATGGAGTTGGGTCTCTTGGCTCGCACGAATAGGATGGCCTGATCGGCGCTCATCCGGGATGTGAACACCAGGTAGCACGCCAGCAGCACTCCTGCACAGGGAGACATAAAGAAGGGGCGTTTTAGAAACACAAGCAAGGACCGACGCCACGACGGACCGCAGGCGGTCTGAACCTGTTCTTCCAAGGCCAGCATGGCAGTGGATGGCCAGTTTCCCCTCTTGAATGGCGAAGGACATGACCTTGACCATGTCGAGGATCGTTGTCAGGGAGGCCACGCCGTAATCCTTCCACCCAAAGTTGTAGTAATAAACTGAAAGACAGAAGAACGAAGACGAGCGCTAGAGATGGCATCGACAATGTAAGAGGGGACCGGACGCGGCGCCGGTGGCGAGGACAGTTCATATCGACTGGACTCGGCCGAGACGTTTTGTGGTTTCATCATCAGGTCCGGAAAGCACGCTCCTGTAACTCGACACCAGTGCAGACGTGTGTGAAACGCTTTTTATTGGCCTTTTAGAATATCTTGAGAAGGAAAAAGCGTAGTCCATAACACCGCTACGTTGCAGTGATGGAATAAATCCAGAAAAATATATTGGAACATGTTTTGAAATCTGAGTACTCATGAAAACAAATAGCAGATAACTTCATGATGAGGTAAGGATTACATTTTTAAAGTGTTTTGTTCTCGTCTCCTTTTCCTGAATGTCTGGTATCGATCTCCTTGGATCAATAAATACAGGAACTACTATGATGGTTCTGTTCAGACTTACGGACCCACTTGAACTAACACGACGGTAGAAATCCTCGTTTTATGATGTAGGCCGTAGACGTACTGGTAAACAGGTCTGCCAGCGACATCACGCAGCAGCTGAAGATATTTATCAATTAAAGATTCCCTCCTTCATAATGACGAAGCATGCATTGTGCATCACACACACACACACACACACACACACACACACACACACACGAGCGACAACAAGCTAGTGGTTTAACCCAGTTTACCCAGAAGAATCTCCAGAGAGCTCATTAGGAAGAAACCTCAGAGGAATAAGCGGAATCTCCTGGTGACCACTTGTTGACAGAACTTTATCAAAGATGCTCACAACTCAAAACAGCAATTATCCCCCAACGCTTCCTGTTCCTGCTTCTTCTCCTGCGGAATGACGCGATGCCAGCAGCGAGACTTACTGTCTGCTTGCATGAACGTTTCAGGTCGGTAAGTGAAGCCGCTCTGCTGCTCCAGGGGGTTTCCACAGCTGGCGTGTTCCCCCGGCCGCTGGAGGTTGATGACCGTCTTCAAGCCGCACCTGATGGATGTCGGCGACAGGTAGAAAGCCCACACGGGCACAGCACAACGCACGCATCACATTACCGCCTGTGTTCAGACACAGATCTAGAAAACAATGAATGAAATAAGAGAGGAAGGAAACTACTGCACCTCTGGAATCGTTCAATGATGTTATATTTCTCTATGAGCTCAGTAGAAGGCCTCGCCATCGCTAGCAAGTTGTCAGTGATCCTGTAAATGTTAAAATCACATTAAAGTTGCATTATGGAGCTTTAAAGAAGGCCCAGCAGACACCGTCCGGTACTTTTATGCATCTACCGACGTGGACCTGAACACTAGAGGCGAGCCGGCCCAGCGTACCAGGACGAGTAGAGCCCTCGGACCGCTTGCTCCTCCTCGCTCCAGCGAGACGGGTTCTCGTATTTGCAAGCTTTCCCTCCACAGGCCATGGAGCACTGCATGTGGCCGGGGATGACGTGCCTCAGGGTCTCCCCCATCTTGGTGTACTTTGCGGTCGGGACCCTGGCATTGGCTGCAGAACAAAACAGACACCTCAGAACGAGCTGGCTGCGATCGGCGTGTTTCCCTGCGGCTGAAGGCTGAGGCTGGTTCACGCCGAGTGCCGCCGCGACTCTGTGGGACGGGGAGGAGAGGATCTCCGGGGCGAAGCCGCGTGTGCGCCGCAGGACCTCCGAGGCCGAGTGCCCTGCGGCTGCATGCCGTCCCGCCTCCCGTTATCTCCCCGGGTATGGAGCTCTGCGTAGCGGCGTCTTAGCATGCGTCCTAAAAGACGCCTGGCCCAGCAGCTGTGTGGCGGCGATGAATCATCGCTTACCAATCACCGTCAGCAAAGAGAGGCAAAGCAACTATCAGCAGCAGCATTTGAAGTGTCGCCACGGTAACCATCTCCAAAGTCGTCAGTGGGAGGTTGATGGTGCACGGGCGGGGGGGGGGGGGTTGCACACAAATTAGAGCGACGCACACACCTGAGATCTGAGGCAGGCGGCTTGTAAACAAAAGAGGAAAATGTCGTATTTACAGTTTAGTAGCTACTTAATGAAAATACATTTAAATGTCTGTGAGAGTCTTTCCTGGTTAAATACAACACGTCTCCTCTCATCAGCTCATCTTGTGGACTTTCATTCACGGCAGATAGAATATCTACATTAAAAAGCTTTACCTCTGCGTGCTCCCGCTGGACGTCGTGTTGCTGATGTTGAGCTCTTACCCGTCTCCATCGCCGTGCCGATGTCTCCACCTCGCGCTCCGCTCACGGAGGAGGACGAGTCGCTCAGGACGCTGACGCCGGCGGCCATGGCAGGTGCTGAAAGGCGTGAATAAACATCGTGTGTTCAAGGCAAATGACAAAGGAAGGAAGGGCACAGCAGCTTACGAGCAGAACACACAAATGAGATGGGTGTGTGTGCCGCGTTGCCCGGCGAGACGACCCGGGGGACGGGCAAACCGAGGCGCCAGGTCAGCAGCTCGTGTGTCAACCTGACTGCCGCACCTATGGGAGCGGGTGGGCGTGGCCAGGAGTCGACGGTGGGAGCCGGGAGTTAGCATCATGAGTTAGAGACGTTTAAACTACACGGTGTTTTATTAGCGCCTCCTAAATTAGCCATCCGCCCGCTTTCATCAAAGCAACGCTTCCTGACTTCTTGATTTACGTCTCCTGATATCAGCTGGACTCCAGGGACCAGACATTTCTCATGTTACCCCCCCCCCTCCAGCTCGAATGAAACTCTGCACCTTCCCGCCTCGCTGGGGCCCATTAACAATGGAGCAGGCTGACCTTTTGATGGGCGAACGATTCCCTGACCTTTGGGGCTTCCCTTCCTACCTTGATAAAGTCAATCAGGATGACTTAATTAAAGATTAGTGAAATGCTCAACTGATCAGCAGCCCCCCCGGCGTCCCGGCACACAGTCTGGAAACTACTGGTTTAGAGAAGGTTGTTAAAAGATCTTCTAACAGTAACTTTAAACATGCTTATCACAGAATATTTAGTCTGACGATTATTGATAAGGAGGAAGCAGCGGAGACAGATCATCTCTCATCACCTCATTAGCTGGTAGCGTTAGCACGCGTTAATGTGGTGCCGCCAGGACGGCGAGGATTCGCTCCAACCGAGCGTCCGGGAGTCCAGGCCTGCGTGGAGACGAGGAAGCACTAGAGACAGACATTATTCTGTTAAGATGAAGACAAATCAAAAGGGACAACACACTTCTGGAAGGAGAAACAATAGAACGTTGCAGCATCCAGATTCTGTGGTTTGTGCATCTGAACTTTAACCTTAACAGCTGATTAACACATTTTCTAAGGCTCCCGAAGTCTATCAATAATCAATGATGCTAAATCGGAGGTTGCCTTTTTCCGCTCACTCCTGTTTTTGGAGCCGTTTAAAAGTGCAATCCACTTCTCTTGTTACGAACTAAAATGGCGGCGGATCCTAGCGTGACGCCGCTCGATGCGGTTCTGACATTACGGCCGGAGCCCGACACCTCTTGGCGCCGACTCCGGGTAACGACCTGCTGAACGAGACGCCGGGACAAACGCGCATCAAATATTAACGATTACCGGAAGCAGAGTGACCGCGAACAAATCCCGTCACTCAACGGCGAATGAATGAAAACACTTGTGGTGGATCCTGTCGGCGGGCGGGACAGAGGTGGCGTGAAAGCTGTGGAATGTCTTTCAGCGAGGACGCGAGTGGGACGCGGGACTGAATGTGCTGACAGAGACACGCAGCTTGAAGGGACAACCCGGCAGGACGCAACCGCTGTTCAGATGGTTGCTCCTTCTCCTCTGCTAAAGCCAGGCGTTAAAGCTCAAACAGAACCTGCTACCCTTTGATGTCATTTTAATTTGTATACATATATTCATCAATATTAGTACAAAGTGTGGACGGACCGGACCGGCGTACTCACTCGCTCTCGACCCGTTGATGATCACAGGTAGTCGTTGGCCATGGAGGACACGCTCTCCATCTGTAGGTCAACGACCTGACGCGAGGAGGCAGAGCGATGACGTCATTGTTAATAACCTAAACACATGAACTACGACCTCCTCCTCCTCTCTCCCGCAAATGTCTGTTGCCGTATTAAATACCGGGAACAGCTGATGCAGCTTGAATATGTTTTTTTTTTAAAACATTTCCGGATTCGCTCCTAACGTCTCCGCGCAGTCACGTGCTCTGGTGCGTCCAATCCGGCGCCGCGTTTCTAACGCCAAACTACGAAATACGAGAAACCCGGAAAACGTGTAGGCGGGGGTGGCGAGTGGTAAGAGATGTGATTGGGCCAGCGTAACGTCAGTATATAGAACTAACCAATGGGCTGCTGTCCTTGCTTCGGGGGCCGTTCGGCAGATGTGTAAATAACATATCTGTTCGGCTCGACGGCCATTACTCACTTATAATGTCACTTCGGCTGGTTTATCAGCACCTCTGACGTCAGTCCCCAAATCAACGTCACGCAACGCGAGTACAAAAGTTAAATAAACTATCTTAAAACTCACTGGCGTTGCCTTGGTTATAGTTCTACAAACACATTTACATTAACTCATTACGTCAGCTTCACGGTCTTCCCGGTCCGACGCCTGCAAGTCGAGGACGCTAGCTAATTAGCTTACAGAACTCTACTAGCTGAAGTTAGCATACGGGCTAGCTAAGGACCGTCTCACCTCCTTCCGGTCGTCTGTCTTTAGGAGAGCCGACATGGTGAACTCATGACTCCGACGCCGCGGCTGTTCCATCGCGGGCAAGCTCTTTCTTCTCGCCACATCATTTTTGTTAGCTGAATTCAGCTAGCTGACTAGCTAACCTAGCAGCCTGACATGTTGTCATGCGAGAGGGAGTGGTCCAGTGACGTCACGTGGCCGTAATTTAGCCGCGTTTGTTTGGATGTCGTTTCGATATTTTCTTACACATAAATAAAAACATATGTGCTTTCCTTTTCTTTAGATGGTGAAAATGGTATAAACTGTGTTTTATGGACATCGTTTGTTGTGTTTTCTAAAATAATTTTAAATCCCACAAAAAAACAGTTTGAAAATAGAGATAATCTATTTCACTGATTACCAGACACGGGGTGGAAGGGCCTCTGGGGGGCCTCTGATGACGCTGAACGCTGCAGATGAGTGAAATGTAATTATATATTGTATCCACGGTCACGTGATGAGGGTCCCTCATGGGACAGCAGGTTGCTGATGAACGTCTGGGCTTGCAATCTCAGGCGTGACCGCCAGAGGGAGATCTATTCCAGCAGAGTCACTTTATGCAGCTGATGAGGGGAAACCAACGAGGCAGCTTTGACCTGACCGTCAACACGTGGTTGAAACTTGACTGGGCAGAAAGAACGAGATGGAAAGAACGAGCCCAAGCGAACAGGCTCGAACAGAAAATGACTCACATGACCGATGGCATTCTTTAAAATGGAAACCTTATTATTGGTTTTAAATGTAACCCCCCCCCCCAGAAGCTTCCTGCTCAGGACACGATACGCATTCTTTTAAAGGATCCGTGAACATTTAATTAAAATATATTTGAACAGTATGTTTGGTGTCCCTTTGTCTTTGCTGTTTCATCTTTAAATGGCCATAAAACCTTTAACGTTCTGCAGGAAGTGATTCTGCAGCTGTCGAATGAGATCCAGACACTTGGAACTGCACAATAAACTAAAATAGCGCTTTTACGAGGTGTTTTCTTTCAGAAAATGTTTATTCTTTGACAGGTTTTTTTTTTTGCTGCAGTTCTGAAGAGCATTGCAATCATGTTGTTAGGGCCAGTATTGGTTGCTTCCTCTCCTGCATAAATTAGATTTATTAAAATGCAATCTAAATAGACTCCCAACTTCGGAGCATTCAAAGGTTATTTGAGGTTTGTCTGCTCCACGGCTGTTTTTAGAAGGCAGGAGATTTTCTCCCAGCAGCTCTGAGACATGCTCAAAATATGCTGTGGGAGATATTCATCAACGTTGGCCCAAATAACCGCAAATGAAAAACCCCAGCAGTCCTCGTGGGCGTGCATGGGCTTTCTGCTGATTAACCTCTACAATGAACTATTTCCCTTTTAGCGGCCGCTGTATCTGCCTGCAGGACATCAGCCGAGGTTTCATTTGCAAGTAATGAGGATGAATTTGAGCAATAAGTACTGCATATGACGTCATCATTTTAGATTCATATATGCTCCTTATCTCTTTTTATATTTATACAGGGATTTTTTTTACAGTCCTGTATTTAAAGATAAGCATCAATAATGTCTCTATAATATGTGTTCAATAAAATGTTGAGACGGAAATGAAAAGATTTGTCCAGAGAAGAATCCTGTTCGTGGCCCTCCTATGACGCGCGGATTCACCTGCGGGATGAGAAAGAATTCCCTCCTTCCGGGTCCCTTTTTTTTGTCCTGTACTTTTGCATATAAATGCGGGACATGTGCGGGTTTGCATGAAACTTGGGCTCGGCGAAGGCAGCGAGCAGACAAACCCTGCATGCGGAGAGGTGGAGCTACGAGACTCCTAAAAAAACCCGAAGCTTATTCCTCAACTCACTGCCAAGGTGACGCTCCACGGCGGACAAATAGCTCCGCTGCTTCCACAGTGGGCATGAACGCGGCCCGCGTCGGGGGGGGGGGGTTGCTCCAACGTTTCTCGCTTCTACAGTTTTGCTCCAGATCTGTCCAAAAGTGACGCGTAAAGCGGCAGGGGCGCGAGAAATATCGCGTGTTTGATTTTTTGTTTTTGCTTGTTCCAGACCCTGAGGATAATTTTAACCCGCAGTCTCGGACTACAGAGGCGCGACGGAGGGATTATGACCGCCGGTTCGGCCCGCTGAAGGAGCGAGAATCGGTTTTACGCGCTCGGTGAATGTTGAGGCGGCCGCACAGCCAGATTATGCAGCATCCTTTGGACATGGCGGCTCATTACTTTCCTCCAGAGCTGCATCCGGATCACAGAACGCACCGCTACAGGAGCTTCATGATCGAGGAGATCCTGACAGATCACCCGGGGCACAAAGCTTCTGCTCCGGCAGGGGAGCTCCTGAAGTTCGGCGTCCACGCACTCCTGTCCGCCCGGCCTCTCCACAGCCAGCTGGGTGAGGCAGGCGTTAGCGCAGAGATCAATACTTATCGATGAAGTGTGTTAACTGGAGATAATGTCTGATGATGTTTCATAAACACGAAGATAAGAGCGACGTTCGATTCCTCTGAGGGAATGTCTGCAGGAAAATGGATTCTTTGACGCGCGAGAAAAAAATCAAAACTGCTGACGTGAAAAAAAAATATTATTGAAGTCAGATATCTGTGTTATTTATTCATTATGCGCGTGCGTGTAATTAGTGGAAATGATTTTATGCGTTTCAAGGAAAATACTGGCGTTCAATGCAAAAAAAAAAAAAAGATTTCTAAATTGCGTAACATATTAAAGTAAATAAATAAAAACGCGTCAGGGAGATTTCACAATATCTGATCCACCGTAGAAACCCGTTCGTGGATTCATTCGTTTATGCCTTCAGGACGTGGCGTGCGTGCTCGTTCCACGCCCGCGTTTGTTGAGAGTGGGATTTAATTTCAAATCTAAACAGAGATTACAAAATTTTAAATTTTGTAATTATTTTTTTTTACATTTATTCCAGTTCCAGTTTATTCCATCAAAGATGCTTTGGTTCGTTTGCGTCCCACCCAAACCCCGTTTGATCCACAGACCTTTAATCAGATCGTGTGGAACATTTTAATGACGAGATGGTTTGTCAGTCCATTTTTACTTTTGGTATCAAAGTCTAACAACATTTTTATGGTCGACCTAATAAATGCTTAAATTATTCTTATAATATAATAATTATTCCTCATATTCTCTCCAAAAAGCTCCTGAACGCTGACCATCCAATAATCTCAAATCATGACTTCATGAAGCCTTCTAAAAGAGTGTGTGTGTGTGTGTGTGTGTGTGTGTTCAGTGTTAAAGGCCGACCAGACGAGTCTCCTCAAGTTCCCCATATCGCCGCTGTCCTGCTCCCTGGGCTCCCCGCTGGGCTCCCCGCTGCTGGCCGCCGGCCTCCATGTCGGCCCGGCGTCTCACCACCTGCCGCTGGACCTGCACCTCCGTGGGAAGCTGGAGCACGGAGCCGACGGGGGCAGCAAGACCAAGAAGGGGCGCCGGAGCCGCACCGTGTTCACCGAGCTGCAGCTGATGGGTCTGGAGAAACGCTTCGAGAAGCAGAAGTACCTGTCCACGCCTGACAGGTGGGTTTAAAGGCCGGCCCGGAAGGATGTGGGGGTTCCAGGATTGGATCTTCCAGTATTTCAAAACACTCGCATCTGAATTCCTTCATGTTGTTCTTCACAGAATAGATCTGGCCGAGTCTCTGGGTCTCAGTCAGCTGCAGGTGAAAACGTGGTACCAGAACCGGAGGATGAAGTGGAAGAAAATCGTAAGTTATTCCTTGTGACGACGCTTCTGGTGATTTTAGGCGTGCAGCGACGACTCAAACGGCACAAATGAAGTTTACAGCAGAGATGGAAGCGATTTGCTCTCAGATTAGATTAGATTAGATTAGATGAACGGGTGAGAGCGAAGGCCTCGTTTATCGCTGGCCGTTTGGGCCGGTTACGTGAATGGCACACTGCAGAGGTCAAAGGTCATCCTTCTTTTTGAACCACAGTTTGTCAACACTCTTTTCACGCTGCAGGTGCTGCAGGGCGGCGGCTTGGAGTCGCCCACCAAACCAAAAGGCCGGCCGAAGAAGAACTCCATCCCCAGCAGCGAGCAGCTGTCCGAGCAGGAGCGGTCCGCCGCGGACGCCGACCCCCGCTCCGAGGGCGCCGGCCCCCACGCAGAGAGCACTCAGGAGGAATGACCCGGCCGAGTGAACTTACTCTGACTGTACCGAGGCGCTCCGGGATGGCTCGGCGTGTCTCTGTTCAAAGGGGGGACAAATTCCTCGAAGGCGTTGGACGGACGGACAGACGGACGGGCCGGCGCTCCTGAAGCCGGACCCGGTTTCGAAGCCTCCAAAGACACGCAGGCCTAGCAGGAAACTGAACCGCACACGCCGACAGCCGTGTGCTGTCATAGCAGCACCCCCCCCCCCCCCCCCCCCCCCCCCCCGCTGTGCACCCTTTCTTGGGGAAGTTGGTGGTGCTGAGAAGGAGAGTCAAACCTTTATATCGTAAGGATCCGCTCTCACTCGTCTGTTTCCCATTCCTTTTGTGTAACTATGTTTAATTATTAAATATATTTTCACTAACGCCGCTCTGTTTATTAAAAGGAAGCCATCGGCTTTTAATGAATACGATGATGATGATGATGATGATGATCGGTCGCACACATTCAAGGCCCTAATATGGTCACATTCCATCACAGCGGGGAAATGTCCCGCCGCTTCCTGAACGGACTTGCTGGCTGTTGGAGGAACAGACGGAGGCCGACGCAGCCAGATGGTTGAACGAACGGGCAGCAGTCGGTCCAAACTCCTGCTTTCATTCGATTTAGCAGGAGACGTGCGTTTGTTGTTAGGATGAGGATTCACACATGCGTGGGCTCGACTGTCAGGACAACGGGAAAGAAGAACGTTCCCGAGATCCGACTGCTTTCCTGTCTATCGATGACACTAATAAATGTCATTATTGAAAATATTAAAATATTTCAAGAAGACAGTTGCAAGCTCGTTTAACGTCAGCGGCTGTTATTATAGCTGATTTGGAGTTATTTTTGGAGGCTGCATCACCGGTCACAGGAAATCTTTTACTTCTAATTATTATATTTATAATATAATTATACTGGATGGCGACTGGCAGCCTGTTCAAATCTAAATATATTTTGTTTTATTGTATTTTCTGCTCTGCTAGCATTTTCCAGAGATATCTACAGAAACGATGTGAGGCGTTCAGGTTCAGAAAATACTGCAGGAATATATGGAAACAACAACTGGAGCAATACATGCAAAATAGAGTTTTATAATAATAATAATTATTATTATGTGTGACGTTGGACAGTTTTCTCATTGCTTATTGTTCCCTAAACTCTTTATTTTAACTCCAGGGCTGGAGCCAACGTTCCCTTTTCATTCATTTCTTTCTCTTTAACTCTTTATTACCAAAAGTCTCATACACTTGACTTCTACTTCAGAAGGTAGATTCCCCCCGAGAAAGCTGCATTTTCGATGAAAAAATTCCGGATTTTACAAGGGTTCCATAAATTAGAGCAAATTATGTTTTCTATTTTTTTTGACAAATTTGTCAGAAGGTTCCATTAAGACATTTTTCCCCCATAAATTAGAGTATTCTGACTTCATGGGGACTTTAAAGGGTTTTATGAAGGAACTCCGAAGCGTCTTTTTAACGCAGGTTAGATCCTCGTAAACATCCGATCACTCATTAACGGTGTCGGTGGAACCCTTCAGAACCGGATATCTGCGCGACGCCGCGGGCCGACGGTTCCTCACACACCGACCGGTTCTTATCGCGGCGGTTTGGCCTCCAGAAGATGTAAAAACACAGATTTAAAAATACAAACTGAAAGATTTTGATTAAAATTCAAACTGCTTTTGTCTTTAGAGGGAATTTCGCGTCTTCGGATCCAGAACGTTTAACGCGCTGCTGTAGACGACATTAATCTGTAATCTGTAAATTCTGTAATTTAAATAGGACGGATACGAACCCGGTGTGTGTGCTGGGATAAAGTTAAAGTTGAGCAACATTGCAACACCGCTGAGAATAAGAAACGACGCGTCTTCATTCATTATTAATAATATAGTATTTTATTTATCAAACTGATAGTTAGTTAAACAATAAACAATTTATTATCGTAAGGAAAGAAGATCGAATCTGATTTGAATCTAAAAACGCTGCGACCAGACTTTAATTTGGGTTTCTAACAGTTAACATTTTTGTATGACACTCAAATAAACTAAACCTAAATCAAAGATGGCATATATTTTTCAATTCGCGATAATTCCGTGAGAAATTAAGGAACATGTCGAAAAATGTAATCAAATGGGAAAAATCACCAGAATCTGCACTAAAGGTTTAATGGAAACGCGTTTAGACGCTTTGGCGTTTAAAAAACAGGAAGAGGAGGAAACAGATTAAAGAAAAAAGTGCATGAGAAAATAAAATAAATAGGTCATAATGTCGTAAAGTTTCCCGATGTATTATCAACTGTCATCCGACAAAAAAAAACAATGGAACCACTACAAAATTATTGTACTATAAAAAATTATTTTAGAAAATTACACACACACACACTGCATCAGTGTCGGTGCTCCTGACGTGTTCTGTCCAATCAAACAGAGCGGATCAGAACATTTTAACTGAATCCCTACTGTTCTGTCTCTCTGCTGGATGACCTTGAGGCGAAGCTGTGTCCTTGGAGTCTGGAGCACAGAAAACAAAGCGGAACGAGGTGAGAGAAAAGTGTCCAAAATGGGGAAATTAAAGGTCTGAATCTTTCTAAACACCCAGTTTGTTTTTGAAAAGTTTCATTTTGCATCCGTAGAAGTTCTAATTACAGATTTACTCACTTTGGTGCCTTCAAAGTTCTCCTAAGGACCCCCCCCCCCCCCTTCTCCCTCTCTAAATATCTAAATATAAAATTACAGGCACTTTAAGTTAAAGACCTGCGTTCACCGGCGGTTTATCACTAAGTATTATGTAAAGAAAAACAATGCATCGTCAGCATGGATTAAATAACCTCAGAGTAAAAGTGATACATTGGATTTGAAGTCTTTTGATGCGTCTTTTAATTTTGAGCAGCTGATTATAGAATCCAGGTTCTTCCTGTCCTCCACCTCTTCAAAGAGCTCCTCTCTTTCATGTCTTCTCAGTTTCACCTAAAGATCCATCTGCTGGTCCCCACCACACGCACAAACACACCACCACCACCACCATCATCATCATCTAAGCACATGGCTAATCAGTCCTTGCCATGTCAAACTGGTATGCAGATTAATAGCAGGTTAATCTAAACAACAGAGCCGTGGTTGGATGAAGAGTCCCGGCGACGAGGAAGAAAAACACCATGAGAGAGTCTTCTATAATTTTTTGCCGAGTTGACTGCGTGAGGTCGCCTCCGGGATCCACGGATCCACGTGCATGTCCTCTCCCTGGGGCTTCCAGCGGGCCCGAGTGTTGGACGGCAACGACTTCCGACATAAATTGCAATCAGGAGGAAGAGTCAGCCGCCAGGAATCTGCAGGTTCCACATTCAATGCAATTTAATCATTATGGGGACCCTTCGTGGTGAAATGACGGCGCTCCGGCGCGAGCAATGAGAGCTTGACCCCAATTTCTGACAGCGGGTGTTTATGGAGTCAAAAGGTCTGTGCTTAGACGGAGCCCAGGGTGGGGGTCCAGATGGGTGGGGGCACGATTAAAGAGCGCCTGATTAATCTAGCGTATGTGCGAAGACTGCACATGTGGGGTATAAACCCAATTAGATTGAAACCCACACTCTGCCGGTCCAGTCTTTGCTTTCACTGCAGGGACGCTCCCTGACAACACGGCTTTTTACTCTGCTGGCGGAAATAATTCTAACCGCACGGGAGACGCGTGTCCTTCCGTACGCTCCTGATGGGAATCCTGCAGCCGCAGGAATGAAGAGACGATTTCACCGAGATCAGTTTGAGTCTCATTATGATATAATGATCGGATGGAGGCCAGGTTGGTGGGGGAAAAAAGCCTCAGAGACCTCCAAGATTGTGTTTTAATTGGGGTTCTGGGTCAGTGTCGACTGATTTGGGGTCAGCTTTCAGCGCCGGCAGGAAGCAGGACGAACGCTCTTCAGAAATAGATTGAAATAAATTGATTTAATGTTCATGATAGCGCCTTCTGACGGAGGGCGGACCGAACATGTTTTAGATTAATAATTTGGGAATTGTTTATAATATCAACCAATCAGATTCCTCATGTTGATGATACATTGTTTTAAAAATTACATGATGTAAAGAATAATAATAAAATTAACCACTGATTAACTGTTAACTTAACACGTGGTGCGTTCAAAGACTCCTACCCGTGTAAAGGGGGTCACTGTGGCTCACATTCATCCCGTGGCTCGGCTCTCAGATCTCCGACGGGCAATGAAGGGAACCGCAGGAATAAGGTGCTCGCTGTTCGGCTGCAGTTTAAATAAATATCACCTCAGAGTCACGATTTATAATCCAGAACGACCAGAGCGAGGATTCAAGCTGCCAGATCCAGCAGACAGAACATTTATTTCCTCCAGACGTCATTTTTGTTTGTCATAAAATCTACCTACTTCGATCATATATTTCACTTTTTACATTTTTTGATACAGAACAAGTCTTGAAATCTTTTATTTCAAGCCGGTGTTTTCCTTAGTTTATTCTTTAAAAAAATCCTCCTCTTATGTATGGATTTAATTTCTTTTTTACTCCTAATAAAGTCCGGTTTTTCCATGTTTATATTTATTTATGACACTAGCTTTTATAATTTCTATACTGATCAACTATACCTATTAATATAAAATTAAATTGATGATGTTATGTATTGATGACGCTATCAGAGACACTGATCCACAGCCATTGACATGTGTTGGAGCAGCGTGATGACATCACCTGTTAGCTCACGCTAGCTGTTACCACCGTGCTGTAAGAAAATACCATCGCATCACGTCAGAACCCAGGATCTGACCCCGTGACCCTGAAATGACTTTTGGAATTGTGTTGCACCAGAATCCATCGGAATACTGCGACTCTATTTTCAGACTTCCGGTGTTTTATAA